>NC_090807.1:28007062-28326750 GCF_036512215.1 Solanum lycopersicum | reverse complement strand
AACCCATGATATAGATCTAGCAATAGTTGTGTTTGCTTTGAAGATATGGCTCCAGTACTTGAATGGAGTTCATGTTGAAATATATACTGATCACAAAAGTTTGCAATATATCTTTAAGCAAAATGACCTAAATTTGAGGCAACGAAGATGGCAGGAGCTATTAAAAGATTATGACATTGATATCTTGTATCATCCCGATAAAGCAAATATAGTAGTTAATGCTTTAAGCTTTACAATAATGGAAAGCACTGATGGGCAGTCTGTGGAAGGACAAGAAATAACAAGCTTGGGGTTTTGCCTTTTAGAATATCCAGACAAAAGGGTTGTTCTATAAAATGCGACATAATCCTCATTAGTAGTGGAAGTGAAAGAGAAGCAATACACTAATCCTATTTTACTATAGCTTAAAGAGAAAGTACAATAGGGTATGATAAAGGCATTTGATCTTACACAAAAGGGATTACTTCGGTGTCAAAATAGATTGTGTATACCTAATGTAGATGAATTAAGAAAGAGAATCATGATGGAAGCACATCATTCAAGATATTCTATCCATCATGGGTCAACCAAAATGTATCATGACTTGAAAGAAATGTATTATTGGGGTGACATGAAGAAGAACATTGTGAAATTTGTGACATAATGTCCAAATTGTTAACAAGTAAACATAGAGCATAAAAATCCCGGAGGTTATATGCAGTACATAGAATTTCCAATTCAGAAGTGATACATGATCAATATTGGTTTTGTCATTGTCTTGCCTCGCTCATTTCGGAAGTTTGATTCCATGTGGGTAATAGTTGTCAGGCTCACCAAATCAGCGCACTTTGTTCCGGTGAAGACTACTTATATTTCTAAAGAATATGAAAGGTTGTACATTAAAGAGATAGTTCGGCAAGATTGAGTGACAATATGTATAATATCTGATAGATTTGCTCATTTCATTGCAAATTTTTGGAAGTCATTTCAAAAGAGTTTGGGAACACAAGTTAATTTAAGTACAACCTTTCACCCTCAAATGTATGGCCAGGTAGAACGTACAATTCAACACTTAAGGATATGATGCGAGCTTGTATATTAGACTTGAAGGGTATCTAGAATGATCACCTACAACTTATTGAATTCGCTTACAACAATAGCTACCATTTGATTATCCAAATTCACCTTATGAAGCTTTTGTATGAGAGAAAGTATAGATATCCAATTGGTTAGTTTGAAATAGGTGAAACTACCTTATTTGGGCCAAATCTTGTTCATCAAGCTATTAAAAAATTTAAGGTAATATAAAAATGTCTAACAATGAATCAAAGTCGACACAAGTCAGATTCGGATGTTATAAGAACAGGACTAGAATTTTCCATAGGGGATTAGATGATCTTGAAGGTGTCTCTAATGAAAGGGGTAATGGCGTTTTGTAAAAAAATGAAGTTGAATCGCCGCTATATAGGGCCATATAAGATTATTCAAATAGTTTTCCAAGTAGATTATGAGTTAGAGCTACCACAAGAGCTTTCATCAATTCATCTGGTGTTTCATTTCTCAATGCTTTGAGAATGCATAGTTGACCCATCTCATATTACTCCTATGGAAGATGTAAAATTTACGAGAGAACTCACTTATGAATAAGTACCCATTGCTATTCTAGATTGAAAAATTTAAGAAGTTATGAAATAAAAAAGTAGCTTCTGTAAAAGTATTATGGAGGAACCAACAAGTAGAAGAAATTACATGGTAAGTTGAAGTATCCTCATCTCATTCAGATAGATGACAAAGATGAAAAATTCTTAGTTTAGACGTTGAATAGTTAGTGTAAGTACATATTCATTATGTGATTAATAGTAGTACTTACTTAGGCTTGAAATTGTTTGTTGGATAACCAGGCTAACATCGAGGATGGATGTTTTTAAGGGACTAAGGTTGTAATGACCTGATTATGTCTATGCTCGTTCTATTTATGTGATACTTAACATAGTATTATAGTATAGGTGAGGAACCATGTTTCTTATCTGATTTGTGTTGGTTTAAACTAGCTCGAAAGGTTATGTAACACCTGGCATGTTTAGCATGTGTATTGCAAGTTATCTTTGACGGGAGTATTTAAACTAGATACATTAAGGTGGTAATTGAGCGTAAACTTGAAAGTTAAGTGCTAAGTTGAAGCAAAAGGGATTAATATTTACAAAAATGGAATAAAATATGTGAGTTGATTGCTTGAATTAATTAAGCTAGTAGGTGACAAATAGGTGCATCACCTAATTTGACTTAATGACCAGCCCAAAGGACACAGTAGGTGCATCACCTACTAAGACTCCTTTGACCATGTAATTGGGATGAGTACACTACCATCTAATTGATTTAATCTGGCCCAAGTTGGGTTTAAATAAGGAAAAATAAACGGCCAAGGCCCAATAGTCTTAAGTCCAAAAAGGCCCAAGTGAAAAGTCCCAATAGTGTCAAGTCCAAAAAGGCCCAAGTGAAAATTCCAAGTAGGTGGATCAGCTACTTGCATTGTTTATGGCGCAAATTGAAAAGAATAGAGAGATAACTTGCATTAAGGCCCAAAAAGTGTTAAGTATCCAAAGTCCCAAGATAAAAGTCTAATTAGGTGAGTAACCTACTTGACAATATATGTCCAAAAATTGGCCAAGAAAGTCTGCCAATACACCTCTCTTTTAAAGGGATAAAGATCAGATCTTTTGTTCCATTTTAACATGTAAATTTTGCAGATTTATCAAGTTTCTCTCTTGGTCTATCTTGGCTACAATGAAAAGCCCTAAAACACCTTAGGGTTCTTGAGTATTGTCCCTCTTTTCAAGTAAAAGTTTGAAGGAGATTTTTAGTTCTTGAAGTATAAGTTTAGAGGATAAATTTCCAGAACCTAAGCTAAGATTAGTGACCATTTTTGCCTCACTTTAAATACAAGTTTTGGATGGAGAATTCCAAATATATTTATCAATAACTCATGGATGGTGATAAATCCTTGAGTCAATATTCTCCTATTATCCTGAAAGACTTTTAGAGAATGATAGTAACTGCCTTATGTATATTGCTGCTGCGGGCAGCTTGAGTATCTCAGCAAAGGATGTATGAAGTTTTAATAATGTATAGAAGAATGGTGTGGTGGTTCACCATTTGTGTAAGGGTTCTATGGGCCTACTTTCCGTCAAAATCTTAGCAACTATTTTTCGAGGGCCTTAATGTGATTAATTGCTAACATTAGCCCAATCATGACTTATATTGTAGATTAACACCCAAAAAGGAAGGTTGAATCGTGATAGGTGTATTGGTAAGAAAATAAGGTTTGTAATACTATTCTATTCCATATTCCTTGGCATGAAATCTGATATGTGAGATGAATAACAATGAAGAGATTTTCCTAAGTTCTATTCCAAGTAAAGGAAACATAGGACGTCAAATGGTCTCCAAATAGTGAAAATATTTCCACCTCTCTTAGGTGTGTAGAATTATTTCACTATTTGTACGTTACTCTTTGGTTGTGTAATTATCCTCCTATGTGCTGGCATGGAAATGGTATTTGCAAAAGTAAGCTCGGTAAATTCTCCTTTTAATCAATTGAAGTCAATTGTGTCATTTAAGATCACAAGTAACGCATTGATGTTACATAGCTCCTTATGTAATTGTTACTGCCTTGAAGTATTATTATCATGTCTTTCTACCACTTTTCTGTAGATCCAAATGTCAATAATGATTATGACCACCAAAATAGCAATCTCAAAGATTAAAGGATCTAAGTGAAGCCATCTGTATAAATATTAGTGGAAGCTTAGGGGCAAAAACCTAGCATGGGTCGATCTCAAGTGGTTTGGAAGTGTGGCAGCTTGGGGGATAAATCCTAGCATATATTTATCTCAATTTGGGTAATTATGAGGACAACATCCCAGGGGTTAAAATGCTTTTCATGGGTCATCCTCTTTTGCCACTAATCATCTGGCCATTAACACTATGAAGTCCAAGACCTAATCTAGAGCCTCACATTAGTGTATAAGGTTTGTGGAACTTTTTAAAGGTAAAAACTAATATTTCTAACTCATTTTGAAAGTTTTAGAGTCAAGACATCAAGAAACGTCCATGACGTCCGGAGACTAGTGAAAGAGGTGCTAGTGTGCCTTAGCCTATTTCACGAGGTTTTAGGAGCCGGAATTAGATAAAAATTGGTGGAATGGTGTTAAAGTAGCATTATATTAGGTTTAGGGTCTAAAATTTTGGGCACTACCCCCAAGGACTACCCAAAGATCCCTTGAGGAGGACCCTCCCTAGTTGGCCAAAAAGCTATCAAAGACAGTGTCTACCTACGCCTGCCATCGACAGGGCGTAGGTTGAACGACAGAGCGTCGATGGACACTTAGACATTTTACCAAAATGTACAAACACATAGTCTCTAACCAAACCTAAGTATGTGCAATACGGGGGTCAAGGGTGGCCGTCGACTGACCTACGACCCGTAGGTCGAGGTCTCGTAGGTTAGGCATGCGTTTCATTGTCTTATTTTAAGTAAGTTCATTTAATTAGTTAATTAGTTAAGGGTTTAATTAGGGGTTAAGGTGTGGTTAATTAAGTTAGTTAGGTGACTATATAACCTACCCTAAGCCTAAACACAACTTAATGCCCCACAATTCCCAAACCCAAATTACTCTACCTTCTCTCTACTTTCTCTCTCCCAAAGAAGACTCCATTAAAGGGAGAGTTCTAAGGGTTATAGGGAAGAAATATTATCACTTCCCTCAATCAATATTCAAAGATTAACAAGGTATGAGAACCTTTCACCTTTGGGATTCATTTCACCAAAGGATTCTCCCGAAATTGGTTTCAAAAAGATTAGTTCTATATTGGTTTCTTTCTAATTCGAAATTGATCTTTCAAACGTATTGCTCTTGATTTATAATAATTATTATGATTATATTATGATTGATTATTTTCAAATTATGGTAGTTCTTGATGATTTAACCTAATATGTGGAATAGATCATGAATTGACCCAAATTCCCCAATCCTGGGTTATGAACTCATGTTAAATTGATTAGTATTGATGCAATTGCCTTAGTTGTTGTGTTAATTATTATTGAATGATTTTATTACACCTATTGATGAATGAAATTGGATTGGTTAAGAGTAACACCAATGATGATGGTTTAAGATGAAGAATTTGTAAGACTTTGTGATCTTGAACCTTTGCTTCAATATGATGGCCTGTACTTCATGATGAAGTTCAATTGAAGCATGTCTTGTGATTATATTAATTAGGTGTTTTTATGATGATTCAATTGAAATTTTTTAATTATGTGAAGGTGTGAAATTATGTTTAACATGTTATGATATAAGGTTGGTTATGAATTGCCTATGTGCCTTATTATGTCATGATGATGATAATGTGTTGATATCACATATAAGGGTTGTATTGAAAGGACATTATCATGCAACTCCTAATGTTCTAATGACTATTAATATACAAGGGGTTAGTATCCTATGGCCTAAACTAAGTTATGATTGTTAAAAAATGATATAAAGACATTTTAAAAAAGGAACTTTGCTTAGCACCGTGTGAACTAGTAATGAGACGTGTCCCTTCCCATGTAGGAAGTTAGGTTCACCATTGTATTCATAATATTGGAGACTACAATTCAATGTGCATAAAGAGGGTCCTAAGAATATGTCTTAGTTCTTGACAATGTTGCCCTATAGGAATACTAGCTAGCGGATCCACCTAGAATGCTATGTTCATATTTTGGTACTACCTTGGAAAGTAGTCCACCTTATTTTGGTGTAGGGTTTTCATGACACCGGATTCCACATTTAGATTATGTGGTCTAGGTTGGTTAAGGATGTTTTTCCGAAAGTAAAATGAAGTAATAAGTTGGACACTAACTAGGGTGACTTAAGGGGTTTGACTTAGTCTAGGTAGGGGTGTGGGACTCTACCTATACATTGAACTAGTTGGACTTGAGGGGAGTCCTAGAAGGTTGTTCTTATGTCTTATAAAGTAATTTTTTTGATTATGTTGACTCTACATGTTGATGATTTTATATTATGTTATTTCATGTATGAACTTGCTATTGGTGTATATTTCTATGTATGATGATGATTACTCTTAATGCTATGTTATGTGAGTCTAGACATTGCTTATGGTCCTTTATTTGGCTTACTTGGTTTAGTAAGCTTATGATTGGTCATTGAACTTGTAAAATTGATGATGGGTTATGAGTAAGGGTCTTGTATATGTTGTAACGTTATGATATGCATATGCTTTTTTGTTATATGATGATGTTGGAGCGGGTTTATTATGTACTCAAATTTTGCTATTACACATGTTGACTTGGTTATATTTGATGATGTTGTTCTTGTTGAATATGATCTTGTCTTAAGGAATATGTGATTATTGGCTTGAATGGCTTCTTGGTTGTGCATAAGACTTTTCAAAATAACTTGGCATGGTTTTGAACAAATGTCCCATTTAACATGATTTCAAAAGTTTTATGTGCATGTTTCCTATTTATTACAAGTTTGTACTAACCCATATTTCTATTTTTCTAAAATTATGTAGGTTCGGTCGTTGAGATTTTAGAGGGCAATTAGAAGATAACTTAGACTCTCATTCTCCATGCTTGGTAGGTCCTCACCTTCCGAGGATGATGACACTGTCTAGATATTGTTGTTGTTTAGTCTTAAAGATAATTTAATTATTTCTCTTTCATTTGTAGATTACTTTTGTATAAACCTATATGTGGCTTTTGTTGTAATGAAGTATGGGCTATGTCCAAATGTTGTACTCGATCTAGATAGTTTAAATGTGAGACTTTTCCTATTAGAATATCTATATGTATTATATATGTGAAATAAAAGTAGAAGCCTAAGTAATGCTTCCTATGTAATATATATATATAATGTGTAAGCTAGATCTCCATTTAAACCTCATATGGTAGAAGTATATGAAAAGATCTATATTTTCCGTAATTTAATAGATGATATGTAATGACAAATTCTAAGAGGTTAGTCTTAGTCCTCTCCGAGGAAAACGACACCGGTTACGTCTAGAGGGTGCTCCCCGGATGTGACAAACTTGGTATCAGAGCATGAGGTGAATATCCTTAGGATCGATGTCTCACTAAACCACGTTTGTTTAGATTCTTATTCATAATTGTGAAGCGCACCACACTTATGAATGAGAGACTATGTGATGCTTAGGAAATCCTCATCTTCTTGTGTTCCTATGTCGTGTCTCTAGAGTTTTAATTTCTGTGTTCTTTTCATCTAAGCCTTTATTGTGGTTATATGTATGAATACTCGAAGGTCATATATACGAAGGGCTGAGGAACGGATTGCTAATGCGGGAGCTCATGATAACCAAGCTCCTCCGCAAGACAATCAAGTTCCTCCACTTGAACAAGTTGCTATGGGCGATCAAGTTTCGGTTGTTCCTCCACCTATGACAGATGTTGAAATAAGGGCATCCTTTCTTGATTTTGTCCAAGCCATGACTTCACAAGCTAATTTCATCACTTCTCAAGTCTAAGAGATGACGACCCAAGTGAATCATGAAGTTGGACCCCGGATGCCTCCATATTCTAGCACTATGGCTTCTCGTTTGAGAGACTTTACTAGGATGAACCCTCCTATGTTCTATGGGTCAAGAGTAGAGAAAGACCCTCAAGATTTTCTAAATTAATTATATAAGATCCTATTTTCTATGGGTGTGACTACGGGTGAAAGGCTGAGTTAGCCTCCTATCAACTCAAAGATGTGGCGGAAACTTGGTACACCCAATGGAGAGATACTAGGGTGCAAGAGGTGGTCTGGTGACATGAAAGATTTTCAAATTGGCTTCCCTTGATAGCTTCATTCCTAGAGAGTTGAGGAAAGCTAAGGTGGAAGAATTCATCAACCTTCATCAATGATAAATGACTGTACTTGACTACTCCTTGAAGCTTACAACATTGTCTAAATATACTCCATCCTTGGTGTCAACCCAAGGGATGAGATGAGTCATTTTCTTAAGGGAGTATCCGATGACTTGGTGGAAAAATGTCGTTCGGCTATGCTTCATGATAATATGAATATCTTTCATCTAATGGTTCATGCTCAACAAATAAAGTAGACTAAGGAGGAAGAATAGAGAGGCCAAGAGGGTCAAGTCTCTTGAACGGGGTTCTTCAAAGGGAAGGTTGGAAATTCAAGATAAGCCTAGATTCAAGAAGGGGTTTTAAAATCAAGTCCCTTCCAAATTTCCCAAGGTTCATTATAATAGGCTGTCTAACCCTAACTCCCAAAAGATGGAAGTAGAAATTCACCAATTTATAAACCAACTTGTTCTAAGTGTGGTATGAAACATTGGGGTGAGTTCTAGTTGGGATGGGAAATTGCTTTAGTTTTGGAAAAGAGGGTCATAAAGTCAAGGATTTCCCTAATGTGAAGGGGAAAGACAAGTAGTGGGAAAGATCAAGCAAGTGGCTCTAATGTTGATTCTCTAAGAAAGAATTGTGTTTATTCTCTCCGCTCTAGGGGTAAACAACCGATGTGGTTTCCGATATGTTACAAGTCCTCTGTATAAATGTTTATGCTTTACTTGATCTGGGTGCTACCTTGTCGTTTGTTACTCTTTTGGTAGCTAAAAAGTTTGGTATATTTCCTGATATCTTGAATGAACCTTTCATGGTGACTACCCCGGTAGGTGAGTCGGGGGTTGCAGAAAGGATATATAGAAATTGTCCTATAATGTTGCCCAATAGAGTTACTCATGTTGAATAGTAGAGCTTGATATGGTTGATTTTGAGATCATTTTGGGAATGGATTGGTTGCATTCTTGTTTTTCTTCCATTTATTGTAGGACAAGAGTGGTCAAGTTTAACTTTCCTAATTAACCCGTCTTAGAGTGGAAGGGGGAAATTCTATTCTTAGAGATCGTATCATTTCTTGCCTAAAGGCTTGTAAGATGATATCTAAAGGGTGCTTATATCATATTGTGAGAGTCAAAGATTTAGACTCCGAAACTCCTACATTGAGTTATTCCCCGTAGTGAAGGAATTTCCAGATGTCTTTCCTAATGATCTTCCCAGAATTCCTCTTGAACGGGAAATTGACTTTGGTATTGATTTTCTACCGGATACAAATCCCATTTTAGTTCCTCCTTATCAGATGGCTCCGACCAAATTGAAAGAGTTGAAGGATCAACTCAAGGATTTACTAGACAAAGGCTTCATCAACCTAGTATTTCCCCATGGGGTGCTCCAGTTCTATTTGTGAAAAAGAAGGATAGGTCGCTTAGGATGTGTATTGACTACCAACAACTCAATAAAGTGACCATTAAGAATCAGTATCCTCTCAATCAGATTGATGACTTGTTTGATCAACTCCAAGGGGCAAACTACTTTTCTAAAATTGACTTAAGGTCGAGATATCACCAAATTAGGGTGAGAGATGAAGATATTTCCAAAACATTATTTCAGACAAGATATGGTCAATATGAGTTTAGGGCAAAGTCCTTTGGTTTGACTAATGCCCTGGAAGCATTGACGGACCTAATGAATGGGTTGTTCTGAAACTACGTGGATTTCTTTGTGATTGTTTTCATAGACGATATCTTGGTGTATTCAAAGAATGAGGGTGATCATATAGGGAATTTGAGAGTGGTGTTACAAGTATTAAAGGAACAATAAGTATTTGCCAAGTATAGAAAGTATGAGTTTTGGTTAAGGTCGATGGAGTTTCTTGGTCATATCATCTCTAGTTAGGGTATAGAGGTAGATCCAAAGAAACCTGAGGAAGTTAGAAATTTGCCTAGACCTTTGGATCCAACTGACATAAGAAGTTTCTTGGGTATAGCCGGGTACGGTAGGAGGTTTGTGGATGGTTTAGCACCCATTGCATCTCCTTTGACTACTTTGACCCAAAAGAATGTGTAATTTGAGTAGTCGGAGGTATGTGGAAGAAGCTTCCAAATCTTGAAAGATAGGCTTACCACCGCTTTGGTGTTGACTTTACCGGAGGGTACCAAGGGTTTAGTGGTATATTGTGATGCATCCTGAGTGGGGTTGGGTTGTGTCCTTATGAAACATGCGAATTTTATAGCATATACTTCTAGGCAACTTAAGGTTCATGAGAAAAACTACCCAACTCATGATCTTGAATTAGCGTCCATGATGTTTTTCTTAGAAATATGGAGACATTAACTATATGGTGTTCATGTTGATGTGTATACCAACCACAAGGGTCTTCTTCAATATGTGTTTACTCAAAAGGAGTTAAATCTCCAACAACGAAGGTGGTTGAAATTGTTAAAAGATTACAACATAAGTGTTCTGTACCACCACAAAAAGTCCAACGTGGTTGCAGATGCTCTAAGTCGTATGACCACGTGTAGTGTGTATCATGTGGAAGAAGGCAAGAAAAACTTAGTAAAATATATTCCTAGGTTGGCTCATTCGGATATTTTATTGGAAGATTCTCCTTATGGTAGTTTTATGGTCCATCATAAACTCTGAATTGTCTTTGGTGGTTGAGGCGATGTTTAAGAAACACCTTGATCCATCATTGATGGAGTTAAAGGAAACAGTTCTTGGCAAGCTTAATGAGTCATTCTCATTATGAAGGGATAGTGTTTTGAGGTACCAAGAGAGGTTGTGTGTGCCCAATGTAGATGATTTGAGAAACCGGATCCTAGAGGAAGCTCATGGTTCCCTTTATTCAATTCATCCAGATGTATCATGACCTTAGAAAAGTATTTTGTTGGGATGGATTGAAAATGGACATAGTGGAATTTGTTGCAAAGTGTCCAAATTGCCAACAAGTGAAAGTCAAGCACCAAAAGTTGGGTGGCTTACTCTAAGAAATGCAAGTTCCTGCTTGGAAGTGGCAAGACATTAATATGGACTTCGTAGTGGGTTTGCCTCGGACATGAAGGAAAAATGACTCCATATGTGTGGTTTTGGATAGGTTGATGAAATATGCTAACTTTATCCCCATTAAGTCTACTTATTTGGTGGAAGAGTATGCAAGGATCTATATCAATGAGATTGTGAGTCTTCATAGGATCCCTTTATCCATTATTTTTGATAGAGGTTCTCAATTTACGTCTCGATTTTGGAGGTCGTTCCACAAAGGTTTAGGTACACAAGTGAAGTTAAGCATCACCATCCCCAAACGAATGGAAAAGAGTAGCGTACGATTAAAACCCTTGAGGATATGCTTAGAGCTTGTGTATTGATTTCAAGGGAAGTTGGGATGAACACTTTCCTTTGGCTAATTTCTCTTATAACAATAGTTACCATTGAACTATATCAATGACTCCTTTTAAAGCTTTGTATGGTATGAGATGTACATCTAATATTGGTTATTTTGAAGTTGGCGAGTCTTCACTCTTCAGTCCTGAATTGATCTATAAGACTTTAGATAAATTTCATACAAGGAACCAATTAAAAACAACCTATAGTCGGCAAGGGTCTTATGCCGACCATAGGAGAACATACTTATAATTTGCAGAGGGTGATAAGGTATATTTGAAAATTTCACCTATGAAGGGGTGATGTGTTTTGGTAAGAAAGGGAAGTTAAGTCCTCGTTATGTGGGTTCCAATGAAATTTTCAAAGGGTTGACAAGGTTGCATGCGAGTTGAGACTACCTAGTGAGCTAGCTTTAGTTAATCCGGTATTCCATGTATTCATGCTTAAAAAGTGCATTGGTGAACCCGAGTACATTTTTCCTATTGAAGGTCTACATGTGGATAAGAATCTCTCCTATGAAGAGGTTCCGGTGGAAATCCTTGATCGTCAAGTGAAGAGGTTGAGGAGAAGGAGAGGTGGCTTCCGTAAAGGTGTTATCGAAGAACCACCTAGTTAAGGGAGAAACATGGGAGGCCAAGGCCGACATGAAGTACCATTATCCTCATCTCTTTTTTTAATTAAGGTTAGTTTTTCCTATTAATAACTAAAATAATGATTCAAATTGAATTTGACTTGTTTTGCAAATATACGCATAAAAATAGTAAGATTTTTGCTAAAATGAGATTTTTATGAAAAGATGCTTTATTTCTTGATTTGCACTTATTTGTATATTTGGTATATTTTTGCCTTAATGAAATGATATTGAGCATGTTAATGTGTTTTGAAATGACTTTTTGGCATAAGTGACTCTTTATGTGTTGTTGAGCTCATGTTGATGTTGAGAAGGAAATTCCTCATGTTGTGGTGTTGAGCTCTCATATGAACAAATTGATGTTTTGAGTTGCTATGTGTAAATAAAATGTTGTTAAATTGATTTGAGTTGTTAATCATGTTTTAATATATTGTCGATTGGATGGGCTGGTAGAATTGAGTCTATTCTTTCTCTACAAAAGATTTTAGTGTCATTCGGGGATGAATGTTCCTAAGAGGGGGGGGGGATAATGCAACATTCCGAAAGTCCAAGACCTAATATAGAACCTCACATGAGTGTATAAGGTTTGAGGCACTTTTTAAGGCAAAAAATAATGTTTATAAGTAATGTAGTAAGTTTTAGAGTCAAGACGTCAAGAAACGTACATGACGTCCAGAGACTAAAGAAAGAGGTGCTAGTGTGCCATAGCTTATTTCAGAGGTTTTAGGAGTCACAATTCAATAAAAATTGGTCGAAACGTGTTAGACTAGTATTAGAGTAGGTTTAGGGTCGAATTGTTTGAGTAAGACTCCCCAAGGACAACCCCAAGGGCCCTTGAGGAGGACCCTCCCTAGTTAGCCAAAAAGATGTCAAAGACAGTGTCTTCTTACGCCTGACATCAATGGGATTTAGGTTGAATGATGGGGCGTTGATGGACACTTAGAAATTTTTACAAAATGTCCAAAAATATGGTCTTTGCCCAAAACTAAGGATGTGCAGTACAGAGGGCAAGGGTGGTCGTCGACTGACCTACGACCCGTAAGTCGGGGTCTCGTAGGTCAGGTTTGCATTTCACTGTCTTGGTTTAAGTAAGTTCATTAATTATTTAGGGGTTTAATTAGGGGTTAAGGGGTGGTTAATTAAATTTAGTAAAGTGACTATATAACCTACCCTAAGCCTAAACTCAACTTAATACCCTACAATTCCCAAACCCAAATTACTCTACCTTCTCTCTACTTTCTCTCTCCTAAGGAAGACTCCATTAAAGTGCGAGTTCTATGGGTTCTAGGGAAGAAATAAGATCACTTTCCTCTATAAATATTCAAATATTAACAAGGTATGAGAACCTTTCACCTTTGGGATTCCTTTTCCCAAAGGTTAATACGAAATTGGTTTAAAAAAATGAATTCTATATGCATTTCTTTCTAATTCGAAGTTGATATTCCAAAATGTATTGAATTGATTTATAATGATTATTATTATTATATTATGATGTATTAGTATGTTGAAGAGATCATGAATTAACCTAAATTCCCTAACCCTAGGTTATGAATTCCAGTTAATTAATTAGTATTGATGCAATTGACTTAGTTATTGTGTTAATGACTATTGAATGATGTTATTACAGCTATTGATGGATGAAATTTGATTGTTTGAGGTTAAGACCAATGATGATGGCTTTTTAAGGAGAATTGGTAAGACTTTGCAATCTTGAACCTTTACTTCAATTGTGATGGCTTGTACTTGGTGATGAAGTTCAATTGAAGCATGTCTTGTTTTTGTATTAAGTAGGTGTTGGTCTGATGATGAAATTGAAATGTCTTGATTATGTGAAGCTTTGAGATTCTGTTGAAGATGTAATGATATAAGGTTGGTTATGATTTGCCTATGTGCCTTATTATGACATGATGATGATAATGTGTTGGTCTCACATATAAAGGTTATATTGAAGGGACATTCTCATCCAATTACTAATTATCTAATGACTATGAATATACTAGGTGTTAGTATCATATGGCCTAAACTAAGTTATGATTGTTAAAAAATGATATAAAGACATTTCAAAAAGGGACTCTAGCTTAGCACCGAGTGAACTAGTACTGAGGAGTGTCTCTTCCCAATGTGGGAAGGTAGGTTCACTATTATACTCATGATATTGGAACTATAATTCAATGTGCATAAAGAGGCTCCCAAGCATATTCCTAGTTCTTGAACTATGTTGCCCCCCATAGGAATATTAGCTAGTGGATCCACCTAGAATGTTATGTTCATGTTTTGGTACTACCTTGGAAAGTAGTCCACCTTCTTTCGGTGTAGGGTTTTCATGACACCAGATTCCACATTTTTCTCATGTGTTCTATGTTGGTTAAGGCAAGTTTTCCCAAAAGTAAAATTAAGTAATAAAGTGAACACTAACTAGGGTGACTTAAGGGGTTTGACTTAGTCTAGGTAGGGGTATGGGACTCTACCTATATATTTCACTAGTTGGACTTGAGGGAAGTCCTAGAAGGTTGTTCTTATGTCTTATAAAGTAATTTTTATGCTTATGTTTACTCTACATGTTGATGATCCTATATTATGTTAGTTTCATGTATGAACGTAATATTGGTCTATATTACTATGTATGATTATGATTACTCTTAATTCGATGTTTTATGAGTTTAGACATTCCTTATGGTCCTTTATTTGGTTTTGGTTGAGTAAGCTTATGGGGCTTTACTTGCTCATTGCACTTGTAGACTTGATAATGGGTTAAGAGTAAGGGTCTTGTATATATTTTAATATTATGAACTCTTATACATGCTTTGCTGTTATATCATGATGTTTGAGTTGGTTGATTCTGATATGCTATTAAACATTTTGACTTGGTTATACTTGATGATGTTGATCTTGAGTTGAATATGATCTTGCCTTAAGAAATATGTGATTATTGGCTTGTATGGGTTCTTGGTTTTGCATAAGACTTTTAAAAGTAACTTGGCATGGTTTTGAGAAAATGTTCCTTTTAGGGTGATTTCAAATGTTTTATGTGTATGTTTCCATACTTAGTACAACTGTGTACTAAACCATATTTCTATGTTTCTACAATTATATAGGTTCCGACCGTTAAGATTTCAGAGGGCCATTGGAAGATTAATTGGATTCTCATTCTCCTAGTTTGGTAGGCCCTCACCTTTAGAGGACGATGCAAAAATCTAGCTATTGATGTTGTTTTAGTCTTAAAGACAATTTAGTTCTTTCTCTTTCAGTTGAAGACTTTTTTTATAAGCCTATATGTGGCTTTTTTTGTTTTAAGTATGGTTTATGCCCGAATGTTGTACTCGATCTAGATGATTTAAATGTGAGGCATTTCCTATTAGACTATCTTTATGTATGGGAAATAAAAGTAGAAGCCTATGAAATGCTTTCTATGTGAGAAGTCTATTTAAGCGAGAGGTCCATGTAAAACTTATATGATAGCAGTGTATGAAAATTTTTAAATTTTCCACAATTTAATCTGTGATATGTAATGACAAAAGCTAATAGGTTAGTCTTAGTCCTCTCTGAGAACAACGACACCAGTTACGTCTGGGGGGTACTCCCTAGATGTGATAATAAGATATAGAAAAGTAAAGAAATCAATGCAGCATACATGATCCCATAAAAGTAACAAAGGTGGTCGTATTTAGATCTATTCACCTATTTATGGATACTCGGTGTCATTTGAGCCATGTATTACATATGTTGTTGCTATAAATATGCAATACTTTTTTGTACTAATATCCTTTATGGGATCCTGCATTTCATGTTGCAGGCATAGGTAATCTAGCCAGTAGACCTATTTAGGAGGGGCACACGTACTCAGTAGCTGTTGGTGAAGCTACAAGTTGATTCGAGGCTTACCGGGTCTTTTGCACCTATTTTGTTGTTGTATAATAGTTAAAGGTTCAGCAGGGCCTTGTCCTTCCCAAAACAAAGATTTTCTATCTTGTAGAGATTTATAGACTAATGTATATGGTTCGGTTGAGGCCACAAGTCTTGTATATAAGTTTTGTCTACTATTGTTGGTTCTTATCGGTAAATCCCATAAGAACTTGTCACAACTTTAAGATTGTCACAGTTACATGCATAGTAAGCATAAGTTACATGTTGATTATCTCAGGCCTTTACGGCGTTGGGTACTTGTCCATCTTAATGGGATTTGAGGCGTGACTATGATGATTCATCCTTGGTATAATAAGGATGATGTCTCTTTGGGTTGATACTATTATCTCATTTAATAATACTATAGGAATGTCAATATAGTTGATGGTGTTATCTCATCTAACAATACAACATAAAAATCCCTCTAGGTGATGGTATTATCTCATTTGATAATACTGTATGAATGCCCCACTAGGTATGGTATTATCTCATTTCATAATACGGTAGTAATGTTCCTCTAGGTGATGATATGATCTCATTTGATAATACAACGAAATTGTCCCTCTTGGTGGTGGTATTATCTCATTTGATAATATGACAGAAATGTCCCTATGAGGGTAGTATTATCTCATTTAATAATACTATAATGATATCCCTCTGTGTTGTGGTACTCATTTGATAATACATTTCAAATGTCCCTCTAGATGATTCACATTACCACGTCTGATATTGATGTGATCTGTGAATATTCTTCAAACTTGTTTGATGCTGAAGAATATAATTCTATGTCATTGTAGATGCTTTTATATTTTTGAGAGTGATGCTTTCACTTGTTCCTACTTTGAAAATTTTGTGTTTGTTGTTACTCATGCTTCACTGAAGACCTGAACGAGGTGTTGTTGCTCGTATTTGATATCTCTTTTTCTTCTAAAAAAGCTTCAATGACTTTCCTATATCCACAAAAACATGTCAATTTTGGAAAGCTCATTTCCGTTTTGAGTTCTCCGTATTCATTAATTGGAGGAATATGATGATCTTTTGGCTTTCTTATTAACCTGCATCCGTAAAAAATTGTTAGTTTTTAAGACAAACTAATTTGTGTTGACTTCTTTGATTGCTTACTCTTTGTCCTACTATATTCAATTGATTACTCCAATCTCACACTTCTCGATGGAGATTAGATCAAATTATAAAAATATTTTCCATATAAAAATCATTTAAGAAAAAAGGATTTTCAAAAATCAATTTTGGAAAGTCATTATCGAATGTCATGTCATGTATAGAATAAATGAACATCCTTGATTCGAAACTTTGGCATATCCGATAACTTGATCTAGAGAACTCAAAAGATACTTAATGCTTGTGAAGTTTTTGACATGGTCCTTTTGAAATATACTATAATTGGGTAGTTTTGCAGTTTTCTCTGAACTCCAATGATGATGGGGATTACTGAAGTTGACCATGAAATTTAACAATGCAAAAGATCATTGAAGTTAGCTTTAAACTTCTAATCATGCTCGAAATATTCAAAATTTGTTACAAACTTCTATTGATTCATGATGAAATTTTTGAAGCCATTCTCAAAATTTTCTGTCCCACCTAGATGTCTGAATGTATCTCAAAATGTTGATATAAGACTTGTAAAATCTTTAAGACCTTCTCAAAAGTTCTGTCCAAGTTGCAACTCTAATGTATCTCTCGTCTTGACTTGTTGGAGAAAAGATCTCCCTCTTTCGAATTTTTGGGCCCCTCCTTAGTACTTTTGTCCCAATTTTCAAATGAAAATCTTATCGAAAATATGATTGAGTCATTGTGGTGCCTACATATCCTATTGTGGCAGGAATCAGGTCAAACGTATTTCTCCCGTCAAGGATTAACATAAGTAGGAAATGTTGCTAAAAAATGACCGAGGCTGACATAGGCCACATATGTATCTCATTCTTGAGAATTCAGGTCGTACGTAGTTCATTACAAGGGAATTTTTTCTAACTACAAATCATAAAGTGATTATAAGAAATTGATGCGATTACAGGGAAACAAATAAAAGAAACTCCCATTCTTCAAACATAATAACTTTTCACAATATTTGATTCAATTGGAAACTTATGAGCTTGTTTTTCGAACTTATATCACAGACAACAATTCTAACTTTTTTGATATATTCACCCTTTCATAATTTCTATATCATCTAGATTCGACTCATCCTGATTACCGAACTGTTTCAATTTTTTGGTAAGGTATTTAGATATCATGATCTCCTCATCATACTCTTTTACCTCACCGTCATCTACCAAATTATATTTGTTTGGCTTGTGACATGACATGATACTGCTAAGTTCAAAATTATTTGTACTTAAACAAAAACAAAGAGTGTTAGATAACAAAATTAAATCAATTAAAATAAAAATTTTCAATAGATGGGGCTCTAATTGAAAATAAGAAAATACAAAATTCGGTCATGATCATGAGCCATTTTAACTTTTTCAAAACACTACGAGAAAAATTTAAACATAATTAGGTAAAATGACATACAAGGTTTGTCTTCAACCTCATTCGGAATTTTAGAAATAGAATAAAATTAATATTTATCTAACAAGATGAGTCAGGAATCAAGAGCAGAGTAAAAGTCCAATTAAGCACTTTCTCCATTGGCTCAGTGTCTCATATGACAGGTGTCTGGATCATCTCTTTAAGCACATCATCATCTTCCTTAAAAAGATTCCCAATTCCATCTCCAAGACCTTCATAATTGACATATTTATCTACTAGAAAGGATTGATACAGATAAGGAAAATGCTTTTGTGGAGAATCATTAACTTTTGTCTTGTTCTAACCCTCTTTTGGCACTAAAGCAAAAGCTTGACGGGGTTTCGTGACCACAAGTTTGGATTTCTCAATCATCCTTGATGAAGCTACAACTTTCTCTAAACTATCAAGGTTAATTGAGATTATAGCTTTACCCACATACTAGTATTACTTAGATGTAAAACACATGTTCTTGCAACTTGATATGACTAGCGAGAGGTGTGCTAACAGACTTAGCATTATTCATATTGAAGCACTCGAGTACATGTTCAATGTACTTATTTTTTCATAAATGGATCTTATTTTTATCTCTAAGATGAGTAATTCTCATGCCCAAAATTTTCTTGGCATGACCCAAGTCTTTTATAGCAAAATACTTACATAACTCTTTCTTCAACTCGTCAATCTTGGAAGTGATCTGCCCACAATCAACATATCATCCACATATAACAGGATGATGATAAAATCTTTATCAGAAATGTTTTGTACAAATACACAATGAATTGAAGAAGCCTTTGTATATCCTCACTTCCTCATAAAAGATTCAAACTTCTACCACTGTCTAGGATCTCACTTTAGACTATATAGACTTTTTTTTGAGTTTGCAAACAAAATTTTCTTTACCATTAATTTTGAAGCCCTCAGTTTGTTCCATATAAATCTCCTCTTCTAGGTCATTGTCTTCACATCTAACCAAACCTATAACTATACGAATGGGGGGTAGATTTTCATAACATGAGAAAATATTCCATCAAAGTCAACACCCTTCATTTGATCAAATCCCTTATCAACCAATATATCTTTGTACCTGGGTTCTCGCTATGTTCTTCACCTTAAATCTGAATACCATTGTTCTTGAAATCTCTCATGCCCTTGTGCAATCTTACTAACTCATAACTATGGTTCTTAGAGATTTCATATCTTCTTGCATGGCTTCAATATATTGATCCCTGAGATCATATTCCATGGACTCTTCATAACATTCTGGTTCTACCCCAACAGTGAGTAACACATACTCATTGGATGAATAATGGGAGTAAGGACTTTGTTGTCTTGCGGACCTCCTAAGTGGAATATTTTATTCATCCACAAATTCATGAGATAGAGGATCATAAATAATTACATCATTGATACTATCGTCATCAACATGTTGATCCGATACATGATACTGGGCATCACCATTTTCATCAAGCCTAACAACATCACATACACTTGTATGACAAAATTTACCAAGATGAACTATGACATCAAAACTTAAAGATTCTAGCCTCTCTACTTTATCAATATCTTCAAATAGTTTGATTATCTACGAAAATTGTATCATGACTTCTAACAAATTTTTTTCTCAATAGGATCATATAAACTATAATCAAATTCATCAAGTCCATGTACAATGAAGATTCATTGCCTTGTCTTGGTATCTAACTTTGACCTCTCATCTTTCGACACATATACAAAAGCTTTGCAAGCAAATACTCTCAAATAGACATAGGAAACATCATTTCCATACCAAACTCTATTTGGAACATCACTTTGCAAACCAACAACAAGAGATAAATTAATAACATGTATAGAGGTCAATAAAGTCTCACTCCAAAAGGAGTTTGACAACTTTGTCGAATGCAAACATCTAACTCTTTCCATCAAGGTCATGTTCATCCTCTTAGAAAAACCATTAAGCTTAGGAGTCTTCTATGTTTAATACCTTGTGCTTGTAGTATTTGTCAAATGCTCCACAATATTCACCATTGTTATGGATACATTTTAGTTTCTTTCTAGTTTTCTTTCAACTAAAGCCTAAAACTACTTGAAGACACATAACACTTTGTCTTTAGTCTTAAAACATAAACCCAAAGATTTTTCGAGAAGTAATAAATCTAAGTTACAAACTAGAGTGTACCACTCAATTCCTGACCTTCTTAGGACCACAAAAGTCAGAGTGCATCAATTTAAGCAACTCTTTTTTCTTGAATGAAGGTTAGACATAAAAATAAACTCTGTTTTGTTTACCAGCCAAGTGTTGCTCAAATTTTTCTATTTAGCACTTTGGCAATCTAACAATAGTTTCTTCTGGGCTAGAATATCAAGTACTTTCTCGCTTATGTCGCTAAGACTCTTGTGCCACAACAGTGAATATTTATCGCTCTCGTATTCACCATATAAAAACAAGTAGAAGTTGTAGTCTAGTATAGACCACATAGTTTGTTTCCACAAGACACAATCAAGGAACCCTTAATGAGCTTCCATTCCCCATTACCATTGGTACTAACAAATCCACCCTTACCAAAAACACCAACAGAAAGTAGACGAACACCATGTGCATGTTTCACATTATTCAAAGCTAGTTTAGTTCAAACACTAGTTTCCAAACAAATTGTACCAATACCAATCACCCTAGATAAAGTTTCATATCCCATACTCAAGGTTCCAAAATCACCAAGAGTATAGGAAGAGAAAAAAAACCTTCCTTGATGTCACGTGAGATGCGGCACTAATTGTCCTCAACCCAACTTGACTCATCACAAACAATATTTATCATATACATATCAAGGATAGTAACAAAATCTTCGGTAGTGACGGTGACTAGGAAATTTTCAATATCATGTTCGTCAAACTTGATTCTTTGTCATCGAATAACCATCATGATATTTTTGACATAGAATCTGCTTTATCATGAAATTCATATTATTTCCAATCATTCGAGGATACAAACTTTTAACATGATCCCATAAGATACGACTATGTTTCTCCAGAAATATGGTTCAATACATCATCATCAACTTATTGCCTAATAACTCTACAAACCTGACAGTGCAACAATTTCTACTTTTCTTCTATTTTATTCAATCATTACCGTGGAAAAGAATGGTTGATGAAAATAATTGACATAAAATAAATCTTCCATTTTTCTCTTGCAAATGACATAATTAACGCCACTCAAAGTGACCATTCCACTTGTGCTGACTTCCATCGTTTTCCCCAAAAATATATAGCTATTGCAAATCAAAGTAAATTTTTTCTAATGTGAAATTTAAAATTGTGTATCAATCATAGAGCATACTCAGATAAAACCTGACTCTAATATCAGTTTGTTAGGAAAACACGACTAACTAATTAGAGAAAATGGAAAAACAATGATACCAAGAATTTTACGTGGAAACATTTTTGTAATAAGGTAAAAACCATGAGCCAAGAGGAGAATAAATCCAAGTTGAGTTTTCCAAATATTGAATTTGTGTTTGTTGGAAAGAGATAATATAAATCACCACAAATTTATTGAGAAAATCCCATTGGCTAAAGGCCTGCAGTTCAAAAAAGGTGTGCACCTACGCATCAGAGGTGGCAGCTTTTCTGACAGCTGTCTCGTCACCTTTTTATATCGCAGTATTGTAAGGACCGGGCCCCTTGGAAATTTCTTTGTGAGTTCTTGAAAAGGTTTACTGCTGACTTCCTTCTTAGGATAAATGAATTTAATATGGATTTTTGTCATTGAAAATATCAAGCATAAAGAGTCATTGACCGTTGGACAAACAATTGCGCCCATTCTGATTGGTGTAGTACGCTAACGCCTCACCAACCTCTGATATGTAAGCTTTACAGTTGTTCCCAATAAAGATCTGGACGAGTGAACTCAGACAGGGATCAGGTCCCTTAATTTGTGAGGACTATCAAATCACCTACAATATAACATTATCCCCCTTTTTGATAATAGCACACAAATACACCTCATGCTGAGTTTATCGTTCATTTTATTATCAGCAGTCCCAATAACAAGGATCTTGTTCCTTGTTAGATGGTTAAGTTTGTTAAATCATCAAAAATTAATATCAACTCTGAACTAACAACTACAACATTGTATTTTTCTCTTCTCTTTCAGATAAGAAAAAGCCAATTCTCCATCAATTTTCAACAACTTCCAATGGATTTCAAAGGATTTGGAGGCCAATACAAGCAAGGTAGACGACTAAAGTTTTGATGATTCTCAAGAGTTATTGTATGTAGAGGATAAGGGACAGAAGAGAGGATGTGGCTACAGGTTAGGTTTGCTGGATTTCACTGGGCCTTGGGGTTTGGTTCACACATCTGGGATTTAGGTAATGAGGAAGAAGATGATGGTGGATTGGTGGGTTGTCTCATTTGTATTGTGTCGTTGTACGCATCATTGGATGAATTTTTGTGTATTAGGTCGGTTAATATTGAAATTAAGAGTGGGCAGAGTTGTGGTTGGATTGTAATGTCGTTTACTGATGAGGAAAAACAAAAAAATTGGTTCAAGTTGGAGGACAAATGTATTTAAAATTGCAACTAAAAAAATGGCCAATTAAAATTTCAATCACAACTAATTTACATAAAAAAATTTGGCCAAATTGAATTTACTAGTGAATTGGGTTAAAACTTAAATGCGCCGAATTAATATATATAACTAGAGAGCTTCTAAATCTCAATCAAATAAAATCATTAACTTAATTATAAACTAATTAAGTTAAAATATAAACTATTAATTATCTAAACTAATTAACCTAATATTTAAGTAAAACTAAAAAAAATTGAGACAATTTTTGAATATTCATAAAATGCACTCAATTATATAAAAATGTATATATCATTCAAAACGAATTATAAAACCAAAAAAAATACAAAAAAACATCTTGAAAATATTTTGAGTTTTATAAAAACTTATTACTTTAAATCATTCGACATTTAAGAAGCTCGAAGCTTTTGTTGTACGAAAGCTTAGCCAGTATATGCATGAACCTAAGGCATCCTATATGAAGGCTAGAAGTGTCACGAAATACTCGTTTCATAAGGTCCATAAATGTAGCTGGTGCATTAGTGAGACCAAATGAAATGACTAGGAGCTCATAATGACCATAACATGTACGAAAGGTTGTATTTGGGATATATTCATCCCTAATCCAAAGCTGATGATACACAGAACGAAGGTCAATCTTCGAGAAGAAACTAGACCCGTGGAGATGATTAAATAAGTTATCTATTCTAAGAAGTTGATACTTGTTCTTTATAGTGACTTTGTTGTGCTGCCGATAATCGATACACATCCTAAAGGTTCCATCTTTCTTTTTCACAAACAACACTGGATCACCCCAAGGGGATATGCTCGGCTGGATGAAGCCCTTACTAGTGAGATCTTTTAACTGCAGCTTCAACTCTTTGAGTTCACCTGGAGCCATTCTGTAGGGAGGAATTGGAATTGGTTTGGTATCGGGATCTAGGTCGATCCCAAAATCAATCTCTCGAAGGGGAGGGACTCCAGGAAAATCATCTGAGAAAACATCTTGGAACTCATTCACTACAGACACAGAGTCTATGGAAGGAATGTCATGATCTAGATCATTGACACCTACAAGATGGCATAACAATCTCTTGGACATCATTTTATTAGCTCTTAGGTTCGAAATCATGGGACTTGAACGACTCAAATTGTACCCCTCTCAGACCAGCATTACTTCATTAAGGAAACGAAATGTCACAACCCTACTACAACAATTTATGAAGTCATAACATTTATGGAGCCAGTCCATACCAAGTATAATGTGGAAGTCATTCATGGGTAACTCAAGAAGGTCTTCACTCATAGTATTTCCACATAATACTATTGGGCAGTCCTTATGAACCCTATCAGCTCTTACATTTTCTCCTAACGAAGTAGTAAGTATGATGGGATCATGCAAAACCTCAGGTAGTGTTTTTAAAGTAAGAGCAAGAAAGGGAGTCACGAAATGAAGTGTAGACCCTGGATGAAGTAAAGCATAAACAGAGGTTGAGAAAACTTGCAGCATACTTGTGACACAATCAGCAGACTTCTTTCACTCCTCCCTGCCCTTCAAGGCGTAGAATCTATTCCTCTTAGGAGGCTCGGCTGCAGCAACATTTTGGGGATTAGGCCTAGGCTGAGCATTACCTCCATCCTGACCTCTATTTTGTGGACAGTCCCTGACCATATGTCGGTTCTTCCTGCAACCGAAGCAGGAATTTGTGCCTAGTCTGCACTCTCCACTGTGAATACGACCACACTTGCCATATTTGTTTCTGGGAAGCTTCACATCACCTCTATTGCCCTTCTTTTGTTCGCGTTTGCCTCCTCTAGGTGTTGCACTCCTCTGAGAGTAACGGTTCCCTAAAATCTGATGCCCTTTCTTAAAATCTGGGCTGTTCACGAACTCCGAAAGTGCTCCTTCCACCACCACTGCTGGGACTTGTCTGGTCAGCAAGATTAGGCCTCCTGACCTCATGGACTCTCCTCTTCTTCCTACTGTCCTCAACCTGCTTGACATGCACCATCATCCTAAACAAGTCCATGCTGTCATGAAGAATCGCAACCCGACACTGCTCCTCCAAGTCCTCTGAGATTCCTATAAGGAACCTGCTCATCTCGTCCCTGATGTTTGACACAAGGGAAGGGGCATACCTAGACAATTTTATGAATTTCAAGGAATACTCTCTAATAGTCATTGAGCCGTGCTTAAGGTTGATGAACTCCTCAAACTTAGCCTCTCTCATCTCTCTGGGGAAGAACCTCTCAAGAAAGGCTATCTTAAACAACTCCCATGTGATCAAACCTCCACCCAACGCCCTGCTATCCTGTCGTATCTTGCACCAAGCTTGTAAAACCTCCTTCAGCTGGTACGAAGCCAGCTCAGCTTTCTCAATCTCTATGTCCCCCATTGCCACCAGAATTTTTTGGACCTCCTCCACCAACTCTTGAGGATCCTCTAAAGTCTTAGATCCTATAAAGATTGGCAGATTCATCCTTGTAAAATCTCACAACCTGTTCGCCATGTTGTGGGCCGGTGGGTTCTCCCGATGAACCTCATGTCTGTTGGCCTGGGATTTCATTGCTTGAGCCTTCACAGTGATGGCTTGAGCCATCTGTCCCAAAGAGGTCCGCACCTCTGCATCAGTCAACCTAGCTGGGTTAACTGAAATGGCCACTCTTGCAGCTGGAGCCTGGGGCGGAACTTGGTTTCCCCCAGCAGCTGCTCCTACTTTTCATAATAGCCTCTTATCATGTTGTCACCACATTCATTAACTTTAACATATTAGATCTTCATAATTACTCACCTCGTTACGTGAATGTTCATTTTGTCATATGCCAATGCACTTAGCCTTTTAGTGGGTTTCACACTCTTACTTAACCCTGACTAGGGTCACATCATTTCGTCACATATATCCTAGGTTCACTTATTTTTAAACGTACACTGGACTTATGAACTCATACGTACATGCCATGAGATTTCATTCATAATTCGTCTAAGTGACTCACACTTGCCCAAGATTATGTGGTACAAGACTTATGCATCTTGTAACTATGCCAAGGTCTCGAGTTTGATCCCTATGGGCAGCATTCATTCAATATTTATTCACGTAAAAATTATGTATCAATAGGGAGTTGGTCAAGGGAACCCGATTTCAAATCCCTTGAGCAACACTTAGTTTTGTATTAATTTTGAATTAAAATTTTGGTATTGGGGGACCCAAGGTCGATCCCCAAAACCTACACTCCCCCCCCCCTTTTTTTCTCTCTTTTTTCGTTTGAGACCAAGAGGGTGTGGGATCGATTCTCCACAACCTCATTTTATTTGTTATTTAGATTTTCTCGTAATTTTCTCACCTATCCGAGAGGTTGTGGGTTCGATCCCCACCCATCTCATTTTTATTTATTTTTATTCTTGCATGGACTAATCTTAATTTCGGCCAAGGACACACGGGCTCGAACCCCATGTGCCTCATTTCTTTTAACTTATTTTCTAAGTTCTCTTACTCGGATAAGACCCATGTTCGACTCCTCCTAACCTCACTTTTATTATAAATTTTAAGTAGCTTGCATATGGTGAGGTCTTGGGTTCAATCCCTAATGACATCACACCTAAAAAAAATTTTAAAAAAACTTCAGCAATGCTTAGCCGAGACCAAATTTCTAGATTTTTGGAAATTTGGTCATCGTTTCCAGTCCATTTTTCTCAATCCTTTGTACGTTAGATATTTATGACAGTTCTCTGGACATTTCTTTTGTTATTACATGCATTTTTCCAAGAAATTTCATACAAAAACACAAGGATTAAACATACCATTTTCATACTCCAATTTGTACCATTTTCATGCTCCAACACGAGACCAAGAGACACGGCCACACACACACATTGCACTCGTTTATCATCACATAGTTATTGAACATACATACATGAAAATAATCATCACGAAAACACGTTACGTTCCTAAATTCTACCAGCAAACATACCCAACCTAAAACAATCGATAGGAGCTACTGACAAGGACATGCAAAGGGGAACCATCCTAGTTTTCGGATTAGAATTGGACTGAATCTTAGGGGTCTCTTGGGAAAGGGACCAAGAGTAAGAAAACCCTACCATTTTCTTCGTTTAACACCTTTCAAACCTGATCTCAAGAGCTGCCAAATCCCATGAAAAATAATGCTTCTCTAACGAAACCTCACGCGCAAACCGTTTAAAAAATGTTTTATCTTTTCGTTTTTAGTTTAGTTTTTCTTTTGTGTTTTAGCGTACAAGTTCTCATGAGTGATGAAATTTTTTTTGATTGTTTTTTTTCTGTTTATAGATCATGAGCGTGAGAAAGAGAGTGGAGAGATGTGAGAGTAAGTTTAGGATTAGGAGTTTTAATTGAAGACTTAGTCAAACTAGGACTTTTTTAAATTAAAAAATATGATTTTTCATTACTTAAATCAGCAAATTAAATACCAATTAAATCAACTTGATATTGCTTCCACCAAGGGTCGAACCTGGGTGGAGCTCATCTCGCGAAAATGGGTCAATTCAAGTCAACCCTACCTGAATTGTCCCCTATATTAGTTAATTAATTAATTAATTAAATACTTAGGGTAAATACAATAAAACCCCTAGACTGGAAAGACCATTTTACCCGTAGACCTCCAAACCTAATATTACCCCTTTCAAGTACGGTTAAGACTCATCCGGGTGAATCTTAATATTCAGGTGCCCTATATGGCGGGACCCAACCTTGCCTAGTCAACTAACTCACCAAGTTGGTTGCCTTTGCAGGTACATGGGTTTAGAGGTATGGTTCCACGCGCATCAATCTATGTGAATTTGGTATAATCTAGACATTACTTAGCGTAGTCATTTTAAGGTTGTTACATTATCCCCCCCTTAGGAACATTCATCCCCGAATGACACTTTTATTTATCTAGCACAATTCCAGTCATAGCATAACATGAGTACTATACACAGTCAAGCAATAGCAACAAAGAATAGAGGAGATAAGGAAACTTAGACTTAAGAGTGGGAAGTCTAACCTCAAGAGCTGAAAAGTTGAGGATAGCGGGATTTCATATCGGCCTCGGCCTCCCACAAAGCACCCTCAACAAGATGGTTCCTTCACAATACCTTCACTGTGGCAACCTCCTTGTTTCTCAGTCGCTTCACCTGCCAGCCTAAAATCTCAATAGGAACTTCCTCATAGGACAAGTCTTCATAAACCCCCAAAGCTTCAACAGGCAGAATCGATGCTGGATCGCCAAGGCACTTCTTTAACATAGAGACATGAAAGACTGGATGAATAGAAGCTATCTCCGCAGGCAACGCCAACTCATAGGCTACCTCACCCATATGTTGTAGAATCTCGTATGTCCCAACGTACCTCGGATACAACTTCCCCTTATTTCCAAACCTCATCACCCCCTTTATTGGTGAGATCTTCAAGTAGACCTGGTCACCAGCATCAAACTCTAAGGGTCTATTCCTGTTATCTGCATAAGACTTCTGTCAACTGTAAGTAGTAGCCAACGTGTCCCTAATCACCCTGACCTTCTCTAAGGATTCATGAATGATCTCTGGA
Organism: Solanum lycopersicum; assembly: GCF_036512215.1. Taxonomy (NCBI): domain Eukaryota; kingdom Viridiplantae; phylum Streptophyta; class Magnoliopsida; order Solanales; family Solanaceae; genus Solanum; species Solanum lycopersicum. The sequence continues at coordinate 28,298,326 of NC_090807.1, read as the reverse complement.
CCAAAAATGGATGACTCTCCAACCTCGAACCACCCAACTGCATACCTACACCTCCTATAATACATTGCCTCAAACGATGCCATCCTAATGCTGGAGTGATAGTTGTTATTTTACGAGAACTCTATCAATGGCAAATGGTCATCCCAAATACCTCTAAAGTTGATCACACACGCCCTCAATATATCCTCCAATGTCTGAATGATGCACTCTGCCTGTCCATCTGTCTGAGGATGGAAAGAAGTACTGAGCTTTACCTGTGTGCCTATGCTCTTCTGGAAGGATCTCCAGAAATGCGAAGTGGACTAAGCTCTTCTATCCTAAATGATAGACAAAGGAATCCCATACCACCTCAAAATCTCATCAATGTAGAGTCTCACATAATCCTCGTCCCTGTAAGTAGACTTCACAGAGATAAAGTGGCAGACTTAGTCATCGTGTCCACAATAACCCATATGGAGTCATGTTGTCTTCTAGTCATTGGAAGACCAACCATGAAGTCCATGTTAATGGCCTCCAATTTCCAAGTCGAAACCTCAACCATCTGAGTGAGACTACTAGGTTTAAGGATCTCCTCCTTAACACGCTGACAATTAGGACACTTGGTCACATATTCAGGAATGCCCTTCTTCATGCTATCAGACCAATAGATATGCTTGAGGTCATGATACATCTTGGTGGAACCTGAAAGTATTGAATACTTGGAACCATGGGCCTCTGAAACAATCTTGGTCCACAAAGCATCCACATCTGGTACACACAGCCTGTCATGGTACCTAAGTATGTCGTCACTTCCCAAAGCAAAGGACTCATTCATCTTAATCAGCACTGAGTCCTTCAACTCCATCAACACAGGATCAAGATGCTGACCCTTCTTGACTTCAACTACCAAGAATGATTCAGAACTAGGATAAACTGAAACACCCCCACTAGTAGATTCCATTAACCGCACACCCATTCTGGCCAGTTTGTGTACATCCTTCACCAACTTCTTCTTCCCATGATCAATGTGGGTTGTACTCCCCATGCTCCACCTACTCAAAGCATCAACTACAACATTTGCCTTCCCTGGATGGTAGTGGACACTCATGTCATAGTCCTTCAACAGCTCCAACCATCTCCGCTGATGTAGATTCAACTCCCTGTGTGTGAACACGTACTGGAGACTCTTGTGGTCTATGAACACATCCACATGCACCCCGTACAAGTAATGCCTCCACAGCTTTAATGCAAATACCACAATTGCCAACTCTAGGTCGTGAGTGGGATAATTCTTCTCACAAGACTCCTCCCATTAGAACTCTGTTTTCTTATTAGTCAAAGCTGTCAGTGGGGAAGCAATGGGAGAAAAACCCTCCACAAACCTGCGGTAGTAACCAGCCAATCCTAGAAAGCTACGGATATCGGTGGGAGTAAGAGATCAGGTCAAGTTCTTAACAGCCTCAGACTTCCTGGGGTCTACCTTCACACCCTGATCGGACACAACATGACCCAGGAAGGTAACTGATCTAAGCAAGAATTCACACTTGCTGAATTTGGCATAAAACTGATGTTGTCTAACTACCTGCAAGGTTAGTCTCAAATGTTGTTCATGCTCTTCCTTTGTCTTAGAGTAGATGAGGATGTCATCAATGAATACTATGACAAAAGAATCAAGGTATTCACGAAATACTTGGTTCATGAGGTCCATAAATGCAGCTGGTGCATTAGTGAGACCAAATGAAATGACTAGGAGCTCATAATGACCATAACGGGTACGAAAGGTTGTCTTTGGGATATATTCATCCCTAATCCTAAGCTGATGATACCTAGAACGAATATCAATCTTCGAGAAGAAACTAGACCCTTGGAGATGATTAAATAAGTTATCTAATTCTAAGAAGTTGATACTTGTTCTTTATAGTGACTTTGTTGTGCTGCCGATAATCGATACACATCCTAAGGTTTCCATCTTTATTTTTCACAAACAACACTGGATCACCCCAAGGGGATATGCTCGGCTGGATGAAGCCCTTATCAATGAGATCTTTTAACTGCAGCTTCAACTCTTTGAGTTCAGCTGGAGTCGTTCTGTAGGGAGGAATTGGAATTGGTTTGGCATCGGGATCTAGGTCGATCCCAAAATCAATCTCTCGAAGGGGAGGGACTCCAGGAAAATCATCTGAGAAAACATCTTGTAACTCATTCACTACAGACACAGAGTCTATAGAAGGAATGTCATGATCTAGATCATTGACACCTACAAGATTGCATAACAATCTCTTGGACATCATTTTATTAGCTCTTAGGTTCGAAATCAAGGGACTTGAATGACTCAAATTGAACCTCTCTCAGACCATCTCGACTTCATTAAGGAAACAAATATCACAACCCTATTACAACAATTTATGAAGTCATAACATTTATGGAGCCAATTTATACCAAGTATAATATTGAAGTCATTCATGGGTAACTCAAGAAGGTCTTCACTCATATTATTTCCACATAATACTATTGGGCAGTCCTTATGAACCCTATAAGCTCCTACATTTTCTCCTAACGGAGTAGTAAGTATGATGGGATCATGCAAAACCTCAGGTAGTGTTTTAAAAGTAAGAGCAAGAAAGGGAGTCACGAAAGAAAGTGTAGGCCCTGGATCAAGTAAAGTAAACAGAGGTTGAGAAAACTTGCAGCATACCTGTGACACAATCAGCAGACTTCTCTCACTAGAATCTATTCCTCTTAAGAGGTTCGGCTGCAGAAGCATTTTGGGGATTAGGCCTAGGCTGAGCATTAACTCCATCCTGAACTCTATTCTATGGACAGTCCCTGACCATATGTCCATTTTTCCCGCAACCAAAGCAGGAATTTGTGCCTAGTCTGCACTCTCCACTGTGAATACGACCACACTTGCCACATTCTTTCTGGGATGCTTCACATTACCTCCATTGCCCTTCTTGGGTTCGGGTTTACCTCCTCTAGGTGTTGCACTCCATTGAGAGTAAGGATTCCCTTAAATCTGATGCCCTTTCTTAAAATTTGGGTTGTTCTCGCACTCCGAAAGTGCTCCTTCCACCACCACTGTTGGGACTTGTGTAGTCAGCATGATTAGGCCTCCTGACCTCATGGACTCTTCTCTTCTTCCTACTGTCCTCAACCTGATGGACATGCACAATCATCCTAGACAAGTCCATGCTGTCATGAAGCATCGCAGCCTGACATTGCTCCTCCAAGTCCTCTGACATTCCTATAAGGAACCTGCTCATCTCGTCCCTGATGTTCGACACAAAGGAAGTGGCATACCTTGACAATTTTACGAATTTCAGGGAATACTCTCTAATAGTCATTCAGCCCTGCTTAAGGTTGATGAACTCCTCAACCTTAGCCTCTCTCATCTCTCTGGGGAAGAACCTCTCAAGAAAGGCTATCTTAAACAACTCCAATGTGATCGGACCTCCACCCAATGCCCTACTATCCTGTCGTATCTTGCACCAAGCTTGTACAACCTCCTTCAGCTGGTACAAAGCCAGCTCAGCTTTCTCAATCTCTGTGTCCCCCATTGCCACCAAAACCTTCTGGACCTCCTCCACGAACTCTTGAGAATCCTCTAAAGTCTTAGATCCTATAAATATTGGCGGATTCATCCGCGTAAAATCTCACAACCTGTTCGCCATGTTGTGGGCCGGTGGGTTCTCCCGCTAAACCTCCTGTCTGTTGGCCTGGGATTTCATTGCTTGAGCCTGCACAGTGATGGCTTGAGCCATCTATCCCAAAGCGGTCCGCACCTCCGCATCAGTCAACCTAGATGGGTTAACTGGAATTGCCACTCTTGCAGCTGGAGCCTGGGGCAGAACTTGGTTGCCCCCAGTAGCTGCTCCTACTCTTCACCAACCAGCGTTCAACCTTGCGTTTATTCTCTGAAAAAAATAGGAATTGATGTTAGCCGCGCTCATAACACCAAGAAATCAGACATTAAAGAAAGCACGATAAGATCAAAAGAAGGGAAATTTCCTACACATCATGCAGTCTCTAATTCATGGTAGTGGTGTGGTGCACTTCACTACCATAACTTAGAAACTACCCGATGTGGTTGATGTGAACATTATTATCCTTAGAATTAAACCTAATGTTCTGATATCATGTTTTTCATGACCGAGGTCTAGACCATATCCGAAACCGGCGTCGTTGACCTCTGGAGGTCGCAGACAAGCCTACATATGTCCTCATTACATCGTATAGGTTAATTTTTGTAGAAAATTTAAAACTTTTGTTTGCTTTTAAGTATACATAGACTTCATAGTAAGAATTGCATTATCACATCAGTTCACAACTACCATCTAATAATAAAATATTCAAATGAAGGAAATAGTTCATAATTGCATTAATATAAAGTTGCCAAAATGGCACCAATAAAACGTCTAAAAATAAGTAAGAAAGAAACCCTAGTGGAATATCCTCCACTAGATCATACCTACGTCTAATCTAGAATATAAAATATAAGCATATTCAAAAGCATGAGGGCCTACCAAGTACGGATGAATGCTCCATGTCCGGATAGTTTCAATGTAGTCTCGTAAGCTCTAGCGTCCACCTGCACCTGCACCTAAAAGTAGAGACTTGTATCGAATTAGTACACACTTGTACTAAGTATGGGTGTATACAAGTACACACCAAGGACATGCATGATTAAGAATAGCTCTCTCCTAACAATATGAATTATGGAAAGTCAAGTCAGATGGACTTGCCCAATCATATGCATTATCATTCTTTTCATATTGCACACATCACATAACATATTTCATATAGCCCACACATATATCGCACATCATCCATTATATACCATGAGACCTTGGAATCACGAACTTAACATTAGGACTTCCCAACTGAGGGCTCAACATATATGTATATGTGTATATATATATGTGTGTGTGTGTGTATATATATAAATACATGTATATGTTAAGAAAAGCTTTGTATGCTTGAAACAAGCACCCAATGCCTTGTATGCATGGATCAATAGCTACTTACTTAATTTGGGGTTCAAGATAAGTTACAATAAGAAAAAGTCCCAATAGAAACAAAGATTTGAGCTTCTTAGAGCTAAGCTTAGAGTATCCAACAACACTTCCATCAAGAGAAAGTGATGTCTTCATATTTTTTAGGAGCTTTTGGATTGTTTTGTTGTAAAGTTGAAGAATTCAGACGATAATTGTAATTTTATGGTTAGTTTTATTCAAGCTTAATATAAGAAACCACGTTTCAGGATTTAAGGGATTCGACAGAGTTTATACGGTATAAAATTTTATTCTATGAACAATTAATCAGCTCTACTTTCTTCACATTTCCTCTCTCTTTTCATGTTTGTCTTCTCTTTCCCTCCTTCAATACTTCATCTTCTAAGACCAAAATGGTATGCAATCCATAACGTACTTTATATGGGTTAAAACAATCTTATCGAGCACGGTTTCGTAGATAAATCAGCTTGACTATGAAGAAGTATAGCAACAAAGTAATTTATACTATACTTTCTTCCTAAAACACAATTTGATATAATACAAAATGACAACGCTAACCATATACATAGATAACATGATAACTAAAAAACTGAATTTTTCAATGTGCATCTTGTTTAACAAATGGAGAAGCAAGCAAGTACAAACTGTTTTTCCTTGATGCAACATTACCAAAGTTGACAGACATATCCAGTTGTTGAGGAGTAACTCCATTCACAAGTTTATAATCAAAATGACAAAGTTACTGAGCTAGACATAACTCCATACTTGCGATACTAAAGTTCATGTTTGGACAAATTCTTCTACCAGCTCCAAATGGTATTAATTGAAAATGATTTCCACCTACATCAAGTGGACTTCCATTGAATCTCTCTGGCTCAAATTTCTCAGATTCTTCCCAATATTCAGAATCCCTCCAAAGTGCCCACGTATTCACAATACCTATTATTTTATTGGGTATAGTGTATACATTAATCTCGCATTGTTGTGTGGATTCTCTGGGAATTGATAAGGGTAAGGGTCCTGCAGGGTGAAATCTTAGAGTTTGTTTAACAACCATTTTCAGGTATTTTAGTTTTTTAAAATCAGTTTGATCAATTGTTGCCTTTCTATTGAAGGCTTCTCTAACTTCAGTTTGTGCTTTTCTCATCATGCTTGGATTCTTCATCAGTTCTGACATAGACCACCCTAATACTGTTGATGATGTTGCACTGCCAGCCACAAACATTTCCTATACATAATCCAAGTTACGTGTTTTACTTTCATTTTCAGTCAATACCAAAAAGAATAATACATTTCTATATAGACCAACTTTGCGATGCAATTGAAGTAATTTTCTGTTTGTCCCACTAATAAAATGAAGAATCTTCAAGGAGGGGAACAAATCTACAACATTAAAAACTCCAGCAAATGATGCAACTTGTTTCATTAACATAATACTGATTCTTGATCCTTACAAGTCCTCCCAATTGAAGCTCTACAAATTATTGCACTTGTTAGTAAATACATCTTTTCACTAAAATTAATTGGTCTTCCGTACATGTCCTTAATTATATTAACAAGAATATTAGTTTCATCAAGCATCATTGGAAAAAATGATGTAACATTTTTGGTACTAAGAAGTTCCATTACACAAATCTTTCTTATTTGTTTCCAGTAATCACCATACCGAGAAAAATCAATGTCCTGAAAATTGTAGCACATTATTTTCGCAACGCTAAGTTGTGGCCTATTAGCAAAGGTGATGTCGTGAGTTATCATAATTTCTTTAGCTAATTGAGGCGATGAAACGACTATTTCTGAGCTTTCGCCGAGTTTAAGGTGCATGAGGGGACCATGTTTGGTTGCTAAGTTTGCTAGAGATATGTGGGGCAAGTTTCCATCTGAAGAAGGTTTCCTATAATTGGCAACTTGCATGGACCTGGACCCAATTTTGTTGGGAAAGACAAGGCACTAACAAAGAATGCTTGACAGGATAACAGCGGAAGAACACCCAAGTCTATACTTTCCCTTCTCGATTTGAACCAAGAGGAGACAAACAACCACAAGCAATATGATAGTAAGGCAGCAAGTAATTGAACTAAACAAATATAACAAGACAATAATAAACCAATCACACAAGACACCAAGATTTACGTGGAAAACCCTTTGATGTGAAGAGTAAAAACCACGGGACCAAAATATCCACTATAATCACCAAGAGTTACAATATTGTTCTCCAAAATTTGCCACAAAACAAGTGCCAAACAAAAAGCAACAACAAAATAAGATTGCACCAAATCTAGAGAATTAAAGGAGCAAAATCACCAATTTCGCAGCTACTGTTCACGACAGCAAAACTGAAGCTGCAGGCCACCAAATCAAACTCTTTCAGTTCCTAATTAAATATTGAGATGAATATAATATGCTGTCCAAAAATCAGCTCCATCGGACAAGAAACGAAGCGGGAATTGCAATTTGAAGTTGGCTGTTATGGCTGAATTTTTGACTGCGAAAAACTGCTCTCTTTTTTTCCTTTTTGGCTGCTAAAAAACTCTTTTTATATCTGAAAATAAGACCTACATAGGCTTATATTTGCCTCATAAGAATGGGCTTATGGGAAAAAATAGGTTGGTCCAAATTGGACTTTTATTTATCCACATAGGAAGGGAAAAAGGTCCATAACCCAACAATTCTACCCCTCACGACTATGTGGAGGAGACCGCCATCCCGGCGACCATGCAACAATCTTCAAACATCCCTCTTGGCAAGGCTTTAGTCATCATATCGGAACCATTGTCATTTGTATGAATCTTTTCAAGCTCAAGCAACTTAGAATCCAACACATCTCGAATCCAATGGTATCTCACATCAATGTGTTTAGACCGACCATGGAACGTAGAATTCTTGTCAAGATGTATAACACTTTGACTGTCACAATAAAGCACATACCTCTCTTGAGCACAACCAAGTTCCCCCAAGAATCTCTTCATCCAAAGCAATTCTTTACAAGCTTCAACGACAGCAATAAGCTCAGCTTCTGTAGTAGATAGAGCAACACATTTTTGCAACCTAGATTGCCAAGACACAGCTCCCCTTGCAAAAGTAACCAAGTACCCTGAAGTAGACTTGCGAGTATCAACATCACCAGCCATGTCTGAATCAGTATAACCACAAAGAATAGGCTTCCCTGTACCAAAACACAAACTCAGACTAGAAGTGCCACAGAGATATCTGATAACCCACTTCACAGCATTCCAATGTTCTCTACCCGGATTAGAAAGAACACGGCTAACAACTCCAACAGCGTGAGCAATATCCGGTCTTGTACAAACCATCGCATACATCAAACTACCAACAGCTGAAGAATAAGTTACTTTCTTCATATTTTCCTTCTCATCATCACTAGAAGGACACTGTTTCGTGCTCAATTTGAAGTGCATAGCTAAAGGTGTACTGACAACCTTAGCTTAGTCCATGCTGAATCTGCGAAGTACTTCCTGAATGTAGTTCTCTTGTGATAATACCAATTTCTTGGCCTTTCTATCACGGACAATCTGCATGCCAAGAATCTGCCTTGCTGGTCCTAAGTCTTTCATAGCAAAAGACTTACTCAACTCTTGCTTCAACTTCTGAATCCTGTAAGTATTATGACCAACAACAAGCATGTCATCAACATAAAGCAACACAATAATAAAGTCACCATCAGAGAACTTTTGCACAAAAACACAATGGTCTGAAGAAGTCTTCTTGAAGCCCTGCTGACTCATAAAAGAACCAAACTTCCTGTACCACTGCCTGGGAGCTTGTTTCAAACCATATAAGCTCTTCTTCAATTTGCAAACATAATTCTCTTTACCCTTGACTTCAAAACCTTCCGGTTGTTCCATGTAAATTTCTTCATCTAAGTCACCATGAAGGAAAGAAGTTTTAACATCCATTTGCTCAACCTCTAAATCTAGACTTGCAGCCAAGCCTAGAACCATACGAATGGATGACATCTTCACAACTGGAGAGAATATCTCATAAAAATCAACTCCCTTTTTCTGATTAATTCCCTTGACAACTAATCTAGCTTTGTACTGTGGAACTGGATTACCATCTTCATGTTTCACCCAAAAAACCCACCTGTTTTTCAAAGCTTTTCTGTCTTTAGGTAACTCAACCAAATCAAAGGTATGATTATCATGCAAGGATTTAATCTCATCTTCCATAGCATCAAACCACCTTTCTTTTTCTTCACTTTCCATGGCCTCATCAAGAATCTCAGGTTCTCCCCCATCAGTCAAGAGTACATACTCATTGGGAGAATAAGGAGATGAAGGAATTTTCTCTCTACTAGATCGTCTGAGAGAACTCTCTGGAGCATCTATAATTGGTTGTTGGACAACCACATCATCTTGCACTGGAGCATCAACAACATCATGCCGGTCATTCTGAACATGATCACCATCTTCATTATCAACTTGATTTTCATCATTATGAAGATTTTCTTCCGGTGCAATAGTCAAAGGAACTGGATCAACATCAACTAAGCTCTCACTACTCTGAAAATCAGCCTTGTTAGCTTTGTCAAAATCTTCAATTGTTTGGTCTTCAAAGAACACAACATCACAGCTTCTAACAAGTTTCTTCTCAACAGGATCATAGAAACGATAGCCAAATTCATCCTGACCATAAACAATGAAGATACATTGCCTAGTTTTAACATCCAACTTTGACCTTTCATCCTTAGGAACATGTACAAAGGCTTTACACCCAAAAACTCTAAGATGATCATAAGAAGCATTCTTACCAGTCCAAACTCTGTCAGGGACATCACCATCTAAAGCAACAACAGGAGATAAATTGATAACATAAGCAGCAGTATTAAGTGCTTCTTCCCAAAAAGAATCTGACAGCTTAGCATCTGAAAGCATACATCTAACCCTCTCAACTAGAGTTCTGTTCATCCTCTCTGCTAAACAATTTAACTGAGGAGTCTTTGGAGGAGTTTTCTGATGCCTAATACCCTACTCTCTGCAATATCTATCAAAAGGACCAATATACTCACCACCATTATCTGAGCGGATGCATTTCAATGTCTTCCCTGTTTGTCTTTCAACCAAGGCCTGAAAACTCTTGAACACATCAAGTACTTGATACTTGGACTTCAAAGGAAATACCCAGAGTTTGCGAGAATGATCATCAATAAAAGTCACAAAGTAAAGTGCACCACCATGAGATCTTACCTTAAAAGGACCACACAAATCAGAATGTACCAACTCCAGCAGATCAAGCTTTCTTGAAGGCGGATTACTCTGAAAAGAAACTCTTTTCTGTTTACCGGCTAAGCAATGAACACATTTCTTCAACTTTGCTTGTTTCACTCCAGAAAGCAAATTTTTCTTAGCCAAACTATCAATCCCCTTCTCGCTCATATGACTCAGCCTTCTATGCCATAACACTGATGAAGTATCATTCTCCACCACATTTACTGAGTCTCTGGAGATGGAGCCCTGAAATACATACAAGTTAGACAACTTTTCACCACGGGCCACAACCATCAAACCTCTAATAAGCTTCCACTGGCCAACACTAAGTGTATTAACATAACCCTCATCATCAAGATATCCCACAGAAATCAAATTCAAGCGAACATCTGGAGCATGCTTGACATTATTGAGAACTAGTTTGGAACCATTGTTACTTTCCAAATAAACTGTCCCAATGCCAATAACTTCAACTTCATGATTATTGCTCATTTTCAACGTTCCAAAATTACCTGGAGTATAAGAAGAAAATAATTCCTTCTTTGGCATGACATGAGAAGTAGCACCAGAATCCACAAACCATCTAGACTCATCATGAACAAGATTAATGGCATTTGCATCACAAGAAATAAGAAGATTATCATTAGCAACAACAACAACACAATTTTCATTATCGCCTTCTCTCTTTTGTTGTCTCATATCTCTCTTGTGCTTGTAACAATATTTCATGATATGCCCATTCTTTTGGCAATAGTCACATGTGATATTCTTGTATTTAGACTTTGACTTGCTTCTACTTTTACCTCTATCATTCTGACCTCTGGACTTGTTTCTCCCCCTATCTTCAGTAACCAAAACATCGGAGTGTGAAGCTGAAGAAGATGAGGCTTGAGATCTTCTTCTCATTTCTTCATTCAAGACACCACTCTTAGTATATTCATGGTTACAACACCACTGGGAGCAGAATTAGTCAAAGAAACTCGAAGAGTTTTCCAAGAGTCTGGCAGAGTATTAAGAAGCCAAAGTCCCTGTATCTCATCATCAAACTTTACACCCATTCCGGACAGCTGGTCAAGAACACCCTGAAAATCATTAATATGATCAGAAATAGAAGTGCCCTCTTTATACCTGATATTCATTAATTGTTTCAATAGGAACAACTTGTTGTTGCCAGTCTTCGAAGCATAAAGTGTCTCGAGCTTGTCCCACAAACTTTTGGCATGTGTCTCTTTCACAATATGATTTATAACATTATCTTCAACTCATTGTCTAATATAGCCACAAACCTGCAGATGCTCAAATTCCCATTCTTCATCATTCAAAGACTGAGGCTTATTAGAAGCAAACACAGGTAAATGCATCTTCTTGACAAATAGAAGATCTTTCATCTTGTCTTTCCAAATATGATAGTTACTACCAGTTAAACACACCATTTTACTCATATTTGCCTCCATCATTCAAAACGACAATCAACAATAACCATTGCTCTGATACCACTTTGTTGGGAAAGACAAGGCACTAACAAAGAATGTCTGACAGGATAACAGCGGAAGAATACCCAAGTCTATACTTTCCCTTCTCGATTTGAACCAAGAGAAGACAAACAACCACAAGCAATATGATAGTAAGGCAGCAAGTAATTCAATCAAAAAAATATAACAAGACAATAATAAACCAATCACACAAGACACCAAGATTTACGTGGAAAACTCTTCGATGTGAAGAGTAAAAACCACGGGACCAAAAGCTCCACTATAATCACCAAGAGTTACAATATTTTTCTCAAAAATTGGCCACAAAACAAGTGCCAAACAACGAGCAACAACAAAATAAGATTACACCAAATCTAGAGAATTAAAGGAGCAAAATCACCAATTTCGCAGCTACTGTTCACGACAGCAAAACTGAAGCTGCAGGCCACCAAATCCAATTCTGTCAGTTCCTAATCAAAGATTGAGATGAATATAATATGCTGTCCAAAAATCAGCTCAATCGGACAAGAAACGAAGCGGGAATTGCAATTTGAAGTTGGCTGTTAGGGCTGAATTTTTTACTGCAAAAAACTGCTCTCTTTTTTTCCTTTTTGGCTGCTCAAAAACTCTTTTTATATCTGAAAATAAGACCTAAATAGGCTTATATTTGCCTCATAATAATGGACTTATGGGAAAAAATGGGTTGGTCCAAATTGGACTTTTATTTATCCACATAGGAAGGGAAAAAGGTCCATAACCCAACAAATTTTTGGTAAGGATTTTATATTTTGTAATACTTTATCATAAGAATGACTAGTATGGGTTAAAAGAGAAGAAGGGAACTTGTAAATAACATAGAAACCTGAATTCCCATGGCTAATTATAGAATGTGATGGTGTTTTGAAATAATTGATATTTTCTCTACTATTGTTATCACAATATTAGAAGACTGAGTAAACAAAAACGTCTCCATCAATGCGTGTGGGCATAGCTAGTATACAAAGTTAGTTTTGGTGGCACGAAATGAACATTACCGCAATAAAGGGTAGACTTAAAACAAACGAAATGAACATTATAGCAAGAAAGGGTAAACTTAAAATGACATAGTTTAACTGTCATCGTAGATTCATTTCCAATAATATAATAAGATTCTATATAAATGTAATTTTTAAATTTTAGATCTTATTTTAAATAAAAGTATATAGGTCATAAATTTATTAATTTTCTATCTAAAAAACTATTTTTATTAATCAATTATTATTATTATTATTATTATTATTATTATTTTAAATGGAAAGAGTCTGACTAAGTAAAAAAAAAACCGCAATAGTTATTTCTCATGAAGTTATCAAATAATAGATAGTCCACGTTTAAATACAATGTTTTCCTTTAAGATATTCATGTTTTTGAAATGTTATTATATGTCTGACATAATATTAATGTTTATTATCATAAATGATATAATATTTTATTTTTATAGGGAATTTCTTACATAATGCTAGAACACAATATTTGGTTGTGATTGTTATTAAGGGGTTACAAAGTTGGATGGATTCATGTTGAGTCGAGGGTGTTTATTTGAATATTTATGGTAAAATAATACACGATATATATAAGGTAAATTTTTTATATTTTTGTAGATGTATATATTTTGAATCTTCTCAACAATAAATAAAGATAGATGACTCAATGGTAAGACCCTTGATATTAAGTTGCACGCTCCATGTTTGAATCTCTGGAACATTTATTTATTTTCCTTTATAGTTTCAGTTTATTTTTGTTTTAAAAAAATCAATTTTCAAACATTTATTATTTTAAAAACTTGCCAAAAGTGTGATTTTAAACACAAAAAAAATGCAAAAGGTCTATTTCAAAAGACTTATTTGCATGTTTATATTTTTATTTTTCAAACCTCCTAAACGAAAATCCTTTGTTCGCCAATGTTACAAAGAATGGGTAGTCTATAATGAATGTAACTACTATTATTACTTACTATTATAGAGAAATAAAATATTCACTCGGTATTATTTGTCATGATTTCTATATTTAGAGTCAAACTATAAAAACTTTGACTAACATTTTAAGATGTATTTTTTCATATATAAATATGCAAAAAATTATAATTTATAGTTTTTTTGTTTAGTTTTGAAATATTTAATTTTTTGTCTAAAATATCAAATTAATGTGATCTAATTTACCTTTAAAAATTAGTCAAAATGACTTTAGATAAAAACACAACATGATTAATAATTTTAGACGGAAGGAATATAATTTTAAAAGAAACGATTAGAAAGAAATCATATCGTTTTAATAAGATATTGTTGTATCAAGGTTTGGTTTGATTTAATGTAGTTTTGAGTTGTATATGAACTTAAATCTTATATATTTATTTGTCTTTTTAAAAAAAAGCTTAACTCAGCTGAGCGAAATAATTGTTTTACTTGAAATAATCTTCAAATCAATTTTTTCCTTCTAAAACATAAATCAGACAAATTGAAAAATAAACATTGATATACTGGCAGCATTTCATTATTTGAAAAGTATACGATAATGATGTATATATCCAGAAGCCTACTAGTCTACTAGATTATTTTCTCTCTCTCAAAATTGGTGTCCTCTTTGGCACCACATTTCTTAAAATTACTGATTTTTTAGTCTTTCTTTTAAAAAAATTGTCATTATATTTCTTTTGCTACTTGACAAGAATTTTTTTGTCTTGGTTCCAAGTCTTGATAAGTAATCATTGCGTCAGCCATATTGCGAAATGCAATAGACGGGATAAACATTATTAAAGAACAAAAGAGGCTTATCTTTTCTGTTTCTTGTAAAATAAGATATCTTGACATGTGTACTTTATATATAGTGGTTAATATGGGTGAAGCTTGTCGTATTTATCTGATTTAATTTGTAATTTGATAGTGTTGGCCTTCAATTTTTTGGAGTCTATTTAAGAAAATAATTTTTTACTGTGCTTGAAAAATATAAATAGAATCAGAGTGAGTCAAAAAAAATTATTAAAAATTAAAAATAAAATAGAGTATTAAAAATAACAGGAGTCTAAACTCAAAATCTCTTTAAATTTTAAATTTTTAAATATTACAATTTCTATACCAATAATATTTATAGAATATGTACTACGTAAAATAAAATCTCCCTAAAATTTCTAGGATATCGCTACATAAGCTACTACAACCTATGATCCGAAAATAATTCGGTTAATTTTATATTTATCAATTTATTTTTTTACTTAAAATTATATTATAGAAGAGTGAAGTGGTAGGACGACAAAGGGTAAAAATATAATTTCATTAACAAAAATGTACTACGAAAGATAGTAGATAATTCTAGAAACATGTTTCTATATATGAAGTGAATAACTATCAAGGGCAAAAATATAATTTCACGCTAACAAAAATATATCAAACAAGAAAATCAAATAGTTCTAGAAATATATTTAGTTATTGTTATTACTATTAATTTATTTTGTTATTACTTCACTTTTTTTTTGTGAATCATTGTAATATCTATTCATTACTCTATTTTATTATTACTTTAATTTAACTCTTAATATTTTTTCAATTCATTGTACTTATAAAAATATCCACTTTAATATAAAAATACATTATGAATTAATTAAATTCACCTTTATTTTGACTTTTAATGTAACGACCTGTTTAGTCGTTTTGAGCAGCAGATTTTATTTCTGGAAAAACAGGCTGAGGCGACGGACCCCACGACGGACCGTCATGGGCACGACGGACCGTCGCAGGGTCTCGTTTCAAAACACTTAGAAAAACTAAAAATTGGGTACTGAAATCGACTCTCTGAACTTCGTAACGGAATGGCAGGACGGACCGTCACAGGTGTGACGGACCGTCACAGATTCTTCAGAGAAATTGAGTCTATGAACTCTGTGACGGGCAGCAGGACGGACCGTCGCAGGCGCGACAGGCTGTCACAGACTGCGAAATCCCAGTCTGGGTCGGATTTCTTGATACGTTTTAAGGGACGTTTTTGACTATTCTTGCCTTAATTATAAAGTTAGTGGGTTAATGTTAATAAGTCTAATTACTTGGGGGTTAAAAGAGGTAACCTTAAGTTAATTAGTGGGGCATTATTGCCATCTTTTATTCTTAATAATATGTTAATTAGGGTAAAAGGAAGAGGGTTTTGAATAAAGAAAATAGAAAGAACAAGAGAAAGAGAGAGAGAGTCGAACGAGAAAGAGGAGAAACGAAGAGAAACAAAGCTTGGAGAAAAATTTGCTTGCTTGATCACTAATCTTCGGTGGAGGTAGGTTATGGTTTTCATGCTTTCATAGTAAACTCTTAATAGAGAATGATATGTATTGATAGTATTGTAAACCTTGCTATGTGCTTAATTGTATGCATGCATGAACGTGATTATATAATTGTGATTATATTAAGCATGATGAAGTTATGGAATCCCAAATCTTGATAAAAACCTAATCTCTTTTTAATGATGATGCCTTGGTAAGGGAGAAGGCTTGATGAACTAAAGTAATGAGATTGATGATGTCTTGGTAAGAAAGGAGGCTTGATGAATTGATGGAAGGAGATTAGGGGATCGGGTGTCACGGACCGACACGTAGAATTAGGGGATCGGGTGTCACGAACCGACACGTAGTATTAGGGGATCGGGTGTCACGAACCGACACGTAGTATTAGGGGATCGGGTGTCACAAACCGACACGTAGTATTAGGGGATCGGGTGTCACGAACCGACACGTAGTATTAGGGGATCGGGTGTCACGAACCGACACGTAGTATTAGGGGATCGGGTGTCACGAACCGACACGTAGATTTAGGGGATCAGGTGTCACGAACCGACACATAGATTTAGGGGATCGGGTGTCACGAACCGACACCTAGATTTAGGGGATCGGAGTGTCACGTACCGACACAAGAGGATTAATGAATATTGAGGGAGCGGAGTGTCACGTATCGACACAAGAGAAATAAAGATAATGAATCTTGAAAGATGTTAATATACTCAATCTAATGAACATGATTCCCAAATGAGTATGGTATCGAGGCTTGAGTCCTCATGTGTGAACTTGACGGTAATTGTTAATGATATAGTATTTTTTGTTGCTACATGTTGAGTATCATAGTTGATTTTATGATATTACTTGGTATATATTGATTTCTATTTTGAGTTGGCCGATGATATCTACTCAGTACCCGTGTTTTGTACTGACCCCTACTTTTATGTTCTCTTCTTGTTTATTTGTGGAGTGCAGCAAACGTGCCATCGTCTTCAACTCAACAGTAATTCAAGCCAGTCTTACTACATCGGAAATTCAGGGTGAGCTAATGCTTCTAGCTTGGACTGGATCTTCTTCTTCAAGTCTTGATGCCTTGAACTTCCGGCATGGACTAGCTTCTTATGTATTTTTAGCTTTTAGAATACTCTTAGTTTAGTCATTTGATCGTAGATGTTCTTGTGATGATGACTTCCAGATTTTGGGGAATAATAGATGTTGAATTTTAGAAGTTAATGAATTGTTCTTTATTTAATGAGTTTAAGTCTTCCGCATTACTTTCTGTTGATATTATATTTAAATGTTAAGGTTAGATTGGTTGGTTCGCTCACATAGGAGGGTAAGTGTGGGTGCCAGTCGCGGCCCGCCCGGGTTTGGGTCGTGACAAACTTTGTATTAGAGCATTAGGTTCGTTGGTCTCATCACACAAGAACACGTCTAGTAGAGTCTTAAGGAACGGTGGGGGGACGCCTTTACTTTTCCTTGAGAGGCTATAAGACTTTAGGAAAATTTCACTCTTTCATTCTTTCTTTCGTGCTACTACTTGAGTCCAATTGGTATCTAGGCGATACGAATTGGTATCTGACCATCTTCACTCTCCTTCGCAGATGGTTAGAACTAGAGCAACGACTACGCCAACACCAACACCGGCCAGACAAGAAACAACTGAGCCAGCCACTGGGGCTGTGGCTCGAGGGAGAACAGCGGGAAGGGGCCGTGGTAGAGGTCGTGGGAGGACGTCCTCTAGGGGGAGAGGACGAGCACCTAGCCCATCTGATACTAGGGTAGTGACTCCTCCACCGACTGAGGAAGTAATAAGAGAAGGGGAGGATAGGGAAAATGAACAAGTGCAGAATGAGGGATTGACACCCCAGCCTACCCCAGAGATGATAAATCAGGTGCTCGCTTATCTTAGTGGGTTGTCCAATCAGGGTCAGGCACCTCCAGTGTTTTCTGCACCAACACCTCCGGTTTCAGAGGTACAACATGCAGCCACTATGGCTCCTCGTATGGATGCCTCATTGGACATAGGCACGTTTCCACGTCTGACTACTGGGCCTATAATGACAAATGATCAGCATGAACTTTTCAGTAAGTTCTTGAAATTGAAACCTCCAGTCTTCAAGGGTGCGGAATCTGAGGATGCTTACGATTTTCTGGTTGACTGTCATGAGCTACTACACAAGATGGGTATAGTAGAACGGTTTGGTGTTGAGTTCGTGAGTTATCAGTTTCAAGGGAACGCCAAAATGTGGTGGCGGTCACATATTGAGTGTCAACCAACAGAGGCACCACCTATGACTTGGGCCTCATTCTCTAGCTCGTTTATGGAGAAGTATGTCCCTCGGACATTGAGGGATAGGAAAAGGGATGAGTTCTTGAGCCTAGAGCAAGGCAGGATGTCGGTCAATGCATATGAGGTTAAGTTTTGTGCACTATCCAGATATGCCACCCAACTTTGTTTCAGTCCACAAGAGCGGATTCGTCGTTTTGTGAAGGGGTTGAGGTCAGAGTTGCGGATTTCAGCCTTACAGGTAGCGGCTACGGCAAAATCCTTCCAAGAAGTGGTAGATTTCGTGGTAGAGGTGGAAGGAGTGAAGCCAGATGAATTCACCATGCCATCGACATCAAAGAGGTTTCGAAAGGGAGGTGATTTTAATGGTTCTTACTCTAGAGGACAGGGTTCCGGAGGTTACTCAGTTCGACCAATTCAGTCTTCACTACAGACTGAAGTTGGGGGTCCACCTCAGACTGGTCAACACTTCTCTGAGAGACCTATGCTTGACTCCAGAGAGTGTTATGGATGTGGGGAGAATGGACATATTAGGAGGAATTGTCCAAAACAGAGTTATAGACCCCCAATGGCTAGAGGTAGAGGTGGTCATGGTAGAGGCCGTTATTCTGGAGGACGTGGTGGTCGAGGTAATGGTGGTCACCAAAATGGTCGAGGTGATGGGCAAACTGGAGCCACTACATCACAACATGGTAGGGGCAATGGACAGACAAACGATAGGGCCCATTGTTACGCTTTCCCTGGGCGGTCTGAAGCGGAGGCATCTGATGCTGTCATCACAGGTAATCTTCTGGTTTGTGATTGCATGACTTCTGTATTGTTTGATCCTGATCCACATTTTCTTATGTATCTTCCTCATTTGCTAATGTTCTAAATTTACATTGTGAATTACTTGATATGCCTATTCGTGTTTCTACTCCGGTGGGTGAGTCTGTGGTAGTTGAAAAGGTGTATAGGTCTTGTTTGGTGAATTTTGTGGGGAGCAACACTTATGTAGATTTGGTTATCTTAGAAATGGATGATTTTGATGTAATTCTGGGTATGACTTGGCTTTCTCCGCAATTTGCGATTTTGGATTGTAATGCTAAAACGGTGACGTTAGCCAAGCCTGGGACAGATTCGTTAGTTTGGGAGGGTGACTACACTTCCAATCCGGTGCGTATCATCTCCCTTCTTCGTGCTAAGAAAATGGTTAGTAAAGGGTGTTTAGATTTCTTGGCACATCTCAAGGATGACACTACCCAAGTACCTTCGATTAAGTCGGTTTCGGTGGTCCGTGAGTTTCTGGATATGTTCCCTGCAGATCTTCCTGGTATGCCACCAGATAGGGATATTGATTTTTGTATTGACCTTGAACCGGGTACTCGCCCCATTTCTATACCCCCTTATAGAATGGCTCCCGCGGAGTTAAGAGAGTTAAAAGCCCAACTTCAAGAGTTGTTAAACAAAGGCTTTATTAGACCAAGTGCATCTCCTTGGGGTGCTCCGGTTTTATTTGTAAAGAAGAAGGATGGGAGTTTTCAAATGTGTATAGACTACAGACAACTAAACAAGGTAACCATAAAGAACAAGTATCCTCTTCCCCGTATTTATGACTTGTTCGATCAGTTACAAGGTGCTTGTGTCTTCTCTAAGATTGACTTGAGATCCGGTTATCATCAATTGAAAATACGGGCAACGGATGTGCCAAAGACTGCTTTTCGAACGAGATATGGGCATTACGAATTTGTAGTGATGTCTTTTGGTCTTACGAATGCCCCTGCTGCGTTCATGAGCTTGATGAACGGGATTTTTAAGCCATATTTAGACCGCTTCGTGATCGTATTTATTGATGATATATTGGTATATTCAAAGAGCAAGAAGGAACATGAAGAGCATTTGAGAATGGTATTGGAAATGTTGAGGGAGAAAAAGCTTTATGCCAAGTTCTCTAAGTGTGAGTTTTGGCTAGATGCAGTGTCCTTCTTGGGGCACGTGGTTTCTAAGGATGGAGTGATGGTGGATCCTTCTAAGATTGAGACAGTGAAGAATTGGGTAAGACCTACTAATGTGTCAGAAATAAGGAGCTTTGTTGGGTTAGCTAGCTACTACCGCCGATTTGTCAAGGGATTCTCTTCTATTGCTTCCCAATTGACGAACTTGACTAAGCAGAATGTTCCATTTGTATGGTCGGACGAATGTGAGGAAAGCTTTTAGAAGCTCAAGACTTTGTTGACTACCGCACCTATCCTTACCTTGCCAGTAGAGGGTAAGAACTTTATTGTTTATTGTGATGCATCCTATTCTGGTTTGGGTGCAGTACTAATGCAAGAGAAGAGTGTGATTGCTTATGCTTCAAGGCAATTAAAGGTGCATGAACGTAACTATCCAACTCATGATTTGGAATTGGCTGCAGTAGTGTTTGCATTAAAGCAATGGAGACACTATTTATATGGGGTTAAGTGTGAGGTCTACACGGATCATCGTAGCCTTCAGTATGTCTTTATTCAAAAGGATTTGAACTTCAGGCAACGGAGATGGATGGAGCTACTAAAGGACTACGATATCACTATCTTGTATCATCCGGAAAAAGTGAATGTTGTAGCGGATGCTTGCGGATGCTTTAAGTAGAAAGGCGGGAAGCATGGGAAGTCTAGCTCACTTGCAAGCTTCTAGACGCCCATTGGCTAGAGAGGTTCAGACTCTAGCTAATGACTTGATGAGATTAGAAGTAAATGAGAAGGGAGGATTGTTGGCTAGTGTGGAGTCAAGATCTTCTTTTCTTGACAAAATTAAGGGAAAACAGTTTGATGATGAGAAACTAGGGCGAATCCAAGATAAAGTATTGCGAGGGGAGGCTAAGGAAGCACAAATCGATGAGGAAGGTGTTTTGAGAATCAAGGGAAGGGTATGTGTACCCCGCGTCGATGATTTGATGAACACTATTCTGACAGAGGCTCATAGTTCAAGGTATTCTATACATCCGGGTGCAACCAAGATGTATCGTGACCTAAAACAACACTTTTGGTGGAGTAGAATGAAGCGTGATATTGTTGACTTTATTGCCAAGTGTCCAAACTATCAACAAGTAAAGTATGAACACCAAAGGCCCGGAGGAACACTTTAGAGAATGCCCATTCCGGAATGGAAGTGTGAAAGAATTGCAATGGACTTTGTGGTTGGTCTTCCAAGGACAATGGGTAAGTATGACTCTATTTGGGTGATTGTTGATAGGTTAACTAAGTCTGCTCATTTTATTCCGGTTAAGGTAACTTACAATTCCGAGAAGCTAGACAATATCTATATCTCAGAAATCGTTCGATTGCATGGGGTTCCACTATCCATCATATCAGATAGAGGTACGCAGTTTACTTCTAAGTTTTGGAAAACATTGCATGCGGAATTGGGTACTAGGTTGGACCTTAGTACTGCGTTCCATCCTCAGACCGATGGTCAGTCTGAGCGAACGATTCAAGTGTTGGAGGATATGCTTCGTGCGTGCGTGATAGAATTTGGTGGCCATTGGGATAGCTTCTTACCCTTAGCGGAATTTTCATACAATAATAGCTATCACTCGAGCATTGATATGGCTCCATTTTGAAGCATTGTATGGTAGGAGATGTAGGTCTCCCATTGGGTGGTTTGATGCATTTGAGGTTAGACCATGGGGTACTGACCTTCTGAGAGAATCGTTAGATAAAGTGAAATCTATTCAAGAAAAGTTGTTAGCGGCTCAAAGTAGACAGAAAGAGTATGTAGATCGAAAGGTTAGAGACTTAGAGTTCATGGAAGGTGAACAAGTCTTGTTGAAGGTTTCGCCAATGAAAGGGGTGATGCGATTTGGTAAGCGAGGTAAACTTAGCCCAAGGTATATTGGTCCATTTGAAGTACTTAAGCGAGTAGGGGAGGTGGCTTATGAGTTAGCCATGCCTCTAGGGCTGTCCGAAGTGCATCTGGTATTCCATGTGTCTATGTTGAAAAGATATCATGGGGATGGAAATTACATTATCCGTTGGGATTCAGTTTTGCTTGATGAAAATTTGTCTTATGAGGAGGAACCTATTGCCATTCTAGATAGAGAAACTCGAAAGTTGAGATCAAGGGAGATTGCATCCATCAAAGTTCAATGGAAGAATCGACCCGTTGAAGAAGCCACTTGGGAGAAGGAGGCGGATATGCGAGAAAAATACCCATATCTGTTTACAGATTCAGGTACTCCTTTTCGCCCTTGTTTTCCTTCTTGCGATCGTTCGGGGACGAACGATGGGTAAATTGGTATCTATTGTAACGACCTGTTTAGTCGTTTTGAGCAGCAGATTTTATTTCTGGAAAAACAGGCTGAGGCGACGGACTCCACGATGGACCGTCATGAGCACGACGGACCGTCGCAGGGTCTCGTTTCAAAACACTTAGAAAAACTGAAAATTGGGTACTGAAATCGACTCTCTGAACTTCGTAACGGAATGGCAGGACGGACCGTCACAGATTCTTCAGAGAAATTGAGTCTCTGAACTCTGTGACGGGCAGCAGGACGGACCGTCGCAGGCGCGACGGGCTGTCACAGACTGCGAAATCCCAGTCTGGGTCGAATTTCTTGATACGTTTTAAGGGACGTTTTTGACTATTCTTGCCTTAATTATAAAGTTAGTGGGTTAATGTTAATAAGTCTAATTACTTGGGGGTTAAAAGAGGTAACCTTAAGTTAATTAGTGAGGCATTATTGCCATCTTTTATTCTTAATTATATGTTAACTAGGGTAAAAGGAAGAGGGTTTTGAATAAAGAAAATAGAAAGAACAAGAGAAAGAGAGAGAGAGTCGAATGAGAAAGAGGAGAAACGAAGAGAAACAAAGCTTGGAGAAAAATTTACTTGCTTGATCACTAATCTTCGGTGGAGGTAGTTTATGGTTTTCATGCTTTCATAGTAAACTCTTAATAGAGAATGATATATATTGATAGTATTGTAAACCTTGCTATGTGCTTAATTGTATGCATGCATGAACGTTATTATATAATTGTGATTATATTAAGCATGATGAAGTTATGGAATCCCAAATCTTGATAAAAACCTAATCTCTTTTTAATGATGATGCCTTGGTAAGGGAGAAGGCTTGATGAACTAAAGTAATGAGATTGATGATGCCTTGGTAAGAAAGGAGGCTTGATGAATTGATGGAAGGAGATTAGGGGATCGGGTGTCACGGACCGACACGTAGAATTAGGGGATCGGGTGTCACGAACCGACACGTAGTATTAGGGGATCGGAGGCACGAACCGACACGTAGTATTAGGGGATCGAGTGTCACGAGTCGACACGTAGTATTAGGGGATCGGGTGTCACGATCCGACACGTAGTATTAGGGGATCGGGTGTCACGAACCGACACGTAGTATTAGGGGATCGAGTGTCACGAACCGACACGTAGTATTAAGGGATCAGGTGTCACGAACCGACACATAGATTTAGGGGATCGGATGTCACGAACCGACACCTAGATTTAGGGGATCGGAGTGTCACGTACCGACACAAGAGGATTAATGAATATTGAGGGAGCGGAGTGTCACGTACCGACACAAGAGAAATAAAGATAATGAATCTTGAAAGATGTTAATATACTCAATCTAATGAACATGATTCCCAAATGAGTATGGTATCGAGGTTTGAGTCCTCATGTGTGAACTTGACGGTAATTGTTAATGATATAGTATTTGTTGTTGCTACATGTTGAGTATCATAGTTGATTTTATGATATTACTTGGTATATATTGATTTCTATTTTGAGTTGGCCGATGATATCTACTCAGTACCCGTGTTTTGTACTGACCCCTACTTTTATGTTCTCTTCTTGTTTATTTGTGGAGTGCAGCAAACGTGCCATCGTCTTCAACTCAATAGTAATTCAAGCCATTCTTACTACATCGGAAATTCAGGGTGAGCTAATGCTTCTAGCTTGGACTGGATTTTCTTCTTCAAGTCTTGATGCCTTGAACTTCCGGCATGGACTAGCTTCTTATGTACTTTTAGCTTTTAGAATACTCTTAGTTTAGTTATTTGATCGTAGATGTTCTTGTGATGATGACTTCCAGATTTTTGGGAATAATAGATGTTGAATTTTAGAAGTTAATGAATTGGTCTTTATTTAATGAGTTTAAGTCTTCCGCATTACTTTCTGTTGATATTATATTGAAATGTTAAGGTTAGATTGGTTGGTTCGCTCACATAGGAGGGTAAGTGTGGGTGCCAGTCGCGGCCCGGGTTTGGCTCGTGACATTTAATTAATATATATTTAATTTAAAAATAAATAAGTGTGATAAAATTAATTATATATTAGATTGAATTTCTATTATATAGAAGAGTGAAGTAGTAGGACGATCATTGGTAAAAATGTAATCTCATTCTAAAAAAAATGTATTAAGAAAGATAGTAAATAATTCAAGAAACATCTTCATATATATGAAGTGAATAATGATCGGGTAAAAATATAATTTCACGCTAAAAAAGATCTATCAAGAATGATAACAAGAAAATCAAATAGTTCTAGAAACATCTTTATTTATTGTTATTACTATTAATTTAATTTGTTATTACTTCACTTTTTTTTGCAAGTCATTGAATATGTATTCATTACTCTATTTTACTATTACTTCAATTTAACTCTTAATATTTTTTCTATTCATTATGCTTATAAAAATGTCTACTTTAATATAAAAATACATTATGAATTAATTATTTTTACCTTTATTTTGACTCTATTAATATATTTGAAAATAAATAAGTGTGATAAAATTAATAATATATGTTAGATTGAAATAAAGAAAAAGATGTTAAAAATTATTTTACAAATAAAATGAATAGGATGATATATTTGTATTTATGACGACTACGTATAAAAATATAATTTCATTCTAACAAAAATCTATTAAGAAAAATAGCAAGAACAATGAATAGTTCTAGAAACAATTTTCTATAAATGAAGCGAATGATGATCAAAGGTAAAAATATAATTTCATGCGACAAAAATCTATCAAGAATGATAACAAAAAAACTAAATAGTTCTAGATATATTTTTCATTATTTTGATTACCAGTAACTCATTTTGTTATTACTTCATTTTTTATGACTTATTGTGATACATACTCATTACTCTATTTTACTATCACTTTAATTTAATTAGAGATATTTTTCTATTCATTATACTTTCTACAAATGCAAGCTTTAATATAAAAATTCATTATTTAAAATAATTATATGTAATAAATTAATAATAGATATTAGATTGAAATTAAAGAATAAAAAAGATTAGTATAATATTGAAAAAATAATATTTTAAAAAAGTCAAAAAGTTACTTTACAAATAAAATGAATAGGATGATATATTTGTATTTAAAGTAAACTAAAAATATTTACTAGATTATAAATGAGCAGTTCTTCATTAAAATATATACTCAAATTTTTACTTTTACTTGATTTCATACATATTAACCTGAAGAGTGAACTTAAGTTTGAGTTAAATTTAAAGTTGATGGATCAAAATTTGATATTTTTCTATTATATAAAAAAAGAAGTTGAGGACAATCAAGGATAATATGTGGTCATTTCATTTATATTTCATTTTCAAATTCTATATATTTTATTTTTAAATTTATCAAAATATTTTTTCAAGTGGCTAAATTTCATGCATAAGTTACATGATTATTCTAGAAACTATAAATTATAAGATTTTTCTAGAACTAAGTCAATCACTCAAGTAAATAGACACTAATACATTATTCATTTCATTCACTCCTCAATTCTCTCCCCTCTCATATCATATACCAATAATTTTTTTACCCTTTACTTGTAATTTGCATCCTAAAAAATACATGTTTCGGCATAGATCTCTTATTAGGAAGATCAATAATGCAGTTTTTTTTAAACATTAAGAACTTCATTTTTAATTAATTCCCTACATGATGGTCCTACTTTTGTAAAACAATTATAAGACTAAAGTAAAACTCACTATTTTTTAGTATGAACACCTCATTTTTTAGACTTGTACATATAACATATTTTGAATAAAATTCAATTGATCCACATTTTTCAAACATTCTTATGAACGTGATAATGGACCAGTTAACATGCGGCATCTCGAAAACGTCTGGGTCGAAATATGGCTTTCAAATTAAATCAAATATCAATCACAATTGCAATTCTCAAAAGGTCTTATTCATAAGGAATGCATCCAGTGAGCAAGCTCTTCAAAAAAAAAAAATTCAAAAATTTTATAGCTTATTATGGTGCTTTTGTTCTTTTTAGACTTTTAAATTTCATGGCGCTGCTTTTGTTTTTGCATTATAAAATTACTTTTTGAAGTATCTAATTTATTTGATTTCTCTTTCTATGTATAATCTCAAAACATATATGTCATTATCTAATTAATTCAGAAACATATATATATTTATTACTATTATTTTATCATCAGCTAAAATCAATTTAGGCAAGTTATATAAATTATTATTTTAACTACCTTATGTTAAATTACTACAATATATATAACATTAACTTTTGTTAATATTTTTAAATTCTCATTATTTGAGATAAAACATTCATCCATCAGGAATATAAATTAGTTTTTTAAAAAAGTCATTTCCTTACGATACTAAATTGTTCTCCTAATTTTAATGAATATAAAGGCAAAATGTAAAGTCCTAATTTTTTTTTATCGTTTTAGCATTTTTTAAATAATGAGATAATTCATTGAAATTTGTATCAAGCAGGTCATTATTTTTGTTTGTTAAACACCTATAAAATAAATCTATAAGTGTATTCAAAATTAATCTACAGTTGGATCAATACGAAAACTTTTAATATATTGAAACTCATAATTTAAATTTATTTTCTTGAATGATTTTCAAATAAAATAGAAAAAGAATACCATTAAATTATATTTAATTCGAATATATATGTTTGACATGATGTTAAATTAATCACGGAAACATTTGATATTTTATTATTATTACTTATCATGTTTATTTGAAAATGTCAAAATAATTTTTATATTTGAATTTTTGAGAAAGAATTAAATTTTTGATGTATTCTTATATTGTAGAAAAAAATTTCGGCCTTAATTAAATTTGTTCCCTCCGCGACCCTTCTCTAAAGAAGTATAACTTGAAGTCTAGACTATTCGCTATAGTACTCATAAGTAGTTTTTTCTCAATGTTCCTTGATTTGATCGAATACGCTGTCTTTCTTTCTCTCTCACGCACATGTTATCCATATTATCAAATGTGACTATGAATTTTCATTGGTTTAGCGCTTTCTATTTCGAAATGTTTAATCTCCTTTTTTTCTTTTTGGAATAAGAAACAACTCTTTGAAAAGTACAAAGCAACAAAATATTCTGGTCATGGACAAAATTTTGTGATTTATGTGTTCATGGTGCAAACTTCGAAGTACCAACACTAGTAAAAAAGTGATATGTTGTGTTAATCATGTAGCATAGGTGGTGGATAATGTAATAAGCCAATGACACATACACTTGCATTTGTTTTTGCAAGCATATTAAAGGAAGTAATAGGTAAGTGTGATATATATGATTGTATGTAGAGGTGTAAAAAGTATATCAAAAATCGATCAAACTAATCAAATAGAATCATATCGAACCAATTCATTAAATAAATATTATCGATTATTAAATATTTAATAAAATTGTAGATTATTGTTTAAGTGTATACCGTGTCAAACAAGCAGGATGACTTTTTCATTTTGTAAAAGAAAATAAAAGAAAATTTCGAATCGAGCAATTTATATATATATATATATATATATATATATATATATATATATATATATATATATATATATATATATTCTAACATTTTTCAGATATAAATACAATTTAAGTCCTAGATCTCTGGTGACAATTGAGATTAAACCCAAAAAATGACATCATAATTTACGTTTTTGAGCCCGTGCATAGCATGAGCAATACTCATCTAGTTAAACTTAATAAATGTTATAAAAATAATTTTATTTGTAGATTTTATTAACTAGCAGTAACACTAACACCATGTACTATTGTCTTATCGATATTGATGATAGTATTTTTAAATTATAATTTAATTTAAAAAATTATAAAAAGTAACTTTTAAGAGCACATACTTATGATATGGCTGACTCTTTTTCTGAAAAAATTAGCAATTAAGTCATAATCCATAACATATTTAGTCAAAATAGAAACATTTTAAAATATTCATTTAAAATATCATTATGACAATATTTTAACAAATAAAATGTATCCTTATACAATTCATTTACGTTCCTTTTATTTCTCAAATTAGGCTCACTTTTGGCTAAAATAATAGACCACATTACGCACTTTTCATTCTCTAAATATTTTTATTCAAATTCGATCATTTCTCTTTTTGTCTCTAAATATTTCTTTCATCATTCCATATCCCCATACAACTTTAGACCTTGTCTTTTCTCTTTTTGTCTCTAAATATTTCTTTCATCATTCCATATCCCCATACAACTTTAGACCTTGTCTTTTTTCTTAAATCAAAATCCTTCATATTTTGAAAGAAAGGTTTTATGCCTTATTTATAGAAAACACAGTCCTAACTAAAAATGAAGTGGAATAAGGAATGTTTTTTAGCCACGCGGTTTCCATCTACGAGACTACTAATGGGCTGTTGACCGATCGACGCTCCGTTGATTTCTTCCATCAGCTAGGACTTAGATAAATATTTCAGCCACAGGATTACACCTTCTCTTAATCTAGCGACTGACCAACAACATAGTTCGTCGTTCCATATAAGATCCATCAATGCTCCTCCTTGACTCCACACTTAATATCTTCAAATATCACATACTGGAACCCTCGCAGTCGCAAACTACGGTTCACCTGTATGAATCATCAATCAATTAAAAGACCGTTGATTTCAGTCGTGGTTCCACACTTGGTCGAAATTCCCTAATTTCTTCCAATGCCAAGGATGCTCATCTCTGTCATTATTTATTAAGGGTTGATCAAACGGCGGGCCGTCAATTGCATCTGTAGGTCCTTTTTTCTACTTTTTTCAGTTGTCTTCGTTGTTTTATGCCTGAACATCTTTCCTAACAAGACAGAACTTGTTAAAACCAATAAAAAAGGCTCTAGACTAACAGAAATTTTAAGTGAAATGCATTAAAAATATTGTGAACTCATTGTACATCAAGAACCCAATGGAGACAAACTCGATCAGATGAAACCCTTATTTATAAAATCCTTTAGTTGCTTTTTAAATTCTATGAAGTCTGCCGGAGACATTCTACAAGTAGAAATAGAGATAGGTTGCGTACCCAATAAAAGGTCAATTCCAAAATCTATTTTTTCTTGGGAGGAATACCAGGTAAATCATCTAAAAAAACCCTGATAATCCATTCCCTATCAGAACTGAATCTAGAGAATGGGTTTCATATTCAACATCCCTCACCCTAACATGATGGTAAATACACCCTTTCGAGATCCTTTTCCAAGTATTAAGACAAGAGACAAATTGACCCTCTAGGCATATAATTCCCCCTTCCACTGTAACATGGGCTCATTTGGACATTGGAATTTGACCACCGTAGTCCTACAATCAAAAGAGACATAACATGCATGCAACAATCCATACCTATAACCATATCAAAGTAAAACATGTGTAACTCTACTCAATCCACCAAAGTAAATCTATGAGATAAGGAAACGAGACATTTCCTATAAACTCTCTTAGCCACCACTAAATCACCAACTGGAGCAGAGACCGAGAAAGGTTCTATTAATATTTTAGGGAGAATATCAAACTCAATGGCCACAAAAGGTGTCACAAAGGACAAAGTAGCACAGGGATAACTCGTAGAGCTCTT
Organism: Solanum lycopersicum; assembly: GCF_036512215.1. NCBI lineage: Eukaryota > Viridiplantae > Streptophyta > Magnoliopsida > Solanales > Solanaceae > Solanum > Solanum lycopersicum. Next base: position 28,268,205 of record NC_090807.1, on the reverse strand, counting down.
TTGGTCATATCTACAAGATTTTACCCCAATTTTCATGACACACAACCAAACTGCACCCATTCAGGACTGGCCGTGGTCCAATCGACGCTCTATGGATAGGGTCCATGGCTCACCACCTTAAGAAGTTATTTTGGATTCGACCAAGGAAGGGGTGTTTTCGTGAATTCCTAATTAATAAATTAAGGGTAGGAACATTTATTATTATTATATATTTTATTTTAAGTACTTTTAATTGTTAAATAACTCATTAACTCCTCATAACTAACAAGAGCCGAATATAATCAACTAATCTCCCATAAAGTATTTCTCTATCTAGACTCCATTGAGGACCTTCACCAAGCTCAAGCTAGGGGGTAAAGAATGAGTATTTTTTCACTGATTTTTTGAGGGAATCATCACTCAATATATCAGTGATCCATGAAACACTTTTCTCCACCAAGCCCTTCAACTATTCAATTTCGAATATATAGGTTCTTCACGATACTAAAGTTTTCATTTTAGCCATGTGTTCTTCTAAAATAATATTTTATATGAGTTAATTTTCTTGTATTATGTATAATTTGTTTTTTAAAATGGTGATTCTATGGTAAAACTCTACATGAACTGATGTGCTCCACCATGACCCCAATTTCCTGAATTGTAACGGGTGTATTTATACAAGATAAATATTATGAATTTTTCCTATGGTAGATTAATATTTGAATATTGTTTTATTCATTCCTAGTGTATTTATTCAAAGAATAATAGTGGGACATGAGTCATGACCCATGATGGGGTAAATTGCTAGGGTTTGTATGTGCTGATGAAAGTTGTGTATGAACATATGATTCACATAGATAATAATGACCCTATGTCTAGTATGTAGTTGTGATGACCCTAGAGCACCCCCAACTTGTGGCACGATGTGCTTTACCCAAAAGTGGTCTTATAAAAGACCCGTAGCATTCATTGCATTCGATATTAAAATAGTGCTGAATTAAAACTCAATCAAGTTTAAAATATGAAAACTTCATTTGAAATAAAACTTGAAATACAATGGAATCCTATTCTCACACGGCAATGTTAGACCCAATCTTAAGCATACTAGGAACACAACCCTTTCCAATTGAAAATAACTAATAAAATATCTCTTGCATAAATTAAGGATACATAAAGTCTTGTCCCCGAATTATGAGGACATGCCAAGTCTTAGAGGAAAGCAATCCAACACTTCAAACTAGCTAGAACGATTATCACTTATAAAAACCTACACTTGTAGTAAAAACATGAAAAATATGGGTTATTACACATAAATGTACTAAGTATGATGACCATGTAAAAACATGCATAAAACGGAAAATTTGATTGGAAATTATGCATTATTCCACTTTTGAAATATTATGAACAATAGCGTAAAATACACCATGTACAAGTATAAACATTATTTAAGTCATAACTTCAGATTTGGACAATACTACAAGGAAAACATTAACTTTACCTTTGAACCTTCACTTCAAGCAACCCTTAGGCTATAACTTGTGCAATGTGTGGATTGTGTCCCATACCACCATCCATACTACGGTACTACACTAGGATCACCAAAAGAAACCTTACCTTCCAATCATATCTACTTTTACCCAATAAAGCATTTAAGAGACATAAACATTACATGAATCACATTATCACATTAGAAATATAATATAAGAAACCTATAAGTCATTCTTTTGCATTTTGCAAGTAGCTTACCGTACTACTATTCACATAAAGTACTCTTTTGAAGCACCATAGACTAGGCACATTCAATTCATTAAGACATGATAAGGATAGAAAGACATAAGTACAATCAAAGTAAACCATGCATAATCTCAATTAGACTCTAAGTAAACATTCTTCTTGTCATGACCCGGATTCTAGAATTCGAATTGCAACCGGCATCTTTGACCTCTCAGAGTTCCCATACAAGCCTCATCTTGCATTCATCACATTCATATGGCTAATTTTAGCAAAAAAAGTTTTAAAACTTTTAAAGGTACGAAGTATACATAGACTTCATATAGTTACTTTATGAATTCATCATATACTAAGCTCAACATAAAGAAACAACCATCTAACAATTGTGGAATCAATTTAAATCAAAGAATAATATATCATAGTAGTTTGCCGAAACGACCTTGAATGTATATAAGAAAATCTAGGGACAAAATCCACTATCTATGTCTAAAACCAAGGCTAGACAAAAACTGTAGCATCCTCGAAATCAAGAGGACCTACCAAATGGTCTCGAGAAACGCTGATGTCCAAACCGTTGCAAGAGTCATCAATCTGTCCAATAACCTGCATCTATAAAATATTAAATAGTAGGGGTTATTACACCACTCGTACTAAGTATGGGTGTATGCACACATACACATAAGGCTATGCATGATCAAAGAAAGCTCTTCCTAAACAACATTCTATTTCTGGAAAGCCTAGTGACTAGACTTCCCTAAATTGTTAGATGTGAATTGTACTATGAATATGATGTATTTTAATGCATTCAAAGCACACAACTTATTTTCTGTATTATTTCAAAACATTAGTATCATCCACATAATTTTAGAACAACTCGATCGAAGATTTGAGATTTTGATCCTCTTAGGACGAGAGCTCCTCTTTGTACACTTAGGTTATTTTTCAGTCTTTTTCCTGTTGTTGTTGTGTAGTTCAATAATTCTTTTGGCCCTATGTTTTAATTAAAAGTTCAATGATTCACTGTAGTCCCATACCCACAATGAATCGATGTAAGTAATCCAAGGACTAAGGAATGATTTCCCTACCTTATATTGAGTCATTTTTACACTATATATTCCTTACCTTTCGTAAGAAATTCTCTATTGATCATGCTATTGATTTCATTAATTTCATGTTATATATATAATACATTTCATATACATGAGACTTTTGAATCGTTGATGTAGCATAATACATCTCAAGTGAGGGCCCAATATATGGGACTTCAACCCGAGGGTCTTCTTTAGCAAACACAGAGTCTGCTTCATTCGTTTATTCGTACTTCACATTATTCATTTCATACATTCTTAGGCTGATGTATTCATAACTATACCTTAGATGAAGCTTAAGACTCTCATCGGGATCATGAAGTGCAATAACAAAGAATGACCTAATGTCATTACATGAATCTGATTTCACCTCCTGATTGTCTTGCACAAACACCATCGTTATCGTTTATTTCATTATCTTTAATAATTTGAGGAAGTCAAACCTTAACCGACGTAGATCATGTGAGCATAATGAAATCAAGTGTTTACCCCACACCGAGAAGAGGTTGAATCACCGGCTAAAGTGACCCAAAACATGCTAGCGTACATGGGAATTAAACCCCGCCATATCCCTATATTGGCAGTATAGGTTCGAAGACTAGGAGATATAAAGATACCCATACCTGGCATGCCGGAGAGTCTCATCTCATGAGAATTACGTGAACCTCTACCTTCCCGAAACAAGGCATCACCTCTCATAGCTAGCCTATCAGTGCTCAATAAAAAGTTCCATTTCATTCAACTCATACGTCAGGAAGTTGGCTTCTAGTATGAGGACATCATAGCTCAATAGATGATTTCTCATCTCATCATTAGTATTAAGTACATAAGTCTCAATACATTCAATAGAGTTTACATAGAGATTGGTCTCTTCATTATCTTTACACTCTCATAGGTGAGTACGTTTTGGTAACATTTCATTAGGCTCATTTGAGATTGCTCTCCTCTTTCACATTAGCCTCTTATCATATTGTCACCACATTCATTAGCATTAGCACATTTACTTTTCATAATTACTCATCTCTTTTACGTGAATGTTCATTTCATCATATGCCAATGCACTTGGCTATTTAGTGTGTTTCATACTCTTACTTAACCCTTCTAGGGTTTCATAATTTCATTACATACATCTTAGTTACTCATCCCTTTTTACGTGAATGTTCATTTCATCATCTTTCAGTGTTGACTCAAGCATTATGGAGGCTTGCTTCGAGATTGAGGTGTACTTACTCTATTGATGATTGGTCATCTGTACTTTATATTGATGAAATGTGAATTGTTCTTTCATATCATCCTTAATTTACATTAATGAATGTTAATTGTCCTTACATATCATCCTTAGGTGTTAATGAGACTAGTTTCACACATTCTAACACCTTCGTTCGTGAGTATTCTTTTAACAAATTAGCTTTGGTGTAAGTAAGACTTGTCTCACTTTCTTTAACACCCCATTATGGTCACTTACTTAATTTATACCCCTTTAATTATGTTATAATTCACTTTACTTACTTACATTAGTGTAGTACCTTCCTATCACCGTTTATGGACGATAAGCACTTCATTCAATGAATTTCAAGTGTTCATAGTTCATTCTTGTGGAGCATGTTGGGAGTTGTCCCAATGAATCATGCCCTTGGTTATGGATTCATTGATATTAATTTATAAGTGCTTAGTATATATTTGATACTCTTACTATACAAGAATTGACATGTGATTAGTATTGGCTCAAGATTTGGGATGTTAGATTAGCAAATTCATCCTTCTGGCATAAGCCAATTTTTTACGTATGTTCATATTTAAATTGACATACGTATGAAACCTTATCCAATATTTTAATCATTTACATAAGTTCCTAACCATTAGCATATATTAATTTTAACCAAATAGAGTTAGCAAACTTTATTGGAACCAGATAGCCAATTTATTCAAGATATGATTTCATAACTGTCTTTTAGCCAATTCTTAGTTTATAGATTATAGCGTAAAGTTTTAAGAACATATGGACAACATTATATTAAAATTTCATGGCCTTAACATCTTCATAACATCAAAACAACAGCAAGTCAACATTCAGCCAAAGACACATATTCACTTAACACATCACGGACTTAACTTAGCATATTATCGATCCTTAATAAGTATGATAAGATTAACTTTACGCAATTGCAAGTTCATAAGTTCATTCGATACTCATCATTAAATAACAATACATGTTAAGAACAGCCAGCAACACACACCAATAACATGATCTCTTACCTATTCAACATTTAAATCGAAAAGGATACTAGGTAAGGGAAGTTCGACGAGAACGATGGGAACAACCCTAGTTTTAAAGATCTTGTGAATCGTTCGAAGGAAAATATTCTTGGAGAAAGAATTCCAGTAGACAAAACCATACCTTAAGTAGAACTTCATCTACGAACACCACCTTGAACGAATCATTAAGAAACCTTGAAAATTGTCTAAGAAATTTTCTATTTTTTTCTTGCGTTTTGTTCAATGTTTTTCTCACGCTTGTTTTCTGATTTTACTCGTGTATTTTTTTGATTTTGAACGTGGTTTTTAGGTTTAGGAACTGACCTTGACATATTCAACTTAGTTTTTAATAAGTTAATTAAATAAATTCATTAACTAATTACTAAAAAACCCCTCCTAAGTTGACTAAACATAGGAGAATGTTGACTTGACCTAAAATCTGAATTTTTGGTGTTGATTATGGTTTAGCTCAACATTTTGAATTTATCTTAATTAATTAAGTACTTAGTTTAATTAATTTAGGGACCTAGGGTAAGTACTAAAGTACCCATATGTCATTGGAACCATAATAAACCCTTTAGGACCATCCTAGATTAAGTACTAGGATGTTTCTTGCATTATACTTGGTTAGCATAAGTGTCACGACCCAAATCGGGCCGCGACTGGCACCCACACTTACCCTCCTATGTGAGAGAACCAACCAATCTAAACCTTAACATTTCAATGTAATATCAACATAAAGTAATGCGGAAGACTTAAACTCATTAATAAAAACCAATTCAATAACTATTATTTCCCAAAATCTGGAAGTCATCATCACAAGATCATCTATAATCAAATTACTAAATCTAAGAGTTTCTAAGAAGCTAAAAATACGTAAAAGCTAGTCCATGCCGGAACTTCAAGGCATCAAGACATGAAGAGGAAGATCCAGTCCAAGCTAGAAGCATTAGCTCACCCTGATATCCGGAGTAATGAAGACTGGCTAGAGTTACTGTTGAGTCGAAGATGACGGCACGTTTGCTGCACTCCACAAATAACAAGAAGAAAATAATAAAAGTAGGGGTCAGTACAAAACACGTGTACTGAGTAGATATCATCGGCCAACTCGAAATAGAAAACAATATATATTAAGCAATATCATAAAATCAACTATAATACTCAACATATAGCAACAACAAGTACTATATCATTAACAATTACTGTCAAGTTCACACATGAGGACTCAAGCCTCAATACCATACTCATTAGGCTTACTTCGAAGTAGGAGCTTGAACTCAAGTATTAGAATGAGTCTTATTAGGCTTTCTCTGGGGGAAGGCTCCCCCCAACCCCCGTGAGTCCCGTCCTGCCCTGCCTTGGGAATTAGATTCATTAAATTGAGTATATAAGCATCTTGCAAGATTCATTATATTTATTCCCCTCGTGTCGGTACGTGACACTCCGATCCATATACTATCCTGGTGTCGGAACGTGACACTCCGATCCTCATTCTATCCTGGTACCGGAACGTGACACCCGATCCATATACTATCCTGTGTCGGAACGTGACACTCCGATCCTCATTCTATCCTGGTACCGGAACGTGGCACCCGATCCATATACTATCCTGGTGTCGGAACGTGACACTCCGATCCTCATTCTATCCTGGTACCGGAACGTGGCACCCGATCCATATACTATCCTGGTGTCGGAACGTGACACTCCGATCCTCATTCTATCCTGGTACCAAAACGTGGCACCCGATCCTCTATCTCTATCCTGGTACCGAAATGTGGCACCCGATCCCCTAATCTCACCACTTTCGTTCATCAAGCCTTCTTTTATACCAAAGCATCATCATTAACAAAGTAGATTAGGGTTTCTTTTCAAGATTTGGGATTCAATAGCTTCATCATGCTTATTTATTTATAATTACATAATCACATCATTCATGCAAGCATACAATTAAGCATATAGAAGGGTTTACAATACTACTAACACATATCATTCGCTATTAAGAGTTTACTACGAATAGCATGAAAACCATAACCTACCTCCACCGAAGATTCGTGATCAAGCAAGCAAATTTTCCCAAAGCTTTGTGTTTTCCCCTTCTCGATCGTCTCTCTCTCTATCGATTCCCTTCTCTCTCTTTCTCTTGTTCTTTCTATTTTCTTTATTCAAACCCTCTTTCTTTTACCCTAATTAGTATATAATTAAGAATAAAAGATGACAATAATAACCCACTAATTAACTTAAGGTTACCTCTTTTACCTCCCAAGAAATTGAGTTATTAATATAAACCCACGAAATATATAATTATCGCAGGAATAGTCCAAAACGCCCCTTTAAATCGTGTAAAGAAATCCGACCCAGACTGGGATTACGCAACCTGCGACGGCCCGTCGTGCCTGCGACGGTTTGTCCTGCAGGTCGTCGCAAGGTTTAGAGAATGGATTTTTATTGAAGGCTCTGTGACGGTCCGTCACGCCTGTGTTGGTCCATCCTGCCATTCCATCACGAAGTTCAGAGAGGCAATTTTCAGTACCCAATTTCAGAATTTCTAAGTGTTTTGAAACGAGACCCTGCGACGGTCCATCGTGCCCATAACGGTCTGTCGTGGGGTTCGTCACTTCTGCCAGTTTTTTCAGAATTGAAGTCTGCTGCTCATAACGACTAAACAGGTCATTACAATAGATACCAATTTACCCATCGTTCGTCCCCGAATGATCACAAGAAGGAAAACAAGGGTGAAAAGGAGTACCTGAATCTGAAAACAGATGGGGGTATGTTTATCGCATATCTGCCTCCTTCTCCCAAGTGGCTTCTTCAACGGGTCGATTCTTCCATTGAACTTTGATGGATGCAATCTCCCTTGACCTCAGCTTGCGAACTTCTCTATCTAAAATGGCAACCGGCTCCTCCTCATAAGAAAAATTTTCATCAAGCAAAACTGAATCCCAACGAATGATGTAGTTTCCATCCCCATGGTATCTTTTCAACATAGACACATGAAATACCGGATGCACTCCGGACAGCCCTGGAGGCAAGGCTAACTCATAAGCCACCTCCCCTACTCGCTTAAGTACTTCGAAGGGACCAATATACCTTGGGCTTAATTTACCCCTTTTTCCAAAACCCATCACACCTTTCATGGGTGAAACCTTCAACAAGACTTGTTCACCCTCCATGAACTCCAAGTCTCTAACCTTTCGATCTGCATACTCTTTCTATCTACTTTGAGACGCTAACAACTTTTCTTGAATATATTTCACTTTATCTAACAATTCTCTCAGAAGGTCAGTACCCCAAGGTCTAACCTCAAATGCATCAAACAACCCAATGGGAGACCTACATCTTCTCCCATATAGTGCCTCAAATGGGGCCATATCAATGCTTGAGTGATAGCTATTGTTGTAGGAGAACTCTGCTAAGAGTAAGAAGCTATCCCAATGGCCACCAAACTCTATCACGCATGCACGAAGCATATCCTCCAACACTTGAATCGTTCTCTCAGACTCACCATCGGTCTGAGGATGGAACGCAGTGCTAAGGTCCAGCCTAGTACCTAATTCCGCATGCAATGTTTTCCAAAACTTAGAAGTAAACTGCCTACCTCTATCTGATATGATGGAGAGTGGAACACCATGCAATCGCACCACTTCCGAGATGTAAAGTTTGGCTAACTTCTCTGCATTGTAAGTCACCTTGACCGGAATGAAGTGAGCAGACTTAGTTAGCCTATCAATAATTACCCAAATAGAATAAAATTTTCCTAATGTCTTTGGAAGACCAACCACGAAATCCATTGCGATTCTCTCCCATTTCCATTCCGGAATGGGCATTCTCTGAAGTATTCCTTCGGGCGTTTGGTGTTCATACTTTACTTGTTGACAGTTTGGACATTTGGCAATAAAATCCACAATATCACGCTTCATTCTACTCCACCAAAAGTGTTGCTTTAGGTCACGGTACATCTTGGTTGCACCCGGATGTATTGAATACCTTGAACTATGAGCCTCTTTCAGAACAGTGTTGATCAAATCTTCGACGCGGGGTACACATACCCTTCCCTTAATTCTCAAAACACCTTCCTCATCGATTGTCACTTCTTTAGCCTCTCCTTGCAACACTTTATCTCGGATCCGGATCAATTTTTTATCATTAAACTACTTTCCCTTAATCTTGTCAAGGAAGGAATATCTTGCCTCCACACAAGCTAAAAATCCTCCCTTCTCATTTACTTCTAATCTCATAAGGTCGTTAGCCAGAGTCTGAACTTCTCTAGCCAATGGGCGTCTAGAAGCTTGCAAGTGAGCTAGACTTTCCATGCTCCCTGCCTTTCTACTTAAGGCGTTTGCCACAACATTAGCCTTTCCCGGATGATACAAGATAGTGATATCGTAGTCCTTCAGTAGTTCCATCCATCTTCTCTGTCTCAAATTCAAATCTTTTTGAGTAAAGACATACTGTAGGCTACGATGATCCATATAGACCTCACACTTAACCCCATATAAATAGTGTCTCCATTGCTTTAATGCAAACACTACCGCGGCCAATTCCAGATCATGAGTTGGATAGTTACGTTCATGCACTTTTAATTGTCTTGAAGCATAAGCAATCACATTCTTCTCTTGCATTAGTACTGCACCCAAACCCGAATAAGATGCATCACAATAGACAATGAAATTCTTACCTTCCACTGGCAAGGTGAGAATGGGTGCGGTAGTCAACAAAGTCTTGAGCTTCTGAAAGCTTTCCTCACACTCATCCGACCATACAGATGGAACATTTTGCTTAGTCAAGTTCGTCAGTTTGGAAGCAATAGAAGAGAATCCCTTGACAAATCGGCGGTAGTAGCTAGCTAACCCAACAAAGCTCCTTATTTCTGACACATTAGTAGGTCTTACCCAATTCTTTACTGTCTCAATCTTAGAAGGATCCACCATCACTCCATCCTTAGAAACCACGTGCCCAAAGAAGGACACTGCATCTAGCCAAAAATCACACTTAGAGAACTTGGCATAAAGCTTTTTCTCCCTTAACATTTCCAATACCATTCTCAAATGCTCCTCATGTTCTTTCTTGCTCTTTGAGTATATCCGTATATCATCAATAAATACGATCACAAAGAGATCCAAATATGGCTTAAAAATCCCATTCATCAAACTCATGAACGCAGCAGGGGCATTCGTAAGACCAAAAGACATCACTACAAATTCGTAATGCCCATACCTGGTTCTAAAAGCGGTCTTTGGCACATCCGTTGCCCGTAATTTCAATTGATGATAACCGGATCTCAAGTCAATCTTAGAGAAGACACAAGCACCTTGTAACTGATCGAACAATTCATCAATGCGAGGAAGAGGATATTTGTTCTTTATGGTTACCTTGTTCAACTGCCGGTAGTCTATGCACATCCGAAAACTCCCATCCTTCTTCTTCACAAATAACACCGGAGCACCCCAAGGAGATGCACTTGGTCTAATAAAGCCTTTGCTTAACAACTCTTGAAGTTGGGCTTTTAACTCACTTAACTCCGCGGGAGCCATTCTATAAGGGGGTATAGAAATGGGGTGAGTACCCGGTTCAAGGTCAATACAGAAATCAATATCCCTATTTGGTGGCATATCAGGAAGATCTACAGGGAACATATCCCGAAACTCACGAACTATCGAGACCGACTCAATTGGAGGTACTTGGGTAGTATCATCCCTGAGATGTGCCAAGAACGTTAAACAACCCTGGAAGACTGGAGGTTTCAACTTCAAGAACTTACTGAAAAGTTCATGCTGACCATTTGTCATTATAGGCCTAGTAGTCAGACGTGGAAACGTTCCTATGTCCAATGACGCATCCATACGAGGAGCCATAGTGGCTGCATGTTGTACCTCTGAATCCGGAGGTGTTGGTGCAGAAAACACTGGAGGTGTTTGATCTTGATCAGATAACCCACTAAGATAAGCAAGAACCTGATTTATCATCTCTGGGGTAGGTTGGGGTGGTATTTCCTCATTCTGCACTTTCTCAGTTTCCCCTTCCTCACCCTCTCTTACTACTTCTTTAGTTTGTGGAGGAGTCACCGCCCTAGTATCAGAAGGGCTAGGTGCTCATCCTCTTCTTCTAGAGGACGTCCTCCCACGACCTCTACCACGGCCTCTTGCCGCTACTCTTCCTCGAGCTACAGCCCCAGTGGTTGGCTCAGACGCTTCTTGTCTTGCCGATGTTGGTGTTGGCGCAGTCATTACTCTAGTTCTAACCATCCGCGAAATAGAGTGAAGATGGTCAGATACAAATTTGTATCACGTAGATACCAATTGGATCCAAGTAATAGCACGAAAGAAAGAAAGAACGGAATTTTCCTAAAGTCTTATAGCCTCTCAAAGGCGTCCCCCTACCGTTCCTTAGGACTCTACTAGACTCGTTCTTGTGTGATAAGACCAACGAACCTAATGCTCTGATACCAAGTTTGTCACGACCCAAATCGGGCCGAGACTGGCACCCATAGTTACCCTCCTATGTGAGCGAACCAACCAATCTAAACCTTAACATTTCAATGTAATATCAACATAAAGTAATGCGGAAGACTTAAACTCATTAATAAAAACCAATTCAATAACTATTATTTCCCAAAATCTGGAAGTCATCATCACAAGAACATCTATGATCAAATTACTAAATCTAAGAGTTCCTAAGAAGCTAAAAATACGTAAAAGCTAGTCCATGCCGGAACTTCAAGGCATCAAGACATGAAGAGGAAGATCCAGTCCAAGCTAGAAGCATTAGCTCACCCTGATATCCGGAGTAATGAAGACTGGCTAGAGTTACTGTTGAGTCGAAGATGACGGCACGTTTGCTGCACTCCACAAATAACAAGAAGAAAACAATAAAAGTAGGGGTCAGTACAAAACACGGGTACTGAGTAGATATCATCGGCCAACTCGAAATAGAAAACAATATATATTAAGCAATATCATAAAATCAACTATAATACTCAACATGTAGCAACAACAAGTACTATATCATTAACAATTACCGTCAAGTTCACACATGAGGACTCAAGCCTCAATACCATAGTCATTTGGGAATTAGATTCATTAAATTGAGTATATTAGCATCTTGCAAGATTCATTATATTTATTCCCCTCGTGTCGGTACGTGACACTCCGATCCATATACTATCCTGGTGTCGGAACGTGACACTCCGATCCTCATTCTATCCTTGTACCGGAACGTGGCACCCGATCCATATACTATCCTGTGTCGGAACGTGACACTCCGATCCTCATTCTATCCTGGTACCGGAACGTGGCACCCAATCCATATACTATCCTGGTGTCGGAACATGACACTCCGATCCTCATTCTATCCTGGTACCGGAACGTGGCACCCGATCCATATACTATCTTGGTGTCGGAACCTGACACTCCGATCCTCATTCTATCCTGGTACCAGAACGTGGAACCCGATCCTCTATCTCTATCCTGGTACCGGAACGTGGCACCCGATCCCCTAATCTCACCACTTTCGTTCATCAAGTCTTCTTTTATACCAAGGCATCATCATTAACAATGTAGATTAGGGTTTCTTTTCAAGATTTGGGATTCAATAGCTTCATCATGCTTATTTATTCATAATTACATAATCACATCATTCATGCAAGCATACAATTAAGCATATAGAAGGGTTTACAATACTACTAACACATATCATTCGCTATTAAGAGTTTACTACGAATAGCATGAAAACCAAAACCTACCTCCACCAAATATTCGTGATCAAGCAAGCAAATTTTCCCAAAGATTTGCGTTTTTCCCCTTCTCGATCGTCTCTCTCTCTCTATCGATTCCCTTCTCTCTCTTTCTCTTGTTCTTTCTATTTTCTTTATTCAAACCCTCTTTCTTTTACCCTAATTAGTATATAATTAAGAATAAAAGATGGCAATAATAACCCACTAATTAACTTAAGGTTACCTCTTTTATCCCCCAAGAAATTGAGTTATTAATATAAACCCACGAAATATATAATTATCGCAGGAATAGTCCAAAATGCCCCTTTAAATCGTGTAAAGAAATCCGACCCAGACTAGGATTACGCAACCTGCGATGGCCCGTCGTGCCTGCGATGGTTTGTCCTGTAGGTCGTCGCAAGGTTCAGAGAATGGATTTTTATTGAAGGCTTTGTGATGGTCCGTCACGCCTGTGACGGTCCATCCTGCTATTCCGTCACGAAGTTCAGAGAGTTGATTTTCAGTACCCAATTTCAGAATTTCTATGTGTTTTGAAACGAGACCCTGCGACGGTCCGTCGTGGGGTCCGTCGCTTCTGCCAATTTTTTCAGAATTGAAGTCTGCTGCTCAAAACGACTAAACAGGTCGTTACAATAAGAATTTCGGCTTGATACTTGGATGCCTAGTACTTTGTGTGAAAATATTCATAACGGATTTATTTTAGCTTAGGGTCTTCATTGCAGGTACATTTATTGAACATCAATCTTGGATTGGGGTATGACAACCCAAAAACTGTATATCTTGTTCGTATATAGAAAATTGGCTAATATCCCTTAGCCAATTTTTCTATACTATGGGGTGCCTATGTACCCCCTAATAGGCTATCCTAAGGGCATACTGGCTCTTGATTAGACATATGATTTTCCAGAATGTTACACTTCTTTAACTTACATAGGAAGTCATTCATTAATTAAAGACACGTTCTTTCATTAGTCATTAGGATTTAGATATACTCACTATCATCCTGTCCAAGCCTAATCGTGCAATTCATAGGCAACATTCAATTGTACTACCTAAAATTTATAGAATTTATCAAGAAACCATAATGACATCTCAAATAATAGAAATAAGAGTTTAACTAACATAGAATATGCGAATTAAATCATGGAATCCGATGTACTATCCCACATCATAACGGTTGGTCCACATGCCTAAGGTAACATAACAATTAGCTTAAAAGAATCCATTATCTAGACCTATGAGGACACATAGTTTAAGGGATAAGGGGGATGCCACTAGATACCCCGCCTCAATTCACGGATGGGAATTCACCTCCAAGATATTGGTACTAGATAACCCACCCCAACTCAGGTATGAGAGTTCATATCATATAATAACCACTCACAGATTACCCTACAATCCTATAGAACATTTCATTCATTAAGGTAAAAGAGATTGCTATTGGATACCCCACCTCAACTCATGGATGCATATCTATACCCTCTTTACATTTATTCATTAGATTAGTTCAATGGAGATAACTAGATTTTTTCTAGAAACACAACCTCAACTCATAGATTATCATCCATCTCAAACCACACCTTTCTTCCATTCATAAGAATTCAATAAAGAATAACCTTTCAATAGACTCTACCTTAAATAACATATTTTTAGAAACTTCATTCATGCTTCATTTGTAAATATCATTTAAGAACAAGACCTCAGTATAAACTGGATTTCCATACTAGGCATAATAATGACACAATCATTAAGATATCCCACATATATTCAACAATAGATGGATTAAGTAAATACCTATACCTTTCAAGTCGATGAACATCAAGCTCTGAATTCTATATCAACAAGTGAGCTGTATTATCTTGCCTTTAAGGATATATTTCTAAAGTACCAACATACCGACAATTTCATTATAAAGAAGAATAGGTAATAATATACTTCAACAATCTTAATCCATTTAAATAAATTCTATTACATATATATTCAACAATTGATGGATTAAGTAAATACCTCTATCTTTCAAGTGGACCAACATCAAGTTCACAATTCTATATCAACAAGTGGCTTCTTATATCTTGCCTTCAAGGATTTATATATCAAGTACCAACACACCAAAAATTTCATTATACATAACCATAGGTAATAACATACTTCAACAATCTAAAGCCATTTAAATAAATTTTATTGATATGCATTAATTAACAACTAACCCACTTCATAAAAGCATATATTAGGAATAGAGAGAAATCATGGATTCAAGGAGTATTTTAATCGTGAATAATTGATTTCACAACAATATAACCATAAAATGTAATTAGAAATCTTTTAAAACCATTTGGGAAAGAACCATGAGATTGAGTAAAACCCTAGTTTTCATAAACTTGAAAGCTTTATAAATTCATTTGAAATTTACTCTAGGGTGAAAGAAAACCCTTGATTATGGATCACCTTACCTTAATCTTAAATAACTAAACAAAAATAAATAATAAACACCTTGAAATTCCCCAATCATAGCTTCAACTTGATTTTAGTCTCCGAGAGAGTTTCTAGAGAGAACTTTTTGAATGAAAGGGGTTTGATTTGGGAGACGAAGTCTAAATAAGGGGTTTTAATATTCAAATACTCTTAAAATACCTTAACTGACGTCAAACAAACGTCCAAACACTTAACCAAGCAAACAAGGACTATACAAAACCACCCTTCACTTGGCGAATCAAAAAAGGCAGATTGCAGTGCCTATTCACGGTTCCAATCCAGAGACCATGCATTGGTCTAATCAATGTAGATTGGGTCCATGGCTTGGATTTGAGACTCACCATTTTAAATCCTGATCCACTCCCATGACCCACGAGTCCTAGTTTGATCTTTAATCGTGAATTGGGGTCGTAGACCTCATGGGTGGTCCTTGGAGAGTCGTACCCGGACATTTTGCCCCAAAAATGTTATTCTAAGTATGAGAACAATTCACATTGATTTTAAACTTCAAACGGCACTCCAAAACTCCATTATAGGTAATTAAAACACAATAGTTCAAGTGACTAGTTTTCGGACATTATAGTCGTTCCTTGACGTTCAACCTCAAATCTCCTTAAATAAAAAACTTCTAAAGCCATTTCTCATGATGTATTCAAGTTAACAACTTCAAAAACACATATGAGGCTCTAGTTCTTCCTATTTGCTTTTAGGGTCGTTACATTATCCCACACTTAGGAATATTCATCCTCCAATGACACTTTAAATCACATTAAGAGTAACGATTCAAGACTAGTAGCCCACAATCAAGAATGCAAAATTAATATAAGTTCATAAACATAGGAGGGATCATCAACTCCACATAAAAGGCTTAAAACACAAAAAAGAAGTAGGAACTACATGTAAAAACTCATTATACATCAAAACTTCACATTCTTCATTTCATTAGAGGAACGTCCTTCTCTAAATAACATAACGATGCAATTTTTTACTAAATGCAATATAAGAGTTCTTTGACATTTGAACTCATGAAACATTTAGTAACTCGTCATAAATGCATATCAACATGAGGAACAAAATTATGAAAACTCATTTTCTCATCTAACATGTATTGAACTAGAACATGAATAACATAAAGAAGCCATAGAAAACTCAGTAGCACTCATGAATCCATACATGCAACAAACCACAAGAAATATCTGGGCTTCAATCTTGACTAAAAATTGAAGGAAAAGACAAGTATACTCTCATGACCCTATTCTTCACATACTATCCCCCACTTAAATGAAAACCCAACAAGGACTAACATGAAGCCTATATAGGAATTTCAATACAACATCCACAACCACAAGAAAATAAAAACTTATCAATACTTCTATTAGGATTAGCCTTATTGACCTCTTTGGCTTGAAGTGAGTAGAAACAACCATAGTTTGGAGGGATAGAAACCATACCCTCATAGAATTTTGATTGGTCTCTCTTCCTTTTTCCAAGAGTGTCGGGAAATCTCTCATCTTAGACCCATCTTCCCACACCCAAACCATCCATTCATGCCGGCTTGGCAAAGAAATGTTGCTTCCTCATTTTTCACACCTAGACCTCTCAAAATAAGAACCACTTCCATTAGAGTATCTTGGTTATAGAACCTCTTTTTGGACATATGTTGAATTTCTTCATCAGGCCTAGACCTCTTGACTAACTTACTCATCCTCTCAAGTTTAAACTCCTCCATAGATTGAGAATGCACCATGATTCTAGAGATGTTCATGTCACCATGATGCATTGCGAAACAATATTCTTCTTTAACTAAGTTGGATACCCCGGTCACGAACCTACTCATCTTATCCCTAGGGTTTAACACAAAAGATGGAACATACATAGGCAATTGAATAAACTTCAAGGAGTAATCATGGACTCTCATACTACCCTCATTTACATTCATCCTAGACCCCACATGTCTAGTTTCTTCATCCTTCATGCCTGGGCCAAGGTCAAGAGAACCGACCTAATTTCTTCATTGGCTATATGTGCAACCTCTCTCAGAACTTGATCACCTTGAGGACCTTGGGGAGGAACTCCTTCACTAGAGTATCTCCTCCTACTCTTCTTGTGGGTCTGCCTATTATGTTCATATCCTATAAACATAAGCGAGGGATTAGAAAAATAATACTTATAAAACTAAATTCTAAGGAACAACTTCAATTATATGAAAGAAGTGAAACTTTATAAGTCCTACGACCTCTCACTCATAGATTTTTGGCACTCTTACCAATGAACAAGACTTTACCAGACGTTGCACGTGAGACATCAATCCTAAAGACAATTCACAAAACATTTTGCTATAATACTAAATTTTTCACGACTAGAGAGCACCCAAAGTTGTGGCACGACATACTTGACCCCAAATTGGCCTTGTAAAAGCCTCTTAGCATTCATTGTATTGACGTAGAAAAAAGTGTGGAATTAAAAATAATTTAAGTCTAAAATATTAACATTTCATTCAAAATAAAATTTGAAATACACCAGAAATCTAGTCTCACATGGCCATTGTTGACACCCAATTTTGACCGACCTTTAACCATTTTTAGGATTATATTCGATTAAATATGCATTCTTAAAATTTACTTAAAGTTTTGAAGTTTTAGTCGATTTTTCTCAAAATTATATATTTTAGTATCGTTTACTTTATAAAATTATTGTATATATTATTACAATATTAAATTATTAATGAATTTCAAATATTTTAAAATTTAAATAATTTTCAATTACATAAAAATATTTTAATATATGTAGTATTTTAATTAAATAGTAATTCCTACACTTTCATTAAATTTTAAATTCTAGCCTATTCTATCATAATTTCTTTCAATTCTAGCCACTTGAATTAGAGTTTATTTCATTCATAGCCCCTCTTTCATTTCAATTCTAGCCAATTTAATTGCAATTTTAGTCATTCCATATTTAATACAATTTGATTTCAAAAGATCTCGCTTTTAATCTCATCCATCTATTTTATTAATCAAATCATAGCCCTTTATCTCTTATTAATCTAACGGTTGTGATTAACTCTCTTATTCTCTCAACACCAAAAGACCTCAAAACCTAAAATTTCAATCCATTCTTCTCCCTCCTCTTCCTCTCCAGCCGCCTCCTCTCTCCCTTCTCTCTTCCTCTCCTCCATTTTTTCCGGCGAAAGCCATTATCGCCGGTGAGATCTCCCTCTCGCTCCTCCTTCGTCTTTCTCTTTTCCCCTCTCTCGTCTTTCTCCCCTCTTCCCCTTCTGCCTCTTTCCACCTCCCTTCTCTCTTCCCCTTCCCCACCTTTTTCTCTTCTCTGGCGAAGCAGCGATCCATTGGTCGCCCCCAATCGTCGACAATCACTTTTCTCCCTTCTTCCCTCTCCTCTCCTCCCTCTTCTTCTCCTTTTCTCCTCATCTGACCAGCAACCTGTGAGAAAAACCAGCAGCAGCCGGCAACGCCAGAAGCAACTCTAATCAGCAGCTGACACTGCTTCATCTTTCTCTAGTCGCTGCTTCGAGCAGTGAGTTCCAGCAACCTGAAGTAGCTGGACACCAGCACAGCAGTTCCGAGCAGAGAGCCTCCGCGAGGATAACTATCCAGCCTGTAGCTCCAGCAGAAGCAGCCGGCGACCAGCAGACGCCGGCAAGACCCATCAGCATCCATTTGTAGCAGCTGCAACCATCGGCGGAAGCAGGCAAAAGTTCCGGCGGAGTATCTATTTTTCAAGGATTTCGAGTTATTAAAAAATGAATCTTAATAGATTTGTCCAAGTTAGTGTTCTTGTGTGATTTATCATTCAAGTTCTTAGTTTCATTATCAAATATATATTTATTTTTGTGTATACTATCGTAAAAAATCATCCCTTGATTATAAAGTTATATTGAGATACTGTTGATGTTGTTCACTGATGAAATTGATAATTTTCAATTTAATCAATGCCTTATTGTTTGCTTCTGCAGATCAACCTGTTACTATCTATCGATGATAATAGCTTACTTTTTGATTAATTCTCCAATTGACGATTTTCTTGCCAATTTGTTCACTAATCTAATTACTCTTAATAGTTTCTTCTAATTGCCCTTTTTACTAATAGTTGATGATAAATATATTCTAATTTGGCTTATCTTTCGAATAAGGAAAATATCATGCAATTTATCCTGAATATTATACCTTCCTTATTGCTAATATTTTAATTAGGTTCGGATTCAATTGAATCATTGAGATGTGGTAAATGTTTTCTTTTCCTTCTAGAGATAATGCTTTGTCCTTATTTAAATATGTGCAGATTTTTGAGTCACCTATTTTTGGTAAAAGATCCCCATTGATTGCTTATATCATTTTGTTTAAAGAAAAATTGCCAAGATATGCTCTTATTAATTATTTTCTTCCTATTTTTGTCTCCCCTCTTTGCTATATAAATAAGACCCCCTCCCTTCATTATTTCATCAACTCATCCAATCATTCACTCTCACTCACAAGTTCTCTCATCGCTCTTCATTCTCTCATTGCTCTCTTGCTACTCTAAATACATTAAGATTTCGGAAAACATTCAAGTGGTCTTCTTCGCTAATTTGCTATTTTGCTTTTGTTCGAGTAAAGGTTGGATCAACTCGTTTTTTTTCATTGCTATCATTCCTAATCTGCTTAACCGGTTAGTATTCAGAATTAACATTTAAATTATTTTTGTATTCATACATTTGTGTGAGCTCATTGTTCTATTCCTTTGTTATGTACAAGTTGTTAAACAATTGCATAATGTCTCACCTTGACTAATAAATGTGATTACTTGTGTAGTTATTTGATTGCTTTGACAGGTTTCAAACTTGAAGTTCAAGTTGAAGATTAACCATGAAGAAAGATTTATTTGCTTATTTGAATCAATATTTTTCTTTCTTATTTTGTTTATTCGAATGTTATAACATTTGTAACTCTAAAGATCATATATATAAATTTATTTGGGGGATCATCTAGGGGAAGGGGGATTTACATGCTACTTGTTCATTGTAACTTTTTTTAGAAAAAGTTAGAAATCATGCCTATAGGCTTATCTTTAACAACATATAATTATTGTTTGTAGGTGTTATAATCTAACAAATTTTCAATTTGCTTGACGCTTTTGTTAATAAGTCTAAACAAAAAAAAAATAGATTCCATTAATCTTTTAAATCAAATCGTAATAATTTAGTAGGCTGATTAGGTGTTTTAAAAATGTTATAACTTCTTTTTAGCATTGTCTTGTCACGTAGAAACCATGCCTAAGGATTAAACTGTTCATATCATTTAGATTTACAAAATCATGCATATATGTGTTATTTTCTGAACACCTAGAAGTTCATGTCTATAGGCTTGTAAATAACTTTTAACATATCCACAAAAAATAAAATTTGTTTGTACATATTTGTGCCCTCCCCCCAAAATTAGTTAATATTATTTAATTAGTAATCCTATTTGTCTTCTTGAAGATTTCCGCATTCATGATGCAACTTTATTGTTCTACTATTTTTTTTCTTACTTAAAAAGTTTTGCAACATAATTTTCTTAAAAGACATTATTCAATCTTCCTTTAAAATTTTGGATTGATTATGACATTATATATTTTTGAAATAAATTGTAAGTACTATCTCCTAACCTATCGTTAGTGGGAAAGTCAAAGGAACTATGAGGTCTAGTTCCAATTTTTAAATTAAACCGACGCATCCTCGGAAGTACCACCTACCCATGAATTTCAAAAGGAATTATGTGTATTTATGTGTAAATATTTATGTGCCTACAAGTAAACTAAATCTTTTAAATCATTTTCAAAAACATAAACTACTTTTTAGATAACCTCAATTCAAAATTGTTTCTATGGTGGAGGAGCGCGATCAACAATATCATGGCATCATCCCTATAAAGAAACAAATATTTTTTTAAAATAAAAATTCCTACTCAAAACATACCAATTTTCAAACTTTACTTTCGCACATATTAATTGCTTAATATTCGCCAATTTTTTTTATAACATAGTCTTATATGCTAAATAAAAATAAAACTTGATTGTTTATTTATTGCTATCAATGAGCCTTGCATGCTCAAATTAATGAAAAATAATAAAATAGTATTAATTGTTTTATATCACTTAGAAAGAATAAATAAATTAATAAATAAAGTGACTTTGATTGATAATTGTGACCCCCACATAGATTGCATGAGATACGTCCGAGACCCATACTTGTGGACCTCGATGGATGCCTAACACCTTCCCCTAGAGGTAATTTTAACCCTTACCCTAATCTCTGGCTCGTTGACCTTTGTTAAACTTTGTTAGGTTAGATAGGTGCCCTAACGTGCCTTAATTCGTTAGGTGGTGACTTTAAACTCGAAATCCCAAAAGAGTTGTTAGGTCGAGCATGCGAAAAATGGGGCGCGACAGAATGACGACTCCGCTAGGGATATTAGGTTCTTACCATTACGTGTTAATTGTTTATTTATGTGGGGTTTACTTTATTTTTGTCATTTCATTATTTGTTAGGTCCTTACCATGTTTAGTTTATTTTTTTGCCTTATTTACTGTCTTCCCTCCATGTTTCACCCCTTTCCCTTTTCCTTAATTGTTTATTACCATGTTTTCACCCTTTCCCTTTTCCTTAATTGTTTATTACCATGTTTCACCTCTTCCCCTTTCCCTTATTTGCTTTATTACATGTTTAATCTAGTATCCTCTTTCCTTATTTGCGTGGTTTTAATATCTTTATATGTTTAAATTCCTTTACTTATCCATGCTTATTTATCTATTTATTGTTTATAAACTGTCTATATGTTACCTCTCCAATTTAAATGCTAAATGTTTATTTCTTTGATAATTGGTATTCCGCTCATACTTCTCCCAATTGGGACCCTCTTCTTTTTTATTTTGTTCTCGTGATGTTGTGCCTTTCCACCTCTCACAACTACTCCAATCCTATTCAAATACCCATTTTAGAGAGTCGGCATATGCGTGGATGTAACGGATAGTTTTACTACCGCGAAGCCACGAGCCTCTCGCATAGAATCCCTTTCAAGTCCGTGTCAAGCCAACTCTTTGAAGTCATGGTTAAGTCATACATGCTGCATAAGCCCTAGGTTTTTTGACCGTTGGTTTCAATCCACGTAATTAGTAGCCACTCTCTTGTCTTAAAGGCCAAAGCACCCTTAGACAAATTGCATATTTATGTGTCAACATGATCATAATAATTAAATCAAGCCAACTTTGTCAAAATGGAGTTTTGAAGTCATTTGTTACTTTGTTTGCAGAGTCATGACTCACCCTCCTTTTTCCAACACACAAATGGTGGTCAAAGTTAATCCCATTTCGAAGAATTGGTGGAAGATATTCAAAAAAATCGAGAGTTAGAAGCAAATGAACCGTTAGGCCGCCTCACTGCTTTGATCTCTGTAGAGTCAGATCGTCACTTAATCAAGGCAGAGAGAAGATGGGCTCGCAACCTCCTCAACACCGATTATGATATTACCCCAGAAATGAGGAAGCAGATCGTGCCTATGATTGGAGAGCAACATAGTTGAAGTTTTTTTCTCTTTATTCCCCATGTGTTATCCCTAGCCCTTTAGTTATCTCTAGATTGATGTAATAAATAGAATTTATTTCAATAATCGAAAGTCGTTTTATTGTCTAACTCTAAACTCCAAATTGGCAAATAAGGCTTGAATTAATTATTGTGCATCACTTATGTGTCACTTAGGCCTACCTCTGGCTCAACGAGACTCTTTTGCATTTAGGGCGTTTATCTTAAATAATGTGTTTGATATCCCAAATAATGCAATGTTTTAACTTGGGCTTTGTTTTGTTTTTTATTTTTTATTTTCTTTACCCTTTTCCAATGGTTGATCTGTAGACCATGGTTCATCCCACGCGATCAAAGAGTTCATTTCCTCCTCTTCCGACTGAGAATTGCAAAGGCAAAGTGAAAGTGACTAATGCTAAGGTTATGTGCAAAACTATTGAAAAGAAGTGTCTTTCAGACGAGTTGGTATTAAACCTTGAGAAGAAAATAAAAAAGTTAAAAGAAGAGTGGTTGGACATGTGTGAGTGAGCAAAGTTGTTACTCTCCACCAATCCCACTTTGGAGACCAACATGGATATGTCACCTTCGCAAGTCAAGTCTCCAAAATAATCCTCCTCCAGACTACTTTACCTATAAAAGTCTACCGAGCTCCATTTAAATGCCTCCAAAGAATCCTCCGCAACATCATGCATAGGCTCCTAAACCTCAATACCTTACTTCACACCCGCATCACCCTAGTATGCAAGCTCTTCAATACGAAATAGCTCTGCACCAAGTTCCCTGGCATCATGCGCCTCTCATGCAATTTCCAATCCCTCCATATCAAATGTCTATGTACCAAAAGCCTCCTATGCCATATATTTTGGAACTACGTCAGAAGTGATTCCCGTTTAAGAGGGGATACGTAGGCGCTCCTATGGGGTTCGGTCTTACCATGATAAATACTTTCATTTTCCACTTCTATTGATAACTGGGGCAGATTTTTTGAGAGGATCTCAAAAATTCCATCAATATTTCTTCTTGCACATCTCCATACTGCGGCAGAATTTTTGAATAAACTCAAAAATTCGATCAAAAACATTTCTTCTCAACAACTGGGGCAGAATTTTTAGAGGATCTCAAAATTGCTAAAAATCAAGACTGGGTAGAAATTTTTAAGAGAGTCTAAAAAAATTCAACAGTTGAGCTACAACTACAACAGATCATTATACCAGATGTTCTACACTGGGGCAGAAATTCTAAGAAAATCTCAAAATTTTCGACAATACTCCGAAGAGCATTCTATCAGACACCAAAGAAGCGTTGTGCGAAATCATGGATACAGATCAACCTCCCCTTTAAACTAACTATTTTTCTTTAAATGTAGAAAATACAGGCACATATACAAAGGCAGTTTCAACAATCAACATACCACTTTTGAGCCCGACAAATGATACTCGACCCTTCCAACAAGGCGGATGTCCAAGCTACTACATACCCTCCTTATTCAATTATGAAGTTGCACTATGCCTGAGATCTAGGTTTGCATGACTACATTATGCCCGAGATCGTATTATGCTCGAGAAATGCATTCATTGCATGTGCCCGATAATGCATGTGCCCGAAGAAATGCATTATTGCATTGTGTCCGAAGAAATGCATCATTGCATGTGCCCGAAGATATGCATCATTCCATGTGTCCGATAATGCATTATGCCCGAAGAAATGCATCACTGCATTGTGCCCGAAGAAATCCATTATTGTATTGCTCGATACTGCATGTGCCCAAAGAAATGCATCATTACATGTGCCCGAAGAAATGCATCATTGCATATGCCTGAAGAAATGCATCATTGGATGTGCTCAATATTGCATGTGTGCCCGAAGAAATGCATCATCGCATTGTGCCCAAGGCTTCATTGTGCCTGGAGTTTGCATAAGCCCAAGATTGAATCATACTCGAAGTTTACATGTGACCGAATCAAATCAAGTCATAAGTATCAACAGATGTCAAAAACAGATACGTTCTCTTTACTCATTATTTATATTCCAAAGGCGTCATCCTCCAAAGGCGTCATCTTTCATGGCCTGCGGACTTCATGTCATGGACTGAGGACATATTTTATGCTTACCATGTCCCTAAGGTATCATAGTCTAAAGGCATCATCCTCATGGCCTGCGGACATCATATCATGGCCTAAGGGTTTAATTTCTGTGTATCATGATCCAAAGGTGTCATAGTCTAAAGGCGTCATTTTCATGGCCTACAGACAACATTTCCATGACCTGAGGATACACTTTGCATATCATGGCCCTAGACATCATTGCCTAAGACGTCATTTATTCACGATCTTAAGGCAAACATTCATGGTCAATATGGGAATTGCATCATATTAACATTTACCGCTTATTTTGATATATGTTCTAATTACTCTATTTAAGCTATATTACAAGGTACAGATGTGCAGATTACAGACAAAGTCACTTTCTGAACGGTTGTTCACTTGCTTACAAAGAAGGGCTCTGATAAATTCTTGACTACTCGCACTATCGTTTTGCTACTCATTCATCGTTCAGGCTACCATGAAGATATCCTCGGATTCAACTCGCCACTGTAACCTACTGTCTCTTCATCTAGGCTCGTCCGCCTTACAATGCGACATCTAGGCTCGTCCGCCTTACAATGCGACATCTAGGCTCGTCCACTTTACAATGCGACATCTAGGCTCGTCCGCCTTATAATAGGATATTTAGGCCCGTCCGCCTTAAAACGACATTTAGGTTTGTCCATCTTATAGGACATTTGGGCCATCCACCTTAAAGGGTCATTTAGGCTTGTCCGCCTCATAGGACATATATTCATCCGCTTTATAAGATATTTAGGCCGTCCGCCTTAAAATGACGTTCAGACTCTCCTTACAACCAGATATTTTGGTCTATATTATTATATATTTATAGTATATCTATTGGTGTTTGACGTTATTCTTCAGAGATGGGTTTCAATCCTTCAAGAAATTAAAGACTATCAAGGCTTGCACTACGTCTCAAACAAATACGCTTTTTATCACCTCTTATCTATTTAGAACTCATATTTTATTATTACTGGTCAATACTTTATCTATTTATAAGCTAACATTTTATCTAGAATTTGCAGATATGATCGATCGCCCTTGATTACATTTTTCATGCTATCATCTATCACAACGAAGACCCTATCAATTCTTTGCTTTTCATACTCCGAACCCTTGCTCAAATGCTGATATCGTCACTCTATCATGCTGCTTCTCTATCACACTCTACTAGCCTCTCAATCTCTCTTTTCTCGCTACTCTATTCTTATCCATTCAAGCCGATATTGTGCATTTCAAATACCTTAGAGCTCTTTCATTTTTAAGAGTTTCATTTGCTCTTGAATCTAGAATGACATACGACCTGATTCTGGTATAACCAAAGATATGTAGGCGACTTAAAGCCAAAGTCTTGGTCGTACCCTTTTGTCAACTCTATATCGTTTCAATTGATACAACTGACATCTCTCGTCGGTCAGACAAAATTGGCTACTAACTCAACGTTGGTTGCCTGACAATTCATTCTTCATTCTCAATCAACCAAGGGGCAGCTGTCGACACCCAATTTTGACTGACCTTTAACCATTTTTAGGATTATATTTGATTAAATACGCATTCTTAAAATTTACCTAAAGTTTTGAAGTTTTAGTCGATTTTTCTCAAAATTATATATTTTAGTACCGTTTACTTTGTAAAATTATTGTATATATTATTAGAATATTTTAAAATTATTAATGAATTCCAAATGTTTTAAAATTTAAATGATTTTCAATTATATAAAAAATATTTTAAAATATGTAGTAATTTAATTAAATAGTAATTCCTACACTTTCTTTAAATTTTAAATTCTAGCCTATTCTATCATAATTTCTTTCAATTCTAGCCACTTGAATTAGAGTTTATTTCATTCATAGCCCCTCTTTCAATTCAATTATAGCCAATTTAATTGCAATTTTAGTTACTCCATATTTAATCCAATTTGATTTCAAAAGATCTCTCTTTTAATCTCATCCATCTATTTTATTAATCAAATCATAGCCCTTCATCTCTTATTAATCTAACGGTTGTGATTAACTCTCTTATTCTCTCAACACCAAAAGACCTCAAAATCTCAAATTTCAATCCATTCTTCTCCCTCCTCTTCCTCTCCAGCCGCCTCCCCTCTCCCTTCTCTCTTCCTCTCCTTCATTTTTTTCGGCAAAAGCCATTATCGCCGGTGAGCTCTCCCTCTCGCTCGTCCTTCGTCTTTCTCTTCTCCCCTCTCCCGTCTTTCCCCCATCTTCCCCTTCTGCCTCTTTCCACCTCCCTTCTCTCTTCCCCCTCCCCACCTTTTTCTCTTATCCGGCGAAGCAGTGATCCGTTGGTCGCCCCCAATCATCGACGATCACTTTTCTCCCTTCTTCCCTCTCCTCTCATCTCTCATCTTCTCCTTTTCTCCTCATCTGACCAGCAGCCTGCGAGAAAAACCAGCAGCAGCCGGCAACGCCAGAAGCAACTCCAATCAGCAGCCGGCGCTGCTTCATCTTCCTCTAGTTACTGCTCCGAGCGGTGAGTTCCAGCAACCTGCAGCAGCTGGACACCAGCACAGCAGCTCCGAGCAGAGAGCCACCGCTAGGACAACTATCCAGCCTGTTGCTCCAGCAGAAGTAGCAGGCGACCAGCAGTCGCCCGCAAGACCCATCAGTATCCATTTCCAGCAGCTGCAACCATTGGCGGGAGCAGGCAATAGTTCCGGCAGAGTATCTATTTGTCAAGGATTTTGAGTTGTTAAAAAAATGGATCTTAACAGATTTGTCCAGGTTAGTGTTCTTGTGTGATTTATCATTCAAGTTCTGAGTTTCATTATCAAATATATATTTATTTTTGTGTATACTATCGTAAAAAATCATCCCTTGATTATAAAGTTACATTGAGATACTGTTGATGTTGTTCACTAATGAAATTGATAATTTTCAGTTTAATCGATGCCTTATTATTTGCTTCTGCAGATCAACCTGTTACTATCTATCGATGATAATAGTTTACTTTTTGATTAATTCTCTAATTGACGATTTTCTTGCAAATTTGTTCACTCATCTAATTACTCTTAATAGTTTCTTCTAATTGACCTTTTTACTAATAGTTGATAATAAATATATGCTAATTTGGCTTATCTTTCGAAAAAGGAAAATATCATGCAATTTAGCCTGAATATTCTACCTTCCTTATTGCTAATATTTTTATTGGGTTGAGATTCAATTGAATCATTGAGATTGTGGTAAATGTTTACTTTTCCTTCTAGAGATAATGCTTTGTCCTTATTTAAATATGTGCAAATTTTTGAGTCACCCATTTTTGGTAAAATATCCCCATTGATTGCTTATATTATTTTGTTTAAAGAAAGATTGCCAAGATATGCTCTTATTAATTATTTTCTTCCTATTTTTGTCTCCCTCTTTGCTATATAAATAAGACCCCCTCCCTTCATTATTTCATCAACTCATACAATCATTCTCTCTCAATAACAAGTTCTCTACTTTGCTATTTGCTTTTGTTCGAGTAAAAATTGGATCAACTCGTTTTTTTTCAATGCTATCATTCCTAATCTGCTTAACCGGTTAGTATTCGAAATTAACATTTAAATTATTTTTGTATTCATACATTTGTGTGAGCTCATTGTTCGATTCCTTTGTTATGTACAAGTTGTTAAACAATTGCATAATGTCTCACCTTGACTAATAAATGTGATTACTTGTGTAGTTATTTGATTGCTTTGACAGGTTTCAAACTTGAAGTTCAAGTTGAAGATTAACCATGAAGAAAGATTTATTTGCTTATTTGAATCAATAATTTTCTTTCTTATTTTATTTATTTGAATGTGGTAACATTTGTAACTCTAAAGATCATATATATAAATTTATTTGGCGGATCGTCTAGGGGAAGGGGGATTTACATGCTACCTGTTCATTGTAATTTATTTTAAAAAGTTAGAAATCATGCCTATAGGCTTATCTTTAACCACCTAGAATTATTTTTTGTAGGCGTTATAATCTAACCAATTTTCAATTTGCTTGACGCTTTTGTTAATAAGTCTAAACAAAAAAAAAACTAGATTCCATTAATTTTTTATATCAAATCGTAATAATTTAGTAGGCTGATTAAGTGTTTTAAAAATGTTATAACTTCTTTTTAGCATTATCTTGTCACGTAGAAACCATGCTTAAGAATTAAACTGTTCATATCATTTAGATTTACAAAATCATTCATATATGTGTTATGTTTTGAACACCTAGAAATTCATGTCTATAGGCTTGTAAATAACTTTTAACATATCCACAAAAAATAAAATTTGTTTGTACATATTTGTGCCCTCCCCCCAAAATAAGTTAATATTATTTAATTAGTAATCCTATTTGTCTTCTTGAAGATTTCCGCATTCATGATGCAACTTTGTTGTTCTACTAGTTTTTTTTCTTACTTACAAAGTTTTGCAACATAATTTTCTTAAAAGTCATTATTCCATCTTCCTTTAAAATTTTGGATTGATTATGACATTATTTATTTTTGAAATAAATTATCAGTTCTATCTCCTAATCTATCGTTAGTGGGAAAGTCAATGGAACTATGAGGTCTAGTTCCAATTTTTAAATTAAACCGACGCATCCTCGGAAGTACCACCTACCCATGAATTTCAAAAGGAATTATGTGTATTTATGTGTAAATATTTATGTGCCTACATGTAAACTAAATCTTTTAAATCATTTTCAAAAACAAAAACTATTTTTTAGACGACCTCAAATCAAAATTGTTTCTATGGTGGAGGAGCGTGATCAACAATATCATGGCATCATCCCTATAAAGAAACAAACTTTTTTTAAAATAAAAATTCCTACTCAAAACTTATAAATTTTCAAACATTACTTTCGCACATATTAATTGCTTAATATTCGCCAATTTTGTTTATAACATAGTCTCATATGCTAAATAAGAATAAAACTTAATTGTTTATTTATTGCTATCACCGAGCCTTGCATGCTCAAATTATTGAAAAATAATAAAATAGTATTAATTGTTTTATATCACTTAGCAAGATTAAATAAATTAATAAATGAAGTGACTTTGATTGCTAATTGTAACCCCCACATAGATTGCATGAGATACGGTCGGGACCCACACTTGTGGACCTCGAGGGATGCCTAACACCGTCCCCTCGAGGTTATTTGAACCCTTACCCTAATCTCTGGCTCGTTGACCTTAGTTAGACTTAGTTAGGTTAGATAGGTGACCTAACGCGCCTTAATTCGTTAGGTGGCAACTCCAAACTCGAAATCCCAAAAGAGTTGTTAGGTCGAGCACAAAACTCGTTTTCTGCGAAATGGGGCGCGACAGCCATCTTAGAATTAATCTTAAACAAACTAGGACACATCCCTTTTTAATTGAAAATAACTACTAAAATGTCTAGTACATAAATAAAGGAAACTTAAGTCTTTTCCTCGAAACATGAGGACATACCTAGTCTTGGAGGAAAGCAATTCAACACTTTAAACTATCTGAAAGGATTATCACTTGCCGGAACCTACACTTGTAGTAATAATATGAAGAATATATGTTTGTTCATAGAAATGTACTTAGTATGATGACCATGCAAAAACATGCTTAAAACTGACAATTTTATTGGAAATCATGCATTATTTCACTTTTGAAATATTATAAACAATAGAATAAAATACACCATTTACAAGTATAAACATCACATAAGTCATAACTTCACATTTGGAAAATATTACAAGGAAAACAATACCTTTACCTTCGAACCTTCACTTCAAGCGACCTTAGACTATACCTTGTGCAATGTAAGGAGAGTGTCCCATACCACTATGCATACTAAGGCACCACACTAAGATCATCAAAACCAAACTCACCTTCCAATCCTTTCTACCTTTACACAATAAATCATTTAAGAGGCATAAGCGTTACATGAATCACATTAACAAATTAGAACCACCATCTAAGAGAACTCTATGTTATACTTGTGCAATGTGCAAGTAGAATCCCATACTACTACTCACACAAAGTATTCCCTTGAAGCCACAATAGACTGGGCACATTCAATTCATTGAGGAATGACAAAGAAAGTAAGACATAAGTACAATCCAAGTAAAGCATGCATAACCTAAATTAGAATCTAAGTAAACATTCTTCATTACCTTACGTTGAAACTAATTCATTTCTTAAGGAAACATTATTTCATTAGTCATTAGGATTGATAGATACTCACTATGACCCTCTCACAGCCTACTCTTGTTACAACCCAGGATTACCCCTAGACGTAACCGGCGTATTCAACCTCTGGGAGGTCTCACACAAGACACATGGATATTTTTTTTGAATTTGATGTAAAAAATAAGAATCTAAAAATTTCATCACACCCGAAGATACTTTCATCAATCAGCAAGCAGAATACTTTGAAAACATTTAAATTTATATCATGTATGTCTCATACACAATCTACTACTTTAGAGTACAACGTTGGCACTAAGCCCATATAAAACTTAAAGAAAGACTAAATGACATAAAGGAACATATAGGGCATTGTCCTCGAATCTATGAGATTCACCAAGTCTTAATCTTCAACCACTTAGAAACATAGCCAACTTCCATAGCATACCATATATCCAATCCCAACACTTCGTCAAAAAGGGCGAAAAAGGGGTTAGAGCATTTAAGCACTATGTTTGGAAGCCATGCAAAAAGGGACATTTATTATAGAAACATGCTTTCATGACATTTTGATAAAAACTTTCATCATAAGAGTGTAAGAAGAACAACACAAGTGAGGAATCACATATAAGATATATTAAGCTAACATCAACATATATGACTTAACCTCATATTCAACAAGTAAGCATTTTCATCATTTAGATTCTATACCTAAGGTTACTCTAAGACCCACCTAAGTAAGACATGAAGACAACGCCTATACACCTACTCAAGCACACTTAAGTCTTCCTCAAAGAAACCCTAGATAAGAACCTTTCTATTCAACATAATTCCTCGAAGTGAACATGCATTATATAAGTCATTTAGAAGTCAATCATACAACTAGGGAACTTCACCCAATGGTCTTGGAATACTTGAGGAACTCACTTTAGTATTTTTAAAGCCCACTCGTGCCATGTGTAGATAGTGTCCCATTCCACTACCTACACTTTACATAACCTATCTAATCATTAAAGTGCACATCCCACATGATGAGAATAGGCATTAACTGTCATAGACCACACTAGCTAGGTATAGAACCCGGTGTCATAAAAACCCCACACCGTGGAAGGTGTTCTACTTGAAAAATATAGAACTAGGACAAATCCCATGTAGGCACATGGTTAAGGGATATCAAGGGCTTGTTTGTACTCTAGTCTAATACTTCAAGTAGAGCTACTACCCAAAGCATATCCACTCGGTGCTTTGCCTTGTTTGTCATAGAGTAAGTTTATTCACATAATAGTATTTGAGAAGGTACTATTTCTAAGTTCTAACAACTCATAATATCACTACTAAGATGGGGTCCACAAGGGCCTCTGATCAAGGTTCATTAGGATAACTTTTACCACATTCTTAAAGATGGTTTCATACCGTTCCAGGCAAGCTACCTATAAGCCCATCATTCAACTCAAGAACGGGCATCATTATAGTCTACCACTTGAAGGGTTCATTATAAACCTTTTTATTATATTCAAAGTTTCACATTCTTAACCTTCTTTTCATATACAAGGTTTCACATTACGCATTCTTAGAAGGGTTTGACTTTAGATATGTCGATCCTAGGCTTTAATTCATTAAATCATTCTCAAGAAGGGATGCTTACTAAGTCAATAGATCAATTGAACATAACTTCTCTTTATCAAATAGGGACAACTAGATCTACCTAACTAGATACCATATCAACATATAAAGACTCTTATAATTTATCATCATCACATACCAATGTTTAGAGGAACATGATATTATTCACAATATCATATAGTTTTATACAATATCACCTTAAGATCACATGAAAACCTTCACATTATGAACATTCCACAAGATCACACATATATCACATAATAACTTCTCTTTATACATCCATATAAGCCATATAACCTTATACAAGATTACATTACACCATATAACCAAATTCATGTTATACCTTCACATATACCATAACATGATTCTACTAAAATTCATATAATAATGACGACAAGGCAATGATCACAATACGAATAAGCGGTAAACACCGCCACCATAAGTGGACCATACCACAAAAAAGCAATTCTATATCAATTCAATGTTAGTAAAGGAATTAGGTTAACTTACCCTCTTCCAATAACCAATATCACCATTACAGAACATCTCCATTAATTCACAATATTATAGCATAATAATTAATAGAAATCAACTATACAACTCATTATAATCACAATTTTATCAATATTAAATCATAGACAACAGACCCACTTCATAAGTCAAATTAAGGGATTAGATAAGATAAAGGTTTCATGGAGTTTTTCATTGTAAAACATCATTTCAACATCAATAATATCATATCTAATTATTTGAAATCATTTCATGCAAGAACCTTTGCTTAAGAGTTAAAATTGGATTGTTCCGTAAAATTTGAACACTTTGAAATCACAATGAAATTGGATCTAAGGTGATAACAAGGCTTGGATGAAGAAATCCCACACCTTATTGTTCAAGAACCCAAAAAAAATTGAGAAGAAATTAGTTGAAACCATCCTTCCTAGTAAGCTCCAAGACCTTGACCTTCAATGGTGGATTGAGAGAATTCGGAAGAGAAGAACTTTTGAGGGTTTTGGATATGTAGATTTCTAATTGAGAGTTTAAAGTTTTTGATTGGGGAATTGGTGTATAATGACCTACAATCATTGTATAATACACCCTAAAAATACTCATACCACCCCTACAGTAGTGGGACCTTTTTAATTAAGTTTATCTTGACTTTTAAACGATGCAACTCAAAACTGGGCAGCCACTGAAGAGGAGGCACCTCCATATATTGATTTTAGAAATTATTTTAAAGAAGTGAGCTTCGTTAAAATCCCGCGTCACGGATCCAAGTTTTGGCATTTGAGTGCCAGGCGCGCGACACGTCATTGACTCCACAAAGTTGATGCCTTGGCAACTTCCTTAGCCTACATTTAGGTCCTTCTCAAGGACCCTTAAGGTGGTCCTTGGAGAGTAGCACTCGAAAATTTTGACCTAAAACATTTTCATATATACACTGGAGTCACGTCCATTTATTTTTAGAGTCCAAACAATCCATAGAAACAAGA
This sequence comes from Solanum lycopersicum, assembly GCF_036512215.1. NCBI lineage: Eukaryota > Viridiplantae > Streptophyta > Magnoliopsida > Solanales > Solanaceae > Solanum > Solanum lycopersicum. The sequence continues at coordinate 28,234,030 of NC_090807.1, read as the reverse complement.
ACAACATACCAAGATACACTAACACGTAAAAGACTTTTTTCGAATGTCTTGATCGACCATTGATGTTTGTCTAAGCAAATCTTTAAATTTTTCTTCATCAGATAGTCTTCATTATTTTAACAAGTTATTAACTCATGAAAACTCATGTCAAGATATAATTTATCTTAATTCATTTTTAAGGGTGTAACAATTTGTGCAATGCATGGGTAGCATCACATACTTCTACTTACACTTTGTAAAACCTATCAAGAAACCATGATGACGTATCACATAATGGGAATAAGAATTTAAATGACATAAATCATTATAGTAAATGATTGAATCTAATGTACTATTTCAAATAATATGGGTTGGTGTACTTGCCTAAGGTAAACCGGTAATTGATATAAGTGTATGCACTAGCTTGACTTTTGAGGGCACATAGTTTATGGGATAAGGGGAATGCCACTAGCTACCCCACCTTAACTCACATATTGGAACTCATCAAAGGATATTACTACTAGATACCCCGCCTCAACTCACAAATGAGCATCCATATCATACAATATCCAATCGGTGCTTAGCCTACATTTCCATAGATCATTAATTAAGGGAAACGAGATTGTTATTGGACACACTGCCTCAAATCATGGATTAGTATACATACCCTCCGTACATTCATAAATTAGATAGATCAATGGAGATATTGAGAATATTACTTGACACTCCGCCTCAACTCATAGATGAGCATCTATATCAAACCTCACCTTTTATTCAATCATTACAGTTCACTCAAGAATAACCTTTCAATAGACTTTACATTAATTAACATATTCTTAGAAACTTCATCCATGCATCATCCATAAATATCTTATTCATAAGTACTCAATTATAACTCCATTTCCATACTAGGCATAATCCATACACAATTTGAAAGATATCACACATATATTCAACAATATATGCATTAAGTAAACACCACCTCACATCACATGGATCAACATCAAGTTAACAATTCTATATTAACTAGTAACTTCTCATATCTTGACTTAACAACCATAAATCTCAAGTACCAATACACCAACAATTTCACCTTAAATAAGCATAGGTAATAACATACTTCAACAATCTAAATACATTTAAACATATTCTATTCATATGTATTCATTATCAACTAACCCACTTCATCAATGATAAATTAGGAATAGAGAGAAATCATAATATCAAGGAGTATTTTCATCATAAATCATCAATTTAGCAACAGTATAACCATACAATTTCATTAGAAACATTTTCAAATCATTTGGGGAAAAAACCCTTGAGATTGAGTAAAACCCTAGTTTTTCATAAACTTGAAAGCTTTGAAAACTCCTTTGAAATTGAATCTAGGGTGAAAAGAAGAAACTCTTTGAATTTTTCCAACCATAGCTTGAACTTGACTTTGGTCTCCAAGAGAGTTTCTGGAGAAAACTTTTTGAAAGAAAGGGTTTTCATTTGAGGAATGAAGTCTAAATGTGGTATGTTAACGTCGTAGTACTCTTTAAATAACTTAAATTATTTAAAACAAACGTCCAAACACTCAACCAATCAAAGGGGTATTTTATTAAACCACCCTTCAATTGCCGATCTAAAAAGGCAAATTGTAGTGCCTATTCACAGTTTCAATCGATGAATCATGGTTTGGTATACTGAATAGGGATTGGGTCTGTGTTTTGGTTTTGAGACTCACAATTTTTTGGCCTGATCCATGCCCTATACTCATGTGCCGTGGATTTATTTACTTGTTGTGGATTGGGGTTATTGACGATGTTTTTTTGATAACTTTTTTCTCAATGTTGGGTCCTCCTCAAGCACCCCTTTGGTTGTCCTCAGGGATTCAAACCTTGCATTTTAGCACCTAAACATGTTTTTCTAAGTACAAGAACCATTTACCTTGATCTTAACCTTCAAACGACACTACAAAACTCCACTACAAGTCACTACAACACACTTTTCATATGAGTAGTTTTTGGACGTTATAGTCATTCCTTCACTTTAGACCTCAAAATTCCTTTAAAGACATAAAAATCCATTTCTCATGATATAATCAAGTAACAAACTTCATACACACATATGAGTCGTAGTTTTTTCTATTTCATTTTACAATATTGGTGGTGTTGATTATAAGATCCTTCTTCCCCTATCCTTAAGCATGACTATGTACGAATGACTATGACTATGGTAAGTTTACTGTCATTGACTAAAAGGCTATACTCATGACCAAACTGTGATTAAGATGTTAAAAGACTATTGTAATGTTGATGAATCTAAAGTTGAAAGAACATTCTCACTTATTGAATCAATGAACTATTATGATGATGTGTTGTTGAGAGTGTAGTGCCTTCTTTGATGAACATGAACCTAAGTAAATGGTTTAATATGAAATCTAAAGGGAATTAGGCTTTACACCGAGTGGATATGAAAATGATATATAATCTTTTGCAGTAGAAAATCTAGCTTCGCTTAGCTAACAACTCTCATGAATGGAAACCTTATACGGTAGAAAGTCTGAGTTTTTAGAAGCAATCTCCTTATCCCATTATTATTTTCCCACATAGTTCTTATCTATTGTATCTACCTAATAACTAAAATGTTAGTTATCTTAGCCAATTAGGACAACTCTTTTCAATGCGGGAGTAAGACTCTGGATTCAATGTAGCTCAGTATGGTTTATGTCGGTAAAGGATACATTTCCCCATATGGTAAGAATAACTATGTTGAGACATGGAATTTAACTACGACTTGTTATGGGGTACTACTTAGTGTATATGGGGCATAAGACTTCATCTATGCATTGCACAAGTGGGCTCTAAGGGGGGTTGTGGTGAGGTTCTTTTATGTTCTGAAGAGTTATGAATTATGTATGTATAACACCTATAAATGTAAAGTTTTATTTCACTTGTAGCAAGTTATGAACATGAATCACTCTTCCCTTATGTATGATGACTTAGAATGACGTAAAAGAAAGATATATATGAGGTTGGTGACTTAATGTGATACTTAAGATTTGCTAGGGTTATGGGATCTTACCTTTGCATTGAATTAGTGTGGCCTTTGGTTTTTTATATGTTGGTTGACTTATGTTTCTTCTTATATGTGCATAATGGATTTCAAACTTGATAAATGCACGATTCAGCTAAATGTCCCTTTTATGTGTATTTTAATGGGTTTTTGCAAGCTTCCATACTTAGTACTTTATGTGCTAACCCATTTCTTCTACATTAACTATGTGTAGGTTCGGGTCGTTCAGACGTACGTCTTCCTACAAGTTAAGCTTGATTTGACTAATCCCGAGGCTTTGTGTCACGACCCATAGTGGGCCGCGAGTGGCACCCACACTTACCCTCCTATGTGAGCGAACCAACCAATCTAAACCCCAATCAATTACCAATAATAAACAAAAAAAATGCGGAAGACTTAAAAACTCATTAACGAAATTAATAATTAACTTCTAAAACTCAAACTTATCATTATTCCCAAAATCTGGAAGTCATCATCACAAGAACATCTATCCTCAAATTACTAATTCTAAGAGTATCTAGAAAGCTAGAATAAATAAAAAGCTAGTCCATGCCGGAACTTCAAGGGATCTAGACATGAAAAAGAAGATCCAGTCCAAGCTAGAAGCGTTAGCTCACCCTGAAATCCGGTGTAATGAAGACTGGCTAGAGTTGCGGTTGAGTTGAAGATGACGGTACGTTTGCTGTACTCCACAATAACAAGAGAAAAACATACAAGTAGGGGTCAGTACAAAACAAAGGTACTGAGTAGATATCATCGGCCAACTCAGAATAGAAAACAATATATATCAGATAATATCATAAATCAACTACAATACTAAACATGCGGCATTTACAATTACCATAACCCTTGGTCACAACACCAAGCACATCAATGAGGACTCACGCCTCCCCATCATACTCATTTGGGAATTAGGTTCATTAGATTTAGTATATTAACATATTTCAAGATTCATTCGCTTTACTAATCTTGGTGCCGGAACGTGACACTCCGATCCTCATCATACTATCCTGGTGTCGGAACGTGACACCCGATCCATATTCTATCCTTGTGTCGGAACGTGACACTCCGACCCTCATATATTATCCTGGTACCGGAACGTGGCACCCAATCCATATTCTATCCTGGTGTCGGAACGTGACACTCCGATCCTCACATACTATCCTGGTACCGGAACGTGGCACCCGATCCATATACTATCCTGGTGTTGGAACGTGACACTATGATCCTCATATACTTCCTGGTACCGGAATGTGGCACCCGATCCCCTAATCGCACTACTTTTGCTCATCAAGCCTTCTTTTATACCAAGGCATCATCATTAACAAAGTAGATTAGGGTTTTTCAAGATTTAGGATTCAATAGCTTCATCATGCTTAATTTATCCCAATTATATAATCACATTCATGCAAGCATACAATTAAGCATATAGAAGGGTTTACAACACTACCCAATACATATCGTTCGCTATTAAGAGTTTACTACGAATAGTATAAACCATAACCTACCTCCACCGAAGAATTGTGATCAAGCAATCTATTTTCCCAAAACTTTGCTTTCCTCTTTGTTCTCTCCTCTCTCCTCTTATTCCAACCCTTTTTATTTTACCCTAATTAGCATATAATTAAGTAAAAAAGATGATAAAATATCCCACTACTTGTTTCAAGGTTCTCTCTTTTAACCCCCAAATAATTAGATTATTACCTTTAAACCACTAACTTTATTATTATAAGCAGGAATAATCCAAAATGCCCCTTAAAACTTTTAACAAAAATCCGACCCAGTCAGGGTTACGCGCTCTGTGACGGGCCGTCGTGCCAGCGACAGTCCGTCCTGCTGAGTCGTCACAGAGTTCAGAGACTGAAATTTACTGAAGGGCCTGTGACGGTCCCTCGTGCCCACGACGGTCCGTCCTGCCATGTCGTCACGAAGTGCAGAGAGTTGTTCTCAGTACCCAATTTTTTAGAATTTTAAGTGTTTTGGAACGACACACCCTCGATGGTCCGTTGTGCCCATGACAGTCCGTCGTGGGATCCGTTGACTCAGATTGTAATTACCAGAAATAAACTCTACTGCTCAAAACGACTAACAGGTCGTTACAATAGATACAAATTTACCCATCGTTCGTCCCCGAACGATCACAAGAAGAAAAACAAGGTCAAAAAGGAGTACCTGAATCTGTAAACAGATGTGGGTATCTTTCTTGCATTTCAGCCTCTTTCTCCCAAGTGGATTCTTCAACCGGCCGATTCTTCCACTGAACCTTGATGGATGCAATCTCTCTTGACCTCAACTTGCGGACTTCTCTATCTAAAATAGCAACAGGATCCTCCTCATAAGTCAAATTCTCATCAAGCAGAACTGAATCCCATCGAATAGTGTAGTTTTCATCCCTATGGTATCTTTTCAACATAGACACATGAAATACCAGATGCACTCCTGACAGTCCTGGGGGCAAGGCTAATCCATAAGCCACCTCCCCTACTCGCTTAAGTACTTCAAATGGTCCAATTACCTCGGGCTTAGCTTACCTCTTTTTCCAAACCGCATCACCCCTTTCATGGGTGAAACCTTAAGCAAGACTTGCTCACCCTCCATGAACTCCAAGTCTCTAACCTTTCGATCTGCATATTCCTTTTGCCTTCTTTGAGCCGCTAAAAGCTTTTCTTGAATAGATTTCACCTTCTCCAATGAATCCCTCAAAATATCCGTACCCCAAGGTCTAACCTCAAATGCATCAAACCAACCAATGGGAGACCTACATCTCTTCCCATACAATGCTTCGAAAGGAGCCATATCAATACTTGAGTGATAGCTATTATTGTATGAAAACTCCTCTAAGGGTAAGAAGTTATCCCAATGACCCCCAAATTCTATCACACATGCACGAAGCATATCTTCCAACACTTGAATTATTCGCTCAGACTGACCATCGGTCTGAGGGTGAAATGCAGTACTAAGGTCCAACCTAGTACCTAATTCAGCATGCAATGTTCTCCAAAACATAGAAGTAAACTATGTACCTCTATCTGATATGATGGAAAGTGGAACTCCATGCAATCGAACAATTTCTGAGATGTAGAGTCTGTCTAACTTCTCTGCATTGTAGGTCACCTTGACCGGGATGAAGTGAGCAGACTTAGTTAATCTGTCCACAATTACCCAAATAGAGTCAAACTTCCCCAATGTCTTTGGAATACCAACCACGAAGTCCATTGCAATTCTCTCCCACTTCCATTCAGGAATGGGCATTCTTTGAAGTGTTCCTCCGGGCCTCTGGTGTTTATACTTTACTTGCTGACAATTTGGACATTTGGCAACAAAATCAACAATGTCGCGCTTCATTTTACTCCACCAAAAGTGTTGCTTTAGGTCACGATACATCTTGGTTGCACCAGGATGTATAGAATATCCGGAACTATGAGCCTCTGTAAGAATAGTGTTGATCAAATCATCAACACGGGGCACACATACCCTTCCCCTAATTCTCAAAACACCTTCCTCATCCATTATTGCTTCTTTAGCCTCTCTTTGCAACACCATATCCTGAATTCGATTTAGTTTCTCATCATCAAACTGTTTTCCCTTGATCTTGTCAAGAAAAGAAGATCTCGCCTCCACACTGGCCAAAAATCCTCCCTTCTCATTTACTTCTAACCTCATAAAGTCGTTAGCCAGAGTCTGAACCTCTCTAGCAAATGGGCGTCTAGAAACTTGTAAGTGGGCTAAACTACCCATGCTCCCTGCTTTTCTACTTAAGGCGTCTGCCACAATAGTAGCCTATCCTGGATGATACAAGATGGTAACATCATAATCCTTCAGTAGTTCCATCCATCTCCTCTGTCTCAAGTTCAAATCTTCTGAGTAAAGACATACTATAAACTACGATGATCTGTATAGACTTCACACTTCACCCCATATAAATAATGTCTCCATTGCTTTAATGCAAACACTACTACGGACAATTCCAAATCATGGGTCAGATAGTTATGTTCATGCACATTTAATTGCCTCGAAGCATAAGCAATTACATTCTTCTCTTCCATTAGCACTGCACCCAGACCAGAATAGGATGCATCACAATAAACAATGAAGTTCTTACCCTCTACTGGCAAGGTAAGGATAGGTGCAGTGGTTAGCAAGGTCTTGAGTTTCTGAAAGCTTTCTTCACATTCATCCGACCATACAAATGGAACATTCTACTTAGTCAAGTTCGTCAATTGGGAAGCAATAGAAGAGAATCCCTTGACAAATCGACGGTAGTAGCTGGCTAAACCAACAAAGCTCCTTATTTATGACACATTAGTAGGCCTTACCCAATTTCTCACTGTTTCAATCTTAGAAGGATCCACCATCACTCCATCCTTAGAAACTACGTGCCTCAAAAAGGACACTGAATCTAGCCAAAACTCACACTTGGAGAATTTGGCATAAAGTCTTTTCTCCCTTAACACTTCCAAGACAATTCTCAAATGCGCCTCATGTTCCTTCTTACTCTTGGAGTATATAAGTATATCATCAATAAATACGATCACAAAGAGATCCAGATATGGCTTAAAAATCCCGTTCATCAAGCTCATGAAAGCAACAGGGGCATTCCAGAAGACATTACTACAAATTCATAATGCCCATACCTAGTTCGAAAAGCAGTCTTTGGCATATCCGTTGCCCGTATTTTTAATTGATGATAATCGGATCTCAATTCAATCTTAGAGAAGACACAAGCACCTTGTAACTGATCGAACAAGTCATCAATGAGAGGAATGGGATACTTGTTCTTAATAGTTACCTTATTCAACTGCCGGTAGTCTATGCACATCCGAAAACTCCCATCCTTCTTCTTCACAAATAACACCGGAGCACCCCAAGGGGATGCACTTGGTCTAATGAAACCTTTACTTAACAACTCTTGAAGTTGGGCCTTTAACTCCCTTAACTCCGCTGGAGCCATTCTATAAGGAGGTATGGAAATGGGGCGAGTACCCGGCTCCATATCAATGCAAAAGTCAATATCTCTATCCCAGTGGCATACCAGGAAGGTCTGCGGGAAACACATCTAGAAACTCATGGTCTATCGAAACCGACTGAATTGAAGGTACTTGGGTAGTATCATCCCTGAGATGTGCCAAGAACGCTAAACAACCCTTACCAACCATTTTCTTAGCACGAAGAAAGGAGATTATACGAACCGGATTGGAAGTGTAGTCACCCTCCCACACTAACGGATCTGTCCAAGGTTTGGCCAACATTACAATTTTAGCATTATAATCTAAGATTGCAAAATTTGGAGAAAGCCAAGTCATACCCAGAATTACATCGAAGTCAACCATTTCTAAGATCACCAAGTCTACATGAGTATTGCTCCACACAAAAGTCACCAGACAAGACCTATATACCTTTTCAACTATCACAGACTCACCCACCGGAGTAGAAACATGAATAGGCATGTCAAGAAATTCACAATTTAAATTAAGGCCAGTAGCAAATGCGGAAGATACATATTAAAATGTAGAGCCAGGGTCAAATAATACAGAAGCCATACAATCACAAACCAAAAGATTACCTGTGATAACAACATCTGATGTCTCCGCTTCTGACCGCCCAGGGAAAGCGTAACAATGGGCCCTATCACCTGTCTGCCCGTTGCCTCTACCAGGTTGCACTGCAGTAGTTCCCATTTGTCCGTCACCCCGGCCGTTTTTGTGACCACCATTACCTCGGCCACCACGTCTCCTAGAATTGCGGCCTCTTCCATGACCACCTCTACCTCTGACTATTGGGGGTCTGTAACTCTGTTTTGGATAATACATCTTAGTGTGTCCAGTCTCCCCACATCCATAACACTCTGCGGTGGACCCCCATCTATAGTCTGCAGTAGAGACTGAATAGGTTGGGCTGGATAACCTCCTGAACCCTGTCCTCTGGAGTAAGAACCATTAAACTCACCTCCCTTATGAAACCTTTTAGATGCCGATGCCATGGTGAAGTCATCTGGCTGCACTCCCTCCACCTCTATCACAAACTCTACCACTTCCTGAAAGGATTTCGCTGTAGCCGCTACCTGTAAGGCTCAAATCCGCAAATCTGACCTCAACCCCATCACAAAATGGCGAATCCGCTCTTGTGGACTAAACCAAAGCTTGGTGGCATACCTGGATAATGCACGGAACTTAGCCTCATACGCAGTCACTAACATCTTGCCTTGCTCTAGGCTCAAGAACTCATCTCTCCTCCTATCCCTCAAGGTCCGGGAGATATACTTCTCCATAAATAAGCTAGAGAACGACACCCAAGTCATAGGTGGTGCCTGTGCAGGTTGACACTCAACATGTGACTGCCACCACATTCTGGCATTTACCTGAAACTAATAGGTTACAAACTCAATGCCAAATCGTTCCACTATGCCTATTTTATGTAGTAACTCATGACAATCAACCAGAAAATCGTTGGCATCCTCATATTCAGCACCCTTGAAGACTGGAGGTTTCAATTTCAAGAACTTACTGAAAAGTTCATGCTAATCGCTTGTCATTGTAGGCCCTGTAGTCAAACGAGGAAACATGCTGATTTCCAATGAGGCATCCATGTGGGGAGCCTCAGCAGCGGCCTGTCGTACTTCCGGAACCTGAGGTGCTGCTGCAGAAAACACTAGAGGTGTCTGGCCTTGCTCAGTTAACCCGCTAAGATAAGCAAGAACCTGATTAGTCATATCTGGGGTAGGTTGGGGTGGTAATTCCTCATTCTGTACTTGCTCATTCTCCCTTTTCTCCCTCTCTCTTACTACTTCCTCAGTCGGTGGAGGAGTCACCGCCCTAGTACCAGATGGGCTATGTGCTTGTCCTTTTCCTCTAGAGGACGTCCTCCCACGAACTCTACCACGACCCCTTGTCATTGCTCCTCTTCGAGCTACAGCCCCAGTGGCTGGCTCAGACGCACCCTGTCCTGCCGGTGCTGGTGTTGGCGTGGTTGTTGCTCTAGTTCTAACCATCTGCGAAATAGAGTGAAGATGGTCAGATACCAATTTGTATCACCAAGATACCAATTGGACCCAAGTAATAGCATGAAAGAAAGAAAGAATGGAGTTTTCCTAAAGTCTTATAGCCTCTCAAAGAAAAGTAAAGGCGTCCCCCTACCGTTCCTCAAGACTCTACTAGACTCGTTCTCGTGTGATGAGACAAACGAACCTAATTCTCTGATACCAAGTTTGTCACGACCCAAAGCATGCCGCGAGTGGCACCCACAGTTACCCTCCTATATGAGCAAACCAACCAATCTAAACCCCAATCATTTACCAATAATAAACAGAAATAATGCGGAAGACTTAAAAACTCATTAACAAAATCAATAATTAACTTCTAAAACTTAAACTTATCATTATTCCCAAAATCTGGAAGTCATTATCACAAGAACATCTATCCTCAAATTACTAATTCTAAGAGTATCTAGAAAGCTAGAATAAACAAAAAGCTAGTCCATGCCGAAACTTCAAGGCATCAAGACATGAAGTAGAAGATCCAGTCCAAGCTAGAAGCGTTAGCTCACTTTGAAATTCGGTGTAATGAAGACAGGTTAGAGTTGCGGTTGAGTTGAAGACGACAGTAAGTTTGCTGTACTCCACAATAACAAGAGAAAAACATACAAGTAGGGGTCAGTACAAAACATAGGTACTGAGTAGATATCATCGGCCAACTCAGAATAGAAAATAGTATATATCAGATAATATCATAAATCAACTACAATACTAAACATGTGGCATTTACAATTACCATAACCCTTGGTCACAACACCAAGCACATCAATGAGGACTCACGCCTTCCCATCATACTCCTTTGGGAATTAGGTTCATTAGATTGAGTATATTAACATATTTCAAGATTCATTCGCTTTACTAATCCTGGTGTCGGAACGTGACACTCCATTCCTCATCATACTATCCTGGTGTCGGAACGTGACACCCGATTCATATTCTATCCTGGTGTCAGAACGTGACACTCCGATCCTCAAATACTATCCTGGTACCGGAACGTGGCACTCGATCCATATTCTATCCTGGTGTCGGAACGTGACACTCCGATCCTCATATACTATTCTTGTACCGGAACGTGGCACCCGATCCATATACTATCCTAGTGTCGGAACGTGACACTCCAATCCTCATATACTATCCTGTTACCGAAACGTGGCACCCGATCCCCTAATCTCACTACTTTTGTTCATCAAGCCTTCTTTTATACCAACGCATCATCATTAACAAAGTAGATTAGGGTTTTTCAAGATTTAGGATTCAATAGCTTCATCATGCTTACTTTATCACAATTATATAATAACATTCATGCAAGCATACAATTAAGCATATAGAAGGGTTTACAAAACTATCCAATACATATCATTCGGCATTAAGATATTACTACGAATAGCATAAACAATAACCTACCTCCACCAAAGAATTGTGATCCAGCAATCTACTTTCCCAAAGCTTTGCTTTCCTCTTCGTTCTTTCCTCTTGACCGATCGTTTCTCCCTCTCTCTGTTCTTTCTATTTTTCTTATTCCAACCCTTTTTCTTTTACCCTAATTAGCATATAATTAAGTATAAAAGATGATAAAATACCCTACTACTTGTTTCCACATTCTCTCTTTTAACCCCCAAGTAATTATTTTATTAACATGAAACCACTAACTTTATAATTATAAGTAGGAATAGTCCAAAACGCCCCTTAAAACTTTTAACAGAAATTCGACCCAGTCAGGGTTACGCACTCTATGATGGGCCGTCGTGCCTGCGACGGTCCGTCCAGCTGAGTCATCACAGAGTTCAGAGACTGCAATTTACTGAAGGGCCTGGACGGTCCGTCGTGCCCACGACGGTCCGTCCTGCCATGTCGTCGTGAAGTTCAGAGAGTTGTTCTTGAGTACCCAATTTTTCAGAATTCTAAGTGTTTTGGAAAGACACACCCTCGACGGTTCGGCGTGCCTATGTCGGTCCGTCGTGGGATCCGTCGATTAGACTGTAATTACCAGAAACAAACTCTACTGCTCAAAACGACTAACAGGTCGTTACACTTTGTGAGTCCTCTTGTTCGTGTACAAGATATTATCTTTTCATACTTTTTGTTGTACCTCTTAGTTTGAGACTATATTAATGGCAATGGCTTATGATACTAATTTTACACTCCATTGTACTAGATTGTGATTGAGATAAGTCTAGATTCCTATTTTTGTTTATGATAAAGTTTGAATTCATGGTAAGAGTTTAGAATTTTTCACATTATCTCTATAGCATTATGTGTATGATTATGGTAATGGTTTGTAAGTGACCCCACTCGTGGTCAAGTACATCGTTTCACTTATGGGGGGTGACTCCGGGTTGTGACAGAGTTCTTGAAATTTCTTTTGCTTTTGAGTTAAGTTGAGATTGATGAAATATTGAGGAAATGATGTTGATTTTTAGAGTTGTTTTAGAATATATTCCTGTGTACATATATTGGATATCATAATTTAAATGGAAATGGAGAAAAAAAATCTACTTTAGGCAAATTACAGTTAGACAATGAAAATGAAAAAATTGTGTGAATCTTGCACTTCACTCCGCATCGAGGAACTCCATTTCCTATGCCCATAATATTTCTCTCCATCGTGGAAAGGTTACGGACCCCTCAATATCAAAATTTATTTCATGACCAAATATTAAAATGGATCTCCATATTGAGGACTTGGTTCTTGACAATGTTTTCTTGATCATTTCTCATGTTTAACTACCTACAAACAATCCTAAACATCGCCAGATGTTATCCATCACAAATTACAACTTTTAATTCATAAAAAAAATTCAAGGTATAGCTGAGATTGAGTTATTGTGAGTTCTTTCATCAATCATTTTTGAGAAAGTCCTTTTTAGTCTTTTTGAGGAGTCTTCTACAATTTCTAGTAACTTATTCTAAGACTCGAGCAAGTGAGTGTTAGAGTGAGGATAATTTATTCTTGAGTCTACCTTATCATTACTATATTCTTTATATAATTATCATAACTCTTGAATGCATAATGCAAATTCAAGAGACAGTTAAGAGTAGAGTTAAAGAAAGTCTTTGAGTTCAACTGTAAATCCTTAAAAGTCAACTATTGATTTGAGCAAATTTTTTAGGATGTATGTATGAGAAAGAGAAGATTCTTATACATGAGTTTGGTATGGTTATATAGACCCTTGAGTCTAGTCGTTCATGCACATAAATTCCTCATGAACTCCATAAGTTGAGTATCTTTGAGAGAGGTAGTATCTTTAAGTTCTATGTCTTGAGAATTGAGTTCATAATCCTTTTGATATTATATTCTAAATCACAGGAGTATTAGATGCTACACATGAAATTGTTGAGATTTGTAGTTAATCTTAGGGGTATTTGTATGAGTAGAAATGTAATAATGCCCTTATTTAAATGATTTTGAATTCAATGTGTGTTTATTTATAATCTTAGGGAGTATTTGGGTTGTATATAAGCTAACAAACATGATTAGATGTGTAGGTGAACTTAATGGAGAAATGAGCGTTAAAATGGAAATTGGAGGATACAAAAAATCCTAGACGAATAGAATCAAGGAATGAAAAGGAAGAAATATATTCTAAGGAATATCCATACCCTCTCCGCTTCGCAGAGAGAAATTGTATTTTGCCTCGTGAAATAAAATGTAGGAATAGTTATCCATATCCTCTCCATATGCCGAAAGGAATTTTAATACTGGTTTTCATTTACCATAGGCGATAAGAGGTTGGGAGATCATAATCATACATTTAACCCTATGATCATTGATTCGATAGTTTATTAACACCCATTTATATAATATAAATATCACGAATCTTGATAAGAGTTGCAGCCCTGGACTTTACAAAATCATTGTTTGGAACTCTTGAAATTGAATCACGTTTGTTTAATTTTGTTTAACTTTTAGTTTATAAAATAAATAAGTCTTAAATTCTTGAAAACACTTGTGCTTAGCTGAAAATATTTGAAAAATCATGTTTTCTAATAATAAGTCTATATGGGTACAAGATTCATCTCTTTATAAGAGTGAATCTAATACTTGAACAACTACATACACTTGTGCGTACGATTTGGGTGAAACAATAGTCCATGCCCTTAACTCTGCATTAACCATATAAGTACAGGCGTTTTGAGATGAGAAGCATCTTTAAGTTCTTGAGTTGAGTAGTTGATGATATGATTCCGTATGAATCCTCTGAGTTGAATATTCTTGAAATGAGTAGTATCATTGAAGTTATTGAGTTCTATCTATGGTTATTAAAAACCAGGAATTGAGTATTCAACATGAACCTTATTTTAAGAAGTCATATACAAATACATTAAACTTGTTTTAACACTTGAGTTTTAAGTTGAGTAAACAGTAAAACATGAAGTTCTATTCTTCAAAAGAGTATATGGGGACTATGTATTTTTAAATAGAAAATGATTTCACATTTAAACAAGAAAAGAAACATCAATTTCCAACAGAGCCTTTGAGCTAATTTTTTTAGTAAAGAGTAAATGCTTTCATATTTAAGCAAGAGAGAAAATACTAGTTTCCTAGAGAGACTTTGGGTTATTTTTTGAGAAATTATCTCAACCCATAGAAAGATTTATGTTTTTAAATATCTGAGCTACTTATATTTTTGGAGTAGTATTGATCACCGATATGAGGGGGAGTTTAGACAACTAATCGCCATCATAAATTATGTAGCCAATGTGGGTAGAAAGAGGTCATACTTTAGAGATGATTCCTTAGTAATTTTTAGTGTAGACTAGTGGATCACTTAGTAGTTAGGTTCTCTACCCTTGGCAAGGTATAGGACGACCCTGGAAGCATGAGGAAATATTTTTTATCATCACATAGATAATAAGTTATGGTTTTCGGTTAGACCAACTCCCACAAAGATTATTTTGTATGCTTATATGCACAGAGTTTATTTTCTACTTCATATAAAAGAAAATTTTATATTTTATCCTTTCATAAAGACCGAGTATATTGTATTCCTAAATAAGTTGAGTTGCATTTTTACTATTTTAAAAGCTTTTAAAGTATTGCGTCTTTCATTGTTGCCTAATACTGAGTTGAGTATCCATAGGTTTAGAACCAAGGTTCAACTATTTTATTATTAGGTTGAGATTTTGTCACTAAGTTGAATATCTTGTTTTTGAGTTGAGTATCTTAATTTTGACTTGAGTTAGTTGAGTGAGTTGAAAAGAGGTAAGTTTGTTTCCATTTTAGAGTTCCCCTTACATACTGGTACATGTATTGATTCGTTTGACCAACATCGTTTCATGATGTTGATACATGAATTGAGGATCATTAACAGACGATTCATCGATACCACATGCATTTCGAGTTAGATATGAGGATCCTTCTTTCTTCCAGAGCGTTCCATTTGTACTTTTAGTTATTTTGATTGTTAGGATGTTGTTGTTCCTGTCCCGACATCCATCTTTTCCTGTAAGAGGCTTCAGATATAGAGAATAGAGTTTTAGAAGTGTTTTCATTTATTTTTGCAAAAGTTTTTAAGACTTAAGTTGCCTATTTATGAAGAGTTGAACATGTTATTTTTTTTAGGGTTATCAATTAAATATTATTCATATTATATTAGAGTTGAGTATTTTGATTTAATTGAGGTTTACATTTTTTCATTCTTAAGTTAGTGTTGCACTTGCAATCTTCCAGGATGAGGGTTCGCTTCGGGACAAACAATGGTTCTTGAGTGTCACATCCAGGGTGTAGACTCAGGTTGTGAAAACTCTGGTATTAGGGAACATAGTTAAAGTTTTCTAGTGTGTCTATGAAGCTTGACCTGGTGAAACCTTGATGTGTGTTCTTTAGAAAGGTATTGCCTAATTTGCCCTTTTATGCTCTAAGTTAGATAAATTTTTGGTGATTGATCAATTTGGGAAGTTCAGACTAAGTTAGTAGTCTTAAACTAACTAAAATTATGTACCTCAAAATTTAATTAATATAGTTTATGTGTCAAATATATAGGGGAAAAGACCAAATGAGCATTGACTTAAAATCTATCGAGGTGAACCATGGTCGCAGTGACTGACTGTAACAACCCTCAAAACTGAACTAGGTGAAATAGATCCTATAATGTGTTTCATGAGTTAATATTGTTTTAAAATGATAAATAATAACATTAGAAGTTAGTTTAAAGAGTTTGGAAGTGAAACGTCGAAGGATGTCCAAGACTTTTGGAAATTAGTCTAGTGTGTGTGCTAGTTTAACCTTGTATGTTGTCCATTTTAAGGTCTTGTTTAGAGACTAAAATAAGTGGGGTATGACCCTAAAATATTCGAGAATGACTCTCTAAGGACCTACCAAAAGGTCCTTGAGGAGGACCTAATGGTTGCAAAGAAGGGTGCCAAAGCACTGATCAGGCAATAGGTTTTTGAAGCTTCCTGCGCGTCGCAAAACATTCACTTGGGAGTCAAAAGGTTACTTGCAACGCAGGCTTGTCAAAATAATTTCGAAAGTCAAAGTATAATGCTGCCTCCACAACGCACAGCGACTATCCAGATTTGGCTGTTTCATTTTCAAGTCAAATTAGACTTTGTTAAAAGGACCAACAAGTGAAGGCAAATTATGGGTACTTTGGGAATTATTTATTGATGGTTATTGTATATTTTAAATCCCAATTGACCAATCAAATCAAAACCCTCAAGTTCAAAACAAAAGCTCTCCATTTCTTCTCTCTAAAACCTCCATTGGTTAAGATGTGAAGCTCAAAGGAAGAAAATCAAATTCTTCAAGTTTTTCAACCCAATTTTGTAGGCTTTCTTCAATATTGGTATAACGATTCATCCTTGATTGTTCTTCCATTCAAGGAACCAATTCCAACTGTTTTCAAAGATTTTTCCAAAAACAATGAAGTCCCATTTTGAATTCGATGCATGGGTTCTTGGATAAAAATGTTTAAATCAATGTTTTATGAAGTAATTGATGTCAATATTATATTTTAAGGTCAACAACTCTATGAACCCATGTATTCTTTGAATTCCGATTTTTCAATCTAATAAAAGTGAATTAATCATGATTTAATTGTATTAAGTTCACGTGTAGATTGTATTAGGCTATTTAATTATGTATTTATTAATGCTAGAATTGTTCATGGATGCCTTATAATGTTGATATCTATATTGAGTACTGATGGATCATTGATTTAGTTTATTTATTGGCTTAGTCTTGTGTATATTGTTATGGGTTATATCTTTATTGTCTGAATTTATATTGAGAAGGCTAAAGGATGAAGATTATGGTATAGGAAGGACGTGAGTTAACCTAATTCATATGTTTATCATGAATTGATATTGTTTGGTATGGTCTACTTATGGTGGCGGTTTTCAATTGTTATAATTGTTATGAACATGGCCTTGCGGAATTATATGGTGAATTATAGTATGATCAATATAATGTATATGTGAAGGTATAAAGTAGAGTTATATGATCTTTTATGGGTGCTATGATACTATGATTGGACATGTTGCTTCTATAGTAGTTAATATATGATGATGAAGGACTGGGGAGAGCCTTTATAAAATAAATGTTGAACCCTTGTCTTGAATGAATGAAAAGGATGAAAGTCTAAGATCGGTACAACTAAATTGGTGCCCTTCCCTGAATGGCTAAATGAGGTATTCTAGAGTATGTCTTGAATCGGTAGACCTAAGCATGGTGGCCCTTCTTGCTGAGTCTAGAACTCTAAGTGAATGTGAAATCTTAAATATAAAGAAAAAGGTTAATAAGAAGCCTTGAAGTGAAAGATTGTAATGCTGTCCTTATTGAGTGAAATGATGGACTTAGGGTCATAAGAGCTATACTGATAGACCTTGGTTGGATACCCTAATGGACCCATCCTTGGAATAAAACGTATTATGAGTTACTAGGACTTAGTGATGGTATCTTCTATAATACATTTATGGAATGATTTAATCTATGAGAACAAAGGAAAACACTCTACTTTAGATGAGACTAGACTACAAAGACATCCTTCATAGCCCTTAACCATGTGCAAACATGGGATGATTACTAGTTATACCTTTGGCAAGTGGAACACATTTCACGGTGTTGGGTCTTATGACAGTGGATTCCATACCTAGATAGTGTTGTCTATGTCGGTGAATGCGTATTCTCATCATATGGGATGTGCATTCTAGTATTGGAGAAATTCTACAACGTGTGGGTAGTGGAATGGGACACTATCTACACATTACAGGAGTAGGCTTTGAAGATGCTAGGATGAGTTTACTAGGTCATCCAAGACCATTATGTGAAGTGATCTAAATTGACTTCTTGTTCTTTAAATGTCTTAATGAAATATGTTGACTTGGTTAAAGCGTGTTGTAATGAAGGATTCTTACCTAAGGTAGCTTTGAGAATTGCTTAGGTTTGCTTAAAAAGGTTATGTATGGGAGGTCTCCTCATGTATTACCTAGGTGAGTCTTAGAGTAAGCATAAGTGGAGAGTCTAAATAAGAAAAGGAATAATCTTATTTAGGGTAGTCTTAAGGATCAACGAGGTATTTGTGAAGGGGTCGTATGGGTGGTTTCTTCATACCTTACATAGGTGGGTCTTAGATCACCTTTGGTAGGAAATATAAATGTTTATGTGGAATCTAAGTGAGTATGGTTTTTATAGTATTGATTACTTAAATATGGATTATATGTGTGGATCCATCAAAAGAAAATTAAAAGCATACTTAAAGTAAATATGCACTTTTGCATGGTTTTATTGAATGTCACCATACTTAGTGCATTCAATGTGCTAATTTCATATGTTTTCTATGTCTACAAGTAAAGGTGGAAAGTGAGGATATTCTTGGAAGTTAATGCTTGGGAATAACATTCTCTCAACAATGGTATGTCCTCACATGTTCAAGGACATAGCTTATGTTTAAATTTTATACACACACACACACACACACACATATATATATATATGTGTGTATGATGAAAGGTGTATAAGGGCTTACACAAGACCTCAGAAAGGTCGAGTATGCCATGTGGCGACTTGCAGGTTCTCCCAGGTCGTTACTTTGACCATCACTAGGACCACAACCCGTTTATTAGGTCATGGTCTTTTGGCAGTTGCTACTGTTGGAGATTCTTTATATAAGACCTACCAAGGACCATGAACCGTGAAGGACACTGTGGTCCCTTACATGGGTTTGTGGTGTGTTGTCTAATGTCCTGTAGAGGGCTCTGTGGTATGATGTCAAGGTTTTAGATGTTTTCTCATGCTAACATGAGCACTAGTATGACTAGTTTTGTTATCCACGACACGTGAAGGCTCCTGTGGTCCACCATTCCTAGGTTGTGTGTGAATCTTAGCTAGGTCGACAGACCATGGTTCCATTCACTCTTCGTGAACTCTGTCATGGTTCACCCTATTTTATGGTGTTTTGTTCTAATAAGTTTTAAGGTGCTATAGATCCCCCTAGGAATCTAGAATGATTTTTTAGACTCATAATCGAAAGGAACACACTAACAGGATCCCCTAGCAATCCAAAATTTTCATGGACTCATTAAAAATATGAACTATGTAAGAGTATAGGTCGAGTCAGCGCAAACCATATGCAAAAGTCTCATACGTTTCAAAGTCATCAAAAACCTAGTGAATTTAAGGGTAAATCTCATTAAAGCCTAACGATGTCATAAACTTTGTAAATTTTGTAGTAAAATCATGTTTAAAAAATAAAACTTGTGATAGAACCCCTCAGAGAATAAATCATTTAAAATTGAGACATATTAGTCTTACGAGAATAAACTCAATATTTCTTGCCTCTAACTCATGTTATGTGATGAATCGTAAATTTACACTCATTTAACGCCTATTCAACACAATAATTATTATCCTCAATGCCTAATTATGTGCTACTATAATTATGTTTTTATCTTTTGCAATTATGAATGCTAAAGAAAAAACTAAGGATGGATGTTTGCAAGAATGACAAAATATATACAAAGAAGTGTAAACTCTAGAGTGATATCACCTAGATAAAAGGGTGGATCGCACAATTGGTATGACCTCACCCAAACAAAAAATGCATAAGACTTGAATTAATTCTGTAAGGTCAAAAAATAAAAAGGGAAATTCAAACTCACCAAATAAGAAAGGATAACATGATGATCATCGCTGAAAGGAAAAATACATGAACAAAAATTCAAAGTGAATGAAGGTTGTACCCGGTGATACGCCAAATCTAGAAGGAAAACTTGAACGAGGTCAGAAACTGAGGTTGAAAGTCCTGAATAAAAGGAAAGGTAATTTTGATATCATTTGGAAATTCACCTTACATGATCGGTGAGCAAGACTAACATCTCCAATGGATCACACATTGAGTTTTTGGCCAAATGTAACACCCCAAAAAAAAGATTGTATGAGCCAAGATTAAAATAATCCTTCATAGTGACTGATTTATTCCAAGGAATTTAAAATTATTGAGTGTTTAGGTCACTATATGTAGCACCTTGAGTTCCAAAAAAACTAAATTGGAAATAGAAAAATTTTAAATTTTGCAAGTTATTCTTAAATATGAGTTTTGGGTCAACTTAATATGACCATAACTCTTAGCACAGACGATTTAGATGTTCTACAAGATAATTTAGGAAAGATCCTTGAATTATCTTTCCAACTCCATCGAGTTTTCTCATTTTTAAGTTCAGATGAGTGACATATGGCTTTTTGAAGTAACGTTGTCGAGTTACGAAAAGTTAGCAAAAAATAGTGAGGGGTATTTTTGTCTTTTCCTTACGAAATAAGATGTGATTCGATTTTAGTATGTTTTTAAGGGTCAAATACTATTGTTTCAATTTTATAATCCTAATGTGCGCCTAGTGTTTTAGTTGAGTGTTCATGAAGAGAAAGGAAGAGAGGACAAAAATGTTCGTTGAGAGTCTTGCGTTTACAGATTTTCTCCATGGGTTTAATCCCTAAGAGGTATGTAAGCTTCCATAGAGTTTGGTTAATTCACATACCTGTCAATCATGCTATTTTCAGTGAATTTTAATTCTTGAAGTTGAAATAGTTCTTGATGAGTTCTTGATATATGTTCTTGAAGTTAATTCTAAATCCTGTTGTGTTAGGGTTTTGATGATTTCATATAATAAATTTAGTGTTTTGATTGTTGTTTTGAGTATATTAGATATTAATTATTTTAAATAATTAATTTCAAGTTATTGGGAAAGATACCGTTTGATTCTAGGCGAATTAGGGTGAGAAAATGAGTACAGAAACTCATCAAAGTTTTTTGGATTGGGACCTCACGCTCCATGCCAGCCAAAGCGCGTCAAAAACTTCTCGGCATATGGAGGTCTAGTTCCCCCCACCACTTAGAGTGCCAGGGTCTACTTCCCTACTCGTTCTTTATCATTTTGCCTGTTTGAGTTCTTAGAAAGGTACCTTTACTCCCTGTGATTTTAAACAGTCTAATATACTTCTTAATACCTAAAATCATAACATAATCCTAACATTGAATTAATAATTCAAATTCAAGGTAGATTTGAAAGTTAAGTTTTGGGAAATTTGTCATGCCCTTAGCGTACATCCTAGGCGTGGACTACACACAAAGACCATTGTTGACATTGAGAGGACCCTTGGCATGACTTACTTAACTCAGGGGAAGACATAACACAAGATATAATCTCAGAAATAACTTTAAGGAAATTAATTATCCAGAATGGCAACACAAGTCTTAGTCAATTACTAGTGAAAGGAAAGACGAAGAAAATTTAATATCATTTTTCTATGAAGCCTCTAATATGAAGATGGGCATTGGGATAGGACCACCAATCATCCTAATAACTGCATACTATACAAATAAAAAAAACTAAATATGTCCTCCAGAATGAAGAGAGACTCACCATCTAACTTTGATCTACTCAATAGATCAAAGGTGCACTTAATGCTGATCCTAATTACTTGTGTCTGCATTATAATACAATGTAGGGCATCAATACATTGAATTTACAAGTATACGAGGTAGAATGCTAAAAACAAACTTAATCTAGAAAGAAGTAAGAAGGAATACTTGCATTCGTTCTGTTCAACTCATGAATAACTACTCATGGAAATATGATGAAATTTAATAAAAAGTGAAATATAAAGAAAAGTTGACTAAAAATATGTTGTAAACTCGAAATGTATACATGGATACAATAAATCTCTGAGATATATGTGAAATACAAATAACTGATGCATATGAAAATAAAATAACTTCTCTGGGAACTTCTCTAACGACAACCATCACTTAAGAGTTATAGTGATGATACACCATTACTCGGTCCACGATGCCCGAATATCCTAACCTTGCAAGAATATAGAACCTTAATTTCACAATGGATCCACTAGTATACTGTGAAAATGGTTTATCTAAAAAGTATGACCCTCTTGTACCCGTGATAACTACATGGTTTTCACAAAGACTTTAGTTAATATGAATTCGCATCCCCACATCAATGCTCAATAATACTCCCAAAATATATTGGCTCTTATGTTTTTAAAACATTATGATTCTGTGGTTTAAGATTACTGCTAAAAACTTATATTTAAAAGATCTCTTGGAAATCAAAGTTTCCCTTCTTTCCTCATTCTTATTAAGCTATTACTTCTGCGTGAAAACTAGCCCAAAGGATATCTACTTGTTTAAGTGTAAAAACGTTTGTAACTCTTAGGGGTTATTAGTCCCCTTATAAATTTTGAGAACAAACTCAACTCTTTACTGTTGCTTAAATAGTAACTTGAGTCGTAAAACAAAGGTAAAAATATTTGTTAAAGGACCTTGGAAACTTACGAAACTCACTTTGAATTGCTTCTTAACCTTTACACATGAGTTTTAACTTCATTGACTTTGATCTTAACTTTTCTTGATTTGGATTATGTATTAAAGGATCATGATTTAATGTCTATGGATGATTTCATGATGTTTAGATGTACTTTAGAGTTCTGGAATTAACCATTAAATGTGGGTACATCACATAAGACTAGTATGAAAAAAAGGGAAACAATGAGGTCTCCAGGTGACCTTGGCACTCTGAGAGGAGCGGAGCGCCAGAGGCTAATGAACAAACTCTAGTCCGAGGCACTCTCGCTGGCGTGGCGTTCCAGGGCCTGTCAGACATAGCCTTCCATGAGGGCTCTCGCAGGCGCGGTGCCTAGGGTCTGTTAGATGGGATTTCCAACTTTTCTTTTCTGATTTTAAACCCTAAACCTTTCTAAACTTTCATGGATCTTCCCCCAAACATTTAGGATCAATAAAATTTTGAATACCCAATAGTTTAGATTCATAAAACAGCCCGGAAACATGAATCAAAACAACTAAAGGCATTCTACGGCTTAACAAACGAGAATTCAACAATTAATTTTAATATTTATCATTCAATTTTTCAAAACTTGTTAAATTAAACATGTGTCTGTGTGGGCGAACGAATCCAACAAAGAAAGATCTCACATACCTCGATAGGGTTTACCCCTGACAAATTCCACTTGCGAAACCTTAGCGTTCTTGAAGGATTCTTGATCTTCCTCTTCTATTCTCTTTTCTCTCAAACCCTAAGAGTATTAAACCTTTCTAAAACTTTAATTAAGTATTATTTTAACCTCTAATAAACCATTAGAATGAATTAGGAAATAGTAGGGTTTATGGACTACTTTACCCTTAAAAAAATCCGGATTGGGACCTTCTTCGGTCGAACAGCCTATATTTAAATAGGCATATTTCCCTTATACAATGTGGGTAATATTGGCCAACTCTTCATCAAGATGCTCATGAGTTTTCTAAAGTAGGTGATAGATGCCAAAGATATGGCAGCATTTAAAGAAAGCAAGAGCTCCCTCTAAACCCCATTCTTGTGATTGAGTTATTTGATGTTTGGGGTATTGACTTTATAGGTCCTTTTGTGAGTTCTAATGGAAAGAAGTATATTTTAGTAGCAGTTGATTATGTATCTAAATGGGTGGAAGCTATCGCCCTCGCAAACAATGAAGGTAAGAGTGTCACTGCGTTCATAAAAAAGAATATATTCTCTCGTTTTGGCACCCCAAGGGAAATTATTAGTGATTGGGGCTCTCACTTCTGCAACAGATTGTTCAAGGGGTTATTGGAGAAATATGGGGTTCTCCATAATGTGGAAACCCCTTACTATACTCAAAGTAGTGGGCAAGTTGAAGTGTCAAATAAAGAGATCAAACAAATATTATAAAAAACAGTGAACGCTAGTAGAACGGATTGGTCATGGAGGCTTGATGATGCTCTTTGGGCCTACCAGACAATGTATAAGACTCCCATAGGTATGTATCCATACAACCTTGTATATGGGAAAACTTGTCATCTTCCAGTTGAATTAGAGCATAAAGCCATGTGGGCTATGAACAAGTTGAAAATGGATTGGAGCGAAGCGGCAGAACAACGATTAACTGGGTTGAATAAACTCGATGAATTTCGTTTGAAAGCTTATGAAAGATCAGCCCTCTACAAAGAAAATACGAAGAAGTACCATGACCTAAAAATTGGTAAACGAGAGTTTATGGTTGGGATTTGATGCTTTTATTCAATTCTAGGTTGCGTTTGTTTTTGCGAAAGCTCAAGTCCAAATGGACTGGTCCTTACTTGGTTACCCAACTATTCCCTCATGGAGCAGTTGAGTTGGAAACTAAGGAGGGTGTGCGGTTTAATGTGAATGGACAACGCATAAAAATTTATTTCGGGCATGCTGAATTGGCGAATGAAGTGAACAAGGCATACCATTTTGATGAAGTCTTAGTAATCAAGTGTCCTCAGTCGTGCCGCAACGTTAAATCAGGCGCTTGTTGGGAGGCAACCCAATACTTATAGTTTTTTCTTTCTAGTAATGGTAGCATTTTCTACTAATGGGTTTTAAATTTGCAGGCACATCACCAGGAAATTTAGCAGAAAATCACGCTGCAAAAGTCACTAATGGACCCATCAATGACCCGTCATGCAGACGATGGACCATCGCATGAATCCATCGTGCCAGGTACGTCTTTCTGTTATTTTCAAAACTAGGGCACACGCAAAGGAACTAATGATGGGCTGTCAAAAATGCGACGAACGGTTATCGAGGACTCAACGCGTCATTAATGAAGCGTATCAAACCCGACCCGGCTGGGGTTTTTAAAAAATTCTTATCATTTAAAAACACTACCCCCATCATTTCACGCATTTCCTTCACTCTTCCTCCAATTTCCCTCCCTTTTAAAATTCCAATTTCCTACCTCTCTTTCAATTATACCGATAATTTTCCCAAATTCTCCAATTTCTAAAATCCACTCTCTACTAGTCGGAGTCTACTGCTGTGGTTCTCTACATGATCACCAAGTACCTTCCTCGCTTGTTTTTCTCAAATTCTCAGGTATGTGTCTCTGATTTATACGCATTTACATTGCATTTTATTTTATCAATTAGTATTAGCCTATTTTTTTATTGATAGGTTCATTCTTTAATACATATTCTGTCTTACCTAGATTGAGAATCCTCAAAATTTCCTTGTTAAAACTCTAGAAATAGGAGCTTTAGCATTTCTAGTTTACTAGGTATTTGGGTTAGACTAATGTAGGTTAAAAACAATAACAATTCCATTTGGGTCATAGGGGATTAATGGGGCATCCCCAGTTCTGCCACTGAATTACAGAAAGAGACCCCAATGACGGACCGTTGACCCACGATGGATCGTCATTGGGTCCGTCCCAACATCCCCAACACCCCACCGTCCAATTTTGTCCAAGTGTCCACCAATGGACACATGCGAAGGACCGTCGTTCCCAGGACGATCCTTCCTGCACAACTGTTGTAGTTGTCAAAGACCCTGTTCCTAAGGGTATCAAATTTTTTCTAAGTGTCCTTCAACGGACACATACGACAGACCATCATAATTACAATGGTCCGTCCTTCAGATAGCGTTATGACGGTCAGAGACCCTATTCTTCATGATGTCTCACTTTTTCTAAGTGTCTTCCAACGGAGATCAACGACGGACCCTCATACCCTCGACGGTCCGTCCTGCATAACCGTTATGACAGTTAGAGACTTCTCTCCTAAGGGTCTCTATAATTTTTCCAATTTTCCTCTGATGGACACCTACGACATACCATCATATTCTCGACGGTCCGTCCACGGTCAGAGACCCCTCTCCTAAGGGTATCTATACCTTTTTCTAAGTGTCCCACGACGGACATTGACGATGGACCGTCATCATCGCAACAGTCCGTCCTGCTTATCCGTCATACTTGTCAGAGACTTTCTTTCAAGGTCTCCACATAAAAATAGTTTAAGTAATACATGACGGACATGATGGTCCATCATACTCACGACGAGCCGTCACCTTGTCCGTCGTGTTTCACTGTTACTATAGAAATGTCATTACATCTTAACTCTTTTATTTATTTTGTGTTGTTTTGCTTGTCTTGTTTGCTCCTTCTAGTACTAATATTGATTCTTTACAGGTATTATCTATTATGGCACAAAAACAAGATCGTGTCTATGCACGTGGGCTATCGAAGTCTGTCGCTCTGTCTGCCCACCTTGTCATTGGCTCTGATGATGAGTGTGATCCCGACTACGTTCCCCCAGGAACTTCCACCCCATCCCGAGCTGCAAGTGCTTCAAGAGCCATACCTAGAAAAGTGGCTTACGACGTAGTCATTGCCTCCCAGTCTGATGAGGAACCCACACTGATCGGTACATCTTTGGGGTCAGCTACTTAGGAGTTTTGTGGTTGGAGGAAGCCTCCAGAACTGTCGAGGTCCCTGCACCCGCCACAACTACATAGTCTGCCTCGTCTAATGAGGCTGACAATTTGGAATCCACATCCGACTCATCGACTCGTGCTCTTACCCCAGTTGCCGACCAGCCCAACCGGTGGTGTGTCAACGGGCAGTACCAAGTCTATTCATACACAATATTTCTAAATGACAAAGGAGTCATGACACGGACACTTCTATTGGAGCAGTGGGTCATTACGGGATGTCTCCCGACTATGCCAGAGATCCAGAATCTCTTCACTAAACATCGACTGGTGTGGACAGCGTGTTCGTTGGGACGTTATAGTGAAGAGATGGTCTGAGAGTTCTACGCCTCCTACGTAGCTACTTTAAGATCACAGATTGATAGGCTAGACCTGCCAAACAGGCCCACTGGAGCATGTGCCAGTACGTGGCATTCAGGTTGACATGTCCATGCTTGCCATCCGCCGGTATCTATACGGCGAGGATTGTGATGCCAACTGGACCCCTCTCACCGCCGAGTTTGACTACCGATGGCAAATTCTCAAAGATGGTCAATTCTTACGGCAGCCATCGCTAAGAGAGACCACCAAGAGGTGGATGGACCTGCACTTGTCTGCTGACAGAGATGGTGCTGACTGGGTGACCGAGCGAAGGGAGCCAATAAGAAGGCTAACCTTACCTTCACGGCGAAGTTTTTATGGTTGATTGTCTGCCACTGCCTTTCCCTATAGCCGCTGATAATATAGTCACATGGGATCGTGTAGTAGTGATGGCGGCGATGATAGCCCAGTTTGAGGTGGACTTTTCTTGGCTTCTATAGGCGGTCATGCACAAGAGGACTTTTAATGTCACAACTACTTACCCTTTCCCGTGCATGATATTTTCTCTATGCAAGTTCACAGGTGTGCCTATATGGCACGTTAATCAGCTTAAAGCTGGGCACTATTGATATAGGCCTCATCAGGGATGAGGCCAATGAGTTGGCTCCACTCAGAGCACCCCGTGCAGAATTGCTTCCACTTGGGGAAAATCTGGCTAATACAGTAGCACAAGCCCGCACGGCTACTTAGGCGGCTTCCATTGACACTACCCCGATCGAGTCTATCCCAGGTAGTAGCACTCCCCAAGCTCCTCTCGCTCAGCCCCTTTCCCCGCTCTGGTCTTGCTTGATTGGGTCCAGAAACTAGAGGCGCAGATGGCTACACTTATGCATCATCTCCATCCTTGGATGTAGAGGTCTATTGCTGAGGCAGAAGAGCGCTTGGAGCGGAGAATGGTCCAGAACACAGAGCAGAAGATATGCATTTTAATGGTGATTCCACCTAGTGGTTGTGGTCGAATTTAATGGGTTTGTAGTGGCACTTACAAAACGACCCATGTGTTTTTGGCTTTCCCGAGAATGGGGTTGCAAAACTAAGACCACTAGACTGATGGTAAGGAGTGTATTCACACGAGGTGTATCCCGAGAGGGTCACCCATAGTCCCATATCCAAGCACTCTCTATCGAAAGGTCAAGGTGTCATGACCCTCACCTATACCCTAGAAGATAGGGCATTCTGTAAGTCGTTGTACAAGCACTTTATGTATCATTCTTTGCATATACATGTATGAAAAGTAGTGCGGAATGAATACATTTCACACGAATATCTTAAAACATATTTTCATATTAAAATCTAGAAATTCTAAGTCTCACAACATGTCATTCTTAGACTCAAGAATACTAGGGACATGGCCCATACAATACGGACATAGAAATTCTTACTCTATTGAAATTCTTCGATGTAAAAGACATATAAATTCTCTCGAGTCAATTGAGGACATACTTCAACATTGCTTTGAATGACTCTAAAATCAAAGCTTTCCTTCAAGATCCTTCTCACCTTTCACCTACACCTTTAGGCATAAAAAATGTATCAAATTAGTACAAACACTTGTACTAACTACGACATAATGCATAAAATCATAAAAATAGACATTTATTAGAAACATGCATCTTTTGATATAAATATCATAATGTATAAATAAAAACAATATTTAACACCTTAGAAACACAAAAAAAATTACCTAAGCAATTTAGAACATTTTTTTTAGGAAATATTACAGTAAGCTTATCCAATTTTACAGTGAACTACCTTAGCCTTACAAACCTATTTTCATGTTACAGTGAAGCCTATCAACTTCACTTACAACACTCTATAGCATATAATCTTCTCACTAAAAGCTATAGTAAGACTCACTTAAGTAACACAAAGAGAGGCCGGCCGTACAGTCTATCTAGGCACACTTTAATTATCCTTAAGACCACCTTTAATGAGATACACACCAAGCACATAAACATGAGATCCTCCAATTAAAGGTTATTCTAAGTTTTTATTGAGTGAGTTATGAAGAAATAACCCATACAATTCCATTCACACATACTGAAGAGATCCATTCGACTACCTAAGATAGAATCATTCTCACCTACGTACAACAACAAACAAAATAAGACACTCTTCTCCCAAAAGTTATCAAAAGACTTACTTTAGTAAATAAAGAAGGTAAGATTGATATCTTCAAGATAACATAAATAATCCTTAAGACTACATAAGGCTTAGATAATGTCTACATAATCAACCAACTTCCCTTATTAGAGTCATTCTTAAGACTTGTCTAGGTAAGATATGAAGTGGCCATTTTTATGTCCCTTTCACACCTTGTATAGACAACAGACAACCCTTTCCTATTTTAGATAAGTACTTATTCATTTAACATACTTTATTCACTTAAGTCATTACATTCATTAGGTTATTTAAGAGACATTCATCATATAAATGACATTCAAGTAGTTGTTTTGGAGAAGACCTAGGGACTTTCACAAACATCTTCAAATCCTATAATGCAATGTCTAGATAGAATCCCATACCACCACCTAAACCTCATAGAAATTCTCCAATACTAGTAGGTATCCCATATGATGAGAATAGGCAATAAGCGAAATAGACCATGATAGCCAAACATGGAATCAGGAGTCCTAACCTACTCCAATGAGGGTGTTCTACTTCCCAAGGGTAGAACTATGACACATCCCATGTAGGCACATGGTAGAGGAATATGAGGGGCTTATATGTACTATAGTTTCATTATCAATTAGACATACATTGCACTCTAATCTTCTTCTCAAGTAGAGATACTTCCCATAACATAATAACTCGGTGCTAGCATTTGTTCTCATAGAGTAATTCACATTAAAGGACTACATGAACAGGTTCC
Source organism: Solanum lycopersicum (assembly GCF_036512215.1). Classification (NCBI taxonomy): domain Eukaryota; kingdom Viridiplantae; phylum Streptophyta; class Magnoliopsida; order Solanales; family Solanaceae; genus Solanum; species Solanum lycopersicum. The sequence continues at coordinate 28,203,971 of NC_090807.1, read as the reverse complement.
ATATCTAGTTCATAACCCAATCACATTCACCATACCAAAGAGGTCCACTAGGGCTACCTTTGTAATGGCGAAAAGTATAAGTTAATGAATTTCTAAGGATGATATGAAGCCGTTGCATACAACCAAACTTAAGTCCATCATTAATTACAAGAAGGATACAATTATGGCTCTCGATTCCGAGTTAATAACATAACTTTACCGCTAGGTTTAAGGCTTCACTTACCTTACTTTTTTAAGATCATTTAAGGTTTCACAAATCATTCATTCATACACGACAAGGTTTCACTAAGCTTACCTAGTCAAGAAATCTCATATTCACATATCATTCATGCATGTATCAAGTAAGGGACATATGTCTACCAAAACAAGACATAACATACTTTACTTTATCAAATATATCATATCATTATTTAAAGCACATAGGAATGATCGTTATCATTTTTATGTCATTATAAACATTACTATAAAATCATCAATACAATCATCAATGACTCATATAGTCAAGTGCGAATAATCATGTATACACTCTAAGACTATACACATAAGACATAGTCATAGTCTAACAAGATCACCTAAAAACTATAGAATAACTCACACTTTCACTTAATCACATGTAGATAAATATTCTCACACTCAAAAAAATCAAATACACAAATAATCATAATAATTCAAGTAGTGCCAACAAGTCCATGATCATCATAATACATACAGTAATGCTGACGAGCCCATATCAATTGCAAGTAAAGCACATAAAACCGCCACCATAAGTGGACCATAAAAAATAATACCGTAATTCAAGTTTATTTAACATAAAATAAAGAGAATTAGGGAAGTGTACACCATTCGATTCTCTCCACTTTAACCCATTTCTATATCATCCAATTCAATACCATTAGACCCTTCCCATGACCATAACCAACAATTCAATGCATAAACTATAATATTAAATGAAACTAGGTAAATTTAGTATATATTTATAAATCTAAGACCAATTAGACATCAATTTAATACAATTATTAAGTCATTAAATAGCCCATAGAAAACTACACCATAATTCATAAGCATTAAGACATTATCATATAAGCAATAACGTAGTCAAAAACTAGGGTTCATCAATTTGATGAGTTCATAGGTTAATTTAGTTTAAACCATAAAATTAACAACAATTAAATGAATATTCATTGCTTAAAACCTTCAATACAAGAACCTATGAAGAGATTTCAATTTAAAAAAACTCTTCTTTTTAGAATTCTTTGAAAATCACTTTGAAGATTGGCTCCATGATGAATAGAGTTTCAAGGATCAAAACTTTAAATTATTGATGATAATCCACAAATTTGATGAAGAATCAGCACTCAAATCTCCAATCCAAGACCGCTTCAATAGAGTTCTAGAGAATTTCTTAGGGATTTTGTGTTTTGATTATGAAGAATGATTTCAGGTAGGTGTTTAAGGCTTATAAGCATGTTTAAAATACCCAAATTACCCTTAAGTAACCTCAAAAGTTATTATTTTGATGTGGAGTGAATTTACAATTTCTCTCTTGCAACTTACAGTAAGCTGCACAGATGATTGACCAAACTATGCTTAACAATCGATGGCCCATTTCCCAACCAATGGACCGACCTGTTGGTCCGTGGTTTGGGAATGAGGATTGTACTTCTCTTGGGATTATTCCACGTCTATTTAATGTCCAATAAATCCCATTGACGGGTAGTTGACTGGCCAATGAGCCATCTACTGCCTCCGTCGTTAGGGACTGTTTTAGGCAATCTTAGCTTAAAAAGGGTCCTTCCTCAAGGACCCTCAGGTGGTCCTTGGAGATGTTTGCCCATACATTTCCAACCTTAATATGTTCTTACACGAGTTTAGGACCTCTAAAATAAATTTCATGCAAACGAACAAGTAAAATTGTACGAAACATGCCAAGACACAGAAGGCCATTTCAAGGAAAACCTCTCGAACGTCATGGATGTTCTTGGACGTTTGTTCTCCAAAATTTATGAAACTTTACACACTGCCTATAAACACTATAATAACTCATATAAATATCTCATATTCTCATGAAACACACATATAATCACAATACCACAAATTAGGCACATAGGTGACTTAGTTGTCGAACGTCTTAGTCGTCCCTTGACGTTTAACTTCCAAATATCACCTAAAACTATATAAAACTACTCAATACCACATTATAAACAACTTTAGTACCTTTTAAACTCATTATAAAAATTTTAGTGTCTAGGTTTACTTAAGTCATTTCAGAGGTATTACAATCTCGCTAACTTTGATAACTTTCGTCCTTGAATGACACTTTTCCACTCTCTGAACACTCCCAAGAATAGAGACTCAACTTAAAAGCTCATAAACATAACATAGAACACATTATAAAGGAGAAACATAACTCTCACATCATTAAGAGCATTAAAACACAAAAAGATGTTAGAAATATATCTATAATTCATTATGTTATTAAACTCACATTCTTCATTCTAAATAGCAAAAACTTATTATATACTAAATATCATGCTCATACCATAAGTTCTAACCACATTACTACAATTATCAACCACATAAGGAATTAGTCTATTCTTCAAAAAATTTACAGTGAGCAAACCGTGAACTATTCAGAAACTTGAAAAATGCAATTTTTTGGCAATTCATTATGGAAACATGCTAATATGCAAGATAAAATCATGTAAAAACATCTTAAAACATAATCATAACTTCATTTCAATGCACAATGCAAGGTATCATTGAAATTTAGTTTCAACAAAACCCCTAAAGACAATGCAACATGTAACATATTTTTATAGCTTTTAACTCTCAAGCTTAAGTTGAATAGAAGAGATGAGACAATAAATCAAAACTCCACTATTAACCATACTCCCCCATTTAGAAGGAACTCATAACACTATAGAAATACAAGGACTTATCAACATCATCCTCATCAGGCTTTGATCCTCTTGCCCAGAGTGCATATAAAACGAGACTTCGCCTTTGGAACATCATTACCCGGAATAGTATGAGTAACTTGCTTAACCTCTCTTCCTATAGAATAAATATTAGGACAATCCCTCACCTTATGTCCATCCTTACGACAACCAAATTTGTTTCCGGTACTAATTAGACACTCCCCGTAATGCTTCTTTTCACAAGTAGCATATGCAAGCTTACCACCTTGAGAACCACTATCCTTCTCAAGTACGACTTTAGGAGCACTAGGTACATCTTGAGTTTGATCTCTCTACTTGAACTTAGGTTGATCTTGCCCATTTGTCCACTCCTCTTCATATTTTTAGACATCCTCTTAAGTTTGGACTCTTCTACGGATTCAGCATACACCATAAGTCTAGTTAAGGTCATATCATCATGTAGCATGGCCGTACGTCATTCTTCCTTCAGAAGGTCGGCAACACCCATCACAAACATACTCATCTCATCCCTAGGGTTAGACATAAAGGATGGAGCATATTTAGACAACATAGTAAACTTCAAAGAATACTCTTCCACATTAATGTTGCCTTGTTTGAGATTAATGAACTTTTCAACCTTTACTTCCCTCCTCTCACGGGTACTTTCCTAAGTAAGCCTCCTTGGATTCCTCCCACTCTATAGAACCCGAGTAAACATGCCTATTGCCTTTCCATTGTGTGTACCACACATGAGAAATATTTTTCAATTGATACGAAGGCAACTTAATTTTCTCCCTAGAAGTCAATCCCATGGAATGCATTATCTTATGAACCTCATCAAGAAACTCTTGGGGATCCTCTCCCATCCTAGAGCCAAGAAATATAGGAGGATTCATCCTCACAAAGTCTCTCAATCTAGATGTCATAGTGCTTTCCACAACATTCACCCTAGGTGCAATGCATATATTCATATTGGTAGTCAAAGCTCGGGCTATAGAAAGTAAAGCCTCTCCAATATCCCCATTGGCCATTTCGAGGGAACCACCGGAACTTCATTACCTTGACCTCCAATAGGGGTTTGATCACCTTGAGAAACTTAAGAAACTTGATCAACATGAAGAGGAACTTCCTCGTCTACCCTTCTTTCTTCCAACCTTCTAGCGGTCATCCTTCTAGTATTCATCTCCTATAAACAAAAAAGAAGAGATTAGGAATAGACTCTTAATACCTCAACTCAATAGAAAAGACACAAGATTGATGAAAAAAGTGAAACTCTATCGTCTTATAGCCTCTCGCCCATAAATATATCGTGACTCACACCGATGGTCAAGACTCTAGTAGACGTGTGTTTTTGAGATTTTTTGATTCTGAATACAACTTCAATAACCTATGCTCTAAAAAGCTTGTCACGACCTGCATCTATACCATAGAAGTTAGGGCATTCCTTAGGTCGTTGACAAGTGTACTTGACCTCTCGTTGGTCTTGTGCAAGCCTTTTACATATCATTCATTTGATAAACAAGTATGAAAAGTAGTGCGGAAAAATAAAAAAATAATCACACAAATATCACGAAACATCTTTTCATATTAATATCATAGAAACGCAAAGTCTCAACATATGTCCTTCTTAGACTCAAGAATATTTGGGACATGACCCATACAATACGAATATATAAATGCTAAGTCTAATACAATACTTAGAAGTAAAAGACATGTATATGCCCTCGAGTCAATTGATGACATACTTTAACTTTGCTGGAATGACTCTTGAATCCAAGCTTTCTTTCACGATCCTTCTCACCTTTCACCTACACCTTTAGATATAACAAAATGTATGGATTTACTAAAAATACTTTTACTAAGTATGACAAAATGCATAAAATCATGAAAATGGATATTTAATAGAAACACACATCTTTTGATTATAATTTATGCATAAGAACAACATTAAACACCTTAGAAACACATAAGAAATCACTTAAGCGATTCAACACATTTTAAGGAAATATTACAGTAGGCTTAACCAATTTTACAGTGAACTACCTTAGCCTTACAGTGACTATTTTTCATGTTAAATTGAAGCCTATAAACTTCACATAGAACAATCTATAGCCTGTAATCTTCTCACTTAAAGATATCCGAAGACTCACTTAATTCAGACAAAAAGAGACCCCCAGAACGCCCTATCTAGGAACATCTCAATGATTTTTAAGGCCACCAATAATGAGATACACACCAAGCACAATAAAAATGAGATCCTCCTAACAAAGGTGATTTTAAGTTTCACTTGAGTGATTTGTGAAGCGACCCCGCATACAATCCGTTTCACACACACTTAAGAGATCCATTAGACTACGTAAGATAGAATCATTCTCACCTTAGTACAACAACATACATAAGATGACACTCTCCTCCTAAAAGTTATTAAAAGAGTTACTTAAGTAAATCAAAAAGATAACGTTCATGATTGACATCTTCAAGATTACCTAAATAATCCTTAAGACTATACAAAGCTTAGATAATGTCTACATAATCAACCAGCTTTCTTAACTAGAGTCATTCTTAAGAGTTATCTAGGTAAGGCATGAAATGACCATTTCTATGCCCCTTCACAACTTAAATAGACAACCCTATACTACTTCAGATAAGTACTTATTCATTTAACATAGTTTCTCAAATTAAGTCATTACATTCATTAGTTCACTTAACAGACATTCATTACATAAATGACATTAAAGTAATGGTATTCGAGAAGACCTACGAACTCACACTAACATCTTCAAAGCCTATTGTTCAATGTCTAGATAGTTTCCCATACCACCACCTAAACCTCATAGAACTTCGCCAATACTAGTAGGTATCCCATATGACGAGAATTGGAAATAATTGACATAGACTATGATAGTAAACATGTAATCCGGAGTTCTAATCTACGCAAATGAGGGTGTTCTACTTGCCAAGGGTAGAACTAGTACACATCCCATGAAACTACATGCTTAAGGAATATTGGGGGATTTTATGTACACTAGTCTCAGTCTCAAGTAGAGATATATTGTACTCTAATCTCCTTATCCAGTATAGATACTTCCCATAACATATTCACTCCGTTCAAGCCTTTGTTCTCATAGAGTAATTTACAGTAAAGGATAACATGAAGAGGTTCCATACATAGTTTATAACCCAATCACATTGACCCTACTTTGGTAGGTCAACTAGGGATACCTCTCAATGGAAAAGAGGATACCTTAATGACTTTCCTAGTATAATATGACACCATTACATCCAACCAAATTTAATTCCATCATTCATTACAAGAATAATACCATTACGGCTCTCGACTGCAAGTTCATATCATAAACTTACAACTAGGTTTATGGTTCCACGTACCTCACCTTCTTAACAACATTTAAGGTCTCACATATCATTCATTCACACATGACAAGGGTTCACTAAGCATACCTAGTCAAGACATCACATATTCATATATCATTCATGCGTTTATCAAGTAAAGGATATAAGTCTACCAAAACAAGACACAACATACTTTACTTTATCACATATGACATATCATTCTTTGAAGCACATAGGAATTACCCTTATCATATTTATGTAATCCTATACATTACTATAACATCATCAATATAATCATCGCAGACTCATATAGTCATAGTGTAACATGATCACCTAACAACAATAGAAGAACTTATACTTTCACTTAATCACGTGTATATCGATATGCTCATACTCCACATAAATTAACTACACAAATCATCATAATAATTCAAGAAGTGATCAAAAGGCGATGCTAATCATAATACATAGAGTAATACTGATGTAGCCACATCAATTACAAGTAAAAATAGATAACACACTCCATAAGTGGACCATACCAATCATAACATAATTCAAGTATAGTTAACATAAAATATATAAAATTAGGGCAGCTTGCCACCAATCCATTCTCCACTTCAACCTCTGTCTAAATCATACAATTCAATACCAAAAGGCCCTTACCCATGTCCATAACCAACAATTTAATACACAAACTATTATATTAAATGAGAATAGGTCAATTCAATCTAGATTTATAAATGTAAGACCAATTAGACATCAATTGAATACAATTATTACATCATTCAATAGCCCATAGAAAAATACTGTAGATTTCATATGCATGAGGACACTATCACTTAACCCATAAAGTAGTTAAAAACTAGGGTTCATCAATTACATGGGTTCATATCTTAATTGAGATAAAACCATAAAATTAACATCAATTCAATCAATATTCAGTTCTTTAGAACTTTAATGCAAGAACCCATGGATAGAATAATAATTAGAAAAACACTTCTTTTAAGAAATCTTTGAAAATCACTTTCAAGAATGGATCCTTGATGAATAGAGTTTCAAGGATCAAAATACATAACTTATTGATGATAATAAAAAATTTTTATTCAGAATGACCACTCAAATCTCCAATCCATGCTCTTCCTTGAGTTTTGGCTTCAATGGATTTGTAGAGAATTTCTTAGGGATTTTAGGTTTTGATTTTGAAGAATGAATTCATATAGGTGTTTAAGTCTTATAAACATGTTTAAAATGCAAAAATTAACACTAATTGACCTCTCAAGGTCTTATTTCAATGTTGGGTGAATTTACAACTTCACCCTTGAAACTTATACTAAGTTGCGCAGATGACAGACCAAACAATGCCTAACCATCGACGACCCATTTCCCAATAAATGGACAATCCTGACCAAAGAATTCCATTGACAGGGCGTTGACTGGACAACGAGCCGTTTACTGCCTCCCTCATTTGGAATTTTTTTGGGCAGTCTTTGCTCAAAGAAAGGGTCTTTCCTCAAGGACCCTTGGATTGTCTTTGGGGATGTTTGGCTGGACGTTTCCAACCTGAATATGTTTGTATACTAGTGTAGGACCTCTCACATAAATCTCATCCAAACAAACACGTAAAATTTGACAAAATATGCCAAGACATAAAAGGTCGTTTCAAGGTAAACCTTTGAAACGTCATGGACATTATTTGATGTTTTTCCTCCAAACTTCATAAAACTTTAAAAAATTCCTATAAACACTGTAATAAATCATATAAGGACCTCATATTCTCATGATAAAAACATATAAGCACATAACCACACATGAGATTTATAGGTGACTTAGTCGTCGAACTTCTTAGTCGTCCCTTGACATTTAACTTCCAAATCACCTAAAACTCTATACACTGCCTAAATACCACATTATCAACATGTAATACATTAGAAACTAGTTTCAAATATGTTAGCCTCTAGATTTACCTAAGTCATTTATGAGGTATTCCACATGGTGTAAGTAAGGCATAGGTTGGTTAGTTTTGAGTAGTGGGTGTTCGAGAGAAAACCATTTGATAATGGGGTAAGTTGCTCGAGAATAAATTTAGTTTCAACTAAATCTTATCCTTGTCACCATTGTTTTTCGAATTTTACCATCAAAAGCATGTACCCATTAGTATATGTCAACATGTACTGCGGTCACACCCCAATAACTCTCTCGCATACTTGTTTTCTCCTTTATTTTTACTATTTTACTAATTTAGACAAAATATTTTATTATTTCACTCTTTGGTGTCAGAATTTTTTTTTTGTTTTAATACTTGAAAATGTCTTAAACTATCACTACTTAAACGAAATTCTAAGTAGCTACTACTTTCACTACCATTCCCTTGGGACAGACCCCAACCTTTTGTTGGGTTACTTTACTATATTTGATTCGTAGACATTGAAATTTTAGGTTAGTGTAATTGATCACGAAATAGAAAAGATACACATATTGAAGCATCAAAATGGCACCGGTGTCGGAGAGTGGTGAAATGGAAAATAAAGTTTGTTATAGTGTTTAGTTCTTTGCAGTGTAGTTTCCACTAATTTAACTTATAGGGGTGATTTATTTTATGCTCAAAATTCTCAGAAAGCATGAGTAGCAATGCTAGTAACAGGACGGAATGGCCTACACTCAGGTGATGATCAGGAGAGATAACATCCTAGCCTTCTTTAAAGACCCTAAAGACGAACTAGGATGGACTAGAACTTCACATGGATTTTATGAGATATATAAATATATAAAATAATGAATAATTGTTGTAGAAGTCAGTTTAAAAAGTTTTTAAGTTGAATGCCAAGATACGATCAAGACATTCAAAAACTAGTCATTGGTGTGCTATTGTGTCCATGTATGTTGTGCATGTTTTTATGTATTGTTTGGATTCTTAAATAAGTGGTGTTGACCCATACACCTAGAGAGGGTCAAAATGTCCAGGTACGACTCCAAAATAACCAATTTAAGATTCCTTGAAGAGGACCCAAGCCCTGACCAAGTTGCTGCCAAGGAATCTTGCGATCAAAAGCAATGAGGGAGCTACTTTGTGTCGCGGACTTGCTCCAGCAATGGCCAAAAATTTCCTACGCGTCGCGGAGATAAAGCGGACCCTACTTTCCCTAGAATTATTCTCCAAAACATCAGGGAATACCTCCACGAAGCGTACTTGTTCCCCAACAATAATTCCAAAAATTTAAGTTGATTTTGACTTATTTAAAAGGTTTCAATTGAGGTAGGGATATTTTAGGCATTTTTAGGGTGTATTATATACTGATTTTAGGTTATTATATACTCATTCCCCTATTGATAACCCCAAACCCTAAATTAGAACCTAATATTCCAAAACCCTCAAAAGTCCTTCTCTTTCAAAATACTCTCAAGCCACCATTAAATGTCAAGGTCTTGGATCTTGCTAGGAAGGATGGGTTCAACTTATTTCTTCTCAATTTTCATTGGGTTATTGAAGAATATGGAATGGTATCTCTTTATCTAAGGCTATCTATAACCATTGAGCTAATTTCAATGTTTATTAAAAAAATCCAATTTTTACTCTAACTCACGGGTTCTTGCATGAAATGTATTCAAATTAGTACATATGATATTATTGATGTTAAATTGATTTTTTCCAATGAAAATCTCTTGAACCCTTGACTTTCTCAAATCTCTAGATTTTTCTTATGAAGTGGGTCTATGGCATATGATCTGATGTTGATAAAACTGAGTTTAGTTTGTGTCGTATTGTTGATTTCTTTGGTTAATTATGGTATTATATTGTGAATTGTTGGAGATGTTAAAAAATGGTGATCTTTGATATTGGAATGATATAAGTTTACCTAATTCCTTAATTAATGTAGAAATGATATAGAATTTCAATTAATTGATATGATCCACTTATAGTGGCGGTAGTAACTTGTTGTTCTTGTTCATAGCATTTCCTTGTTGGCATTATTATGTGAATTATAGTAGTATCATGTTTTAATATATGTTAAGGTATAATGTTAAGTTATATGTGATATATGTGTAATATTATGGATGTTCATAATGTGAAGTTGTTCATGTGATCTTGTATAAAGCTGTATGATAATGTCGGTGAACACTTGTTCCTCTAAATGTTTGTATGTGATGATGATAGACTATGATGAGTATCTACATGGTGATATGGTAATCTTTTTAGGTAGACCTATTTATACCTTCTTGATACATGAAAGTTATATGAATGTGGTCTCTTGACTTGGTACACTTAGGAACCCTTGCCACGAATGTATGGATGAATAAAAGTCTAGGATTGGTATACCTAAAGTAGGTGGGGTAGGAAACAAAAATGTGAAACCTTGAATATGAAAACAAGGTTAATAGATAAGACTTGAAGGGATAAACCTAAATGGTATCTACCTCTTGGTTTGACTAAGTAAATTAGAGGTAGCTTGGCAAGAACGACATGAAACCATCTTTAAGGAATTCATAAGAGCTATCATAATGAACCTTGATCAGCATCCCTTGTGGACCCCTTCTTGGTAGTGGTATTATTGTTTTGTAGGACTAAGAAATGGAACCTTTTCCAATACACTTATATGGATGAACTTACTCTATAAGAACAAAGGCAAAGAACTGAGTGGATATGCTCGATGGTGTAGATCTAGTTTAGTATGAGGCTAGAGTACAAACAAAACCTTTTGATATCCTTTAAACCATGTTCAAACATGGATGTGTCCTACTTCAAACTTTGGTAAGTAAAAAACCTTCCATGGTGTAGGGTCTTTATGACACAAGATTTCATACCTAGGTAGTATGATCTTTGTCGGTTAATGCATATTCTCATCATATGGGATATGCACTGTAGTTATTAGATAATTTATCGAATGTGTAGGTAGTGGAATTACATGAGTACACTTTGAAGTTACTATAGTGAGTTCTCTAGGTCTTCTAATACAATTTTGTGAAGTCCCCTAATTGTATGATTGACTTCTAAACGACTTTTGTAATGTATGTTATCCTAATGATATTATGTTGAATAACAAGGTTCTTATGTAGGTTGTCTTTGATGAATACTTTGGTGTGCTTAAAGAGGGTGTATGGGATATCTCTTCATGTATTACATAGATCGGTCTTAGAGTAAACTTAGGTAGGGAGTTTAAATGATGAAATGTCTTGCTTGTTTAATATGGAATTGAGTTTTATATGTATAGCTTACTTAAAATTGTTTTGTATGTAAATATGGACTTGTGATATGTCTCTTAAACTCTTATGTTAATGGTTTTTATTAAAATGTCATGAAAACATGTTTCTATACTAAATATCCCTTTTTGCATGGCTTTCATAGTTAGTGCTTATATGTGCTAACCCCTTCTTTTCCTTTTTTGACTTAAATATAGTGATTTGAGGTTTTGTATGCTATGGGTGATTGATAGATCTCTAAGGGTTGAAGATGATGTTTTAGGTTATTCTTCATAGATTCGAGGACAAGACCTATATGTACTTTTATGGTCTTTTAGTCTTTTTTTCATGTTTGTATGGGCTTAGTCCCAATGTTGAACATTAAAGTATTAGATGGTTTATGAGACATACATGTTGTAAAGCTAAATGTTTTAAAAGTCTTCCGCTTGCTTATTAATGAAAGTATTCTTTGTGTGTGAAGAAAGTTTTATATTCTTACTTATTTTTATTATTGTATGCAATGAATGATCTGTATGTCTTATATGAGACCTCCTAGAGGTTTAATTCACTAGTAACGGCTAAGGGGTATTCTTGGGTTGTAACAAACTTGGTATGAGAAAATCATGTTTACGATATGTTCGTAGGTTGTATCAAAACCACATCAAATATAGTCTTATTCATAATGTGAAGCATGCCACATTATCAATAAGAGGCTATTGGATGCTAAGAAAGTTTAACTTCTTCGTACTTCTAATGATGCCTAATAGTTTTGTCTATGATGTTTTTCCCATGTTTTCCTATGTGGTGGTCCTTAGAGTGTGGCCTTTGAGAACTTTGGTTTTAAAGTTTGAGGGAGAGAAAAAGGTTTGTGGTGACGCCAACTGAGGTTTGTTAAATGATTGGTGTGAAATGTTAGGTGGTAATGATGACTTATGGTGGAAATGAGTTTCCTTATGATGGTGTGTTGTTGGTAGAATCCAGCTTAGGTATGTTGTGTTGGGAGTTAGGTTGAAGGAGAATTTGAAAGTTGGTGTTATTAATGTATAGGTATGATGAGTAAGGAGATTTGATGTTGTCTTGATCCGACCTTAGAATGTGAAGAAGTTTTGTTTGAAAGAGCTAGTTGAGTTTCTCCTAGAAGAGGATGTTGTGGATAAAGGATGAGGCTTTTTAAAGTCTTTGATATTCATGAATTAGGTTTGATTGATGTTGTTGTTTCAAGAGGTTTAGTGAATTAAAGAGTTTTGTGAGAATGGTATTGGTAAGGTTGATGGTTTTCTTTATTAAGAGTCTTGTATTATGGTGATGTATACCTTAGATGGGTTTCTCCCATGTTTGGAGGGGGGGCAGTTTATGGTGAATGGTATGGTTGTTGATGGTTAGATATCCTTACCTCTTCTTTGTGTGACTATTCACGCCTAAAACTGAGAGTTTTTAGTATCTTGGTTCATCTTGGAGTCATTTGTTAAAAAAATGAGTTTCTAAATATTCTACTTATGATAGGTATATTTCGGTTGAATTCTTGTTAAAGAGAAGTATGAGATTTCATACCTTTTATTCCCTCATTTTCATGTGCATTTAGTTTGAATTGTCTGTTTACTTCATGAGGTCAAATTGCGAGCATGCCTAACGTGTTAAAGAGAAATTGCCTTTTTGAGCCTTTATGAAAAAAATTGCTTGATATGACTTATTGAAATGTTGCAAAATATTCTTTGATGATAAATTTTATGATGTGCTAAGTTATGTTTAAATGAGAATTATTTAACATGGACAAGGAAGTTTCTCCAATAGAATGAGAAATGGTAAAGAATGATGCATAAGGAGTTGGTAGACGTAGGTCTACTTGCTTGAATTGCATGATGTTATTTAAGCCTTTTATGTGGAGTGATGTTCTTACTAATTATTTTTATGGTTTATGATAGTATATGCATGGATTTAGTAAAAAAAAATCTTTGGTAGTTTTCCCTTTAAGTTTAAATGTCATTCGAGGACGAATGTTCTCAAGTGGGATATAATGTAACGACCCTAAAAATGAACTAGTATGGACTAGATCTTCACCTGAATTTAATTATTTATAGAGAACATGTTAAATTAATGATAAATAATTTTATGAGTCATTTGTAAAGAATTTTGAAGTCGAACGTCAAGGGATAACCAAGACATTTGAAAAGTAGTCTTTTGTGTGCTAGTGTTTCCTTATATGTTGTGCATGTTGTGATTTCTCTTTTGGAGTCTGAAATCAGCGAGGTTGACCCTAACATCTAGAGGAACATGTTTAGGTTCAAAATGTTTGGGTATTATTTCCAAAGGACCAACCTAAAGGTCGTTGAGGAGGATCCAAGCCTTTGCCAAGTTGCTAGTAAGGCATCTTTTGATCACTAGCAATGGGGGAGCTACTCCGCTCTGCAAACATACTCAAGCAATGGGAAAAAATTACCTCCGCGTCGTGGAAACATAGAGGACCCTACTTTCCCAAGAATTATTTTTAAAAAACATAAGGTAACACCTCCGCAACGCGGACTTGTTTGCCGACGATAATTCCAAAAATTTAAGTTGAGTTTGACACATGTAAAAGAGCTCAATTGATGTAGGGGTTTTTGGGGTATTTTTGGGTTTTTATATGCTGATTTTATATCATTAAACACTAATTCCCCTATCAAAAACCCCAAAGCTCAATACGAATCTAAAATTTCAAAACCCTCAAAAGTTCTTTTCTTCCAAAATTCTCTCAAGCCTCTATTGAAGGTCAATGTCCTTGAGCTTGCTAGGAATGATGCGTTCAACTAATTTTTTCTCATTTTTTAGTCGGTTCGTGAAGAATAATGTATGAGCGTTCTTTATCTTAGGCTAACTATAAACTCAGAGCCAATTTAATAGTGATTTCATATATTTTTTTAAGTTTATGGAAAAGTCCAATTGTCAAACTAAACTCAACGGTTTTTGCATGAAACGTATTGAAATCATTAGATATGAAATTATTGATGTTAATTTTCTGATTTCCAATGAAAATCTTCATGAAACCTTGACCTTCTATAATATCTAAATTTTTCTTATGAAGTGAGTCTATGGCTTATGATCTAATGTTGATAGAATTGACTTTAGTTGATTATATTGTTGATTTCTATATTTAAATATTCTATTATATTTTGAATTGTTGGAGAAGTTAAGGAATGGTGATCTTAGATATTGGAAGAAGGTAATTTGACCTAATTCCCTTTGTTAATATCGAATTAATAAGAAATTGCTATTGATTGGTACGATCAACTTATTGTCGCGGTGGTTACGCTGTTCTTATTGACATCATGTCCTTATTGGTATTATTATGTGAATTATAGTAGCAACATGTTATAGTATATGTAAAGGTATAATGTGAAGTTATATGTGATATATGTGTGATCTTGTGAAATGTTTATAATGTGAAGGTGTTCATGTGATCCTGTGTAAAACTATGTGATATTGTGAGTGAAAGCTTGTTCCTCTAAATATTTGTATGTGGTGATAGAATCTGAAGAGTCTCTACATGTTTATATGGTGTCAAGTTTCGGTAGAACTAGTTGTCCCTACATTATACGTAAAAGTTATTTGAATATGATCTCTTGACTTTGTAGGTTTAGGAACGTTTGCCATGTATGTATAGATGGATGAAAGTTTAGGATCGGTAGACCTAAAGTAGGGGCCCTACTATGAAGGCAAATATTAAACCTTGAATATGAAAAGAATGTTAGTAAAGAATCCTTGAAGGGATAGACCTAAATGGTATCTCCTTCATGAGTGGAATGATGGACTTAGAGGTAGGCTTGTCAGACCGACATGAAACTATCTCTAAGGAAGTCATAAGAGCTAACCTAATAACCTTGATCAACATCACTTATAAACCCTTTCTTGTAAGTTGTACTATGAGTTGGTAAGACTAAGAAATTGTGTATTATCTAATACACTTATGTAAATGAACTTACTCAATGAGAAAAAAGGCAAAGACCGAGTAAATATGCTGAAGGAGTAGCTCTAGTGGAGCATGAGGCTAGAGTACAAACAAACCTTTTGATATCCCTTAAACCATGTGTCAACATGGGATGTGTCCTAGTTATATCATTGGCAAATAGAACACCTTCCACGGTGTGGGGTCTTTATGATACTGATACAAGATCCCATACCTAGCTAGTATGTTCTATGTCGATTAATGCCTATTCTCATTATGTGGGATTTCCACTCTAGTTATTGGATAGGTTCTACAACATGAAGTAAGTGGAATGGGATGATATATACACATGGTACGAGTAGGATTTCAACATACAAATGTGAGTTCTCTAGTTCTTCCAAGAACATTATGTGAAGTCCCCTAATTGTATAATTGACATCTAAATGACTTATATAATGTATGTTCTCCTAATTATAGTACGTTGAATAGAAAGGTTCTTATATAGGGTGGCTTTGAGAAACACTTAGGTGTGCTTGAAGAGTGTGTATGGGTGGTCCTTTCATGTCTTTCTTAGATGGGTCTTACATAACTTTAGGTAGAGAGTCTAAATGATGAAATGTCTTACTTGTTCAATATGGAATTAAGTGTTATATGTTGATGTTACTTGAAATGGTTTTTTATGGGAATATGAATGTTTTATGTCTCTTAAACTCTTATGATGAAGGTTTTTACAAAATATCATGAAAACATGTTTCTATACTAAATGTCCCCTCTAGCATGGTTTTTGCATGACGTACATACTTAGTGCTTATATATGATAACCCCTTCTTTTACCATTGTGAATAAAGTGTAGTGATTGGAGGTTTGGAATGTTATGGATGGTAGATAGGTTTCTAAAGGTTGAAGATGATTTTATGGTTGAGTCCTCATAGATTCGAGGACAAGAACCACATGCTCTTTTAGGTTTTTTGTTCTTTATTTCATGTTTTTTTATCTTATTAGTCCCAATGTTGTACTCTAAAGTATTATATAGCTTATGAGATATACGTGTTGTAAAGTTAAATGTTATCAAAGTCCTCCGCTTTCTTATTAATGAAAGAATTATTCATGAGCAAAGAAAGTTTTCAATCCTTTCTTATTTTTAGTATTGTACGTAATGAATGATCCATGTTTCTTTTACGAGACCTCCGAGAGGTCCGATATGCCGGTAACAACTAGGGGTACTCCCGGGTCATTACACGTTTAAACAAATGAAAGGTGGAAGGAATCTCCCATCTTGGGCCATGTTTTAAGGGTTTATCACTCAATGCTCGAATCACTATTTTCCATGGCACGATACTCATTGTTGCTTCTACCAAGGTCTCAGTCCCGAACAAAAGGCTGGTGGACTGTCTTATTTTAGAAGGTCTATCTAGGTAGCCATATGTAATAGCAGCACGACTACTTAATAACATAGATAAGATGAACTTACAAATGGATAAAGACTTCATACTAGCAAAGATGATAACCAAGATGGAAGAGGTAACAAAAAGGATAATAAAGGTTGAAGCCCAGTGTAAGAGGACGGATAAGTATATTCCCACACATGATTAAAAGAACCTCAATAATAACGAGGATAAATTCAATGAGGAAATGCTTTCAGCCTTTCTCCTAAAGGTCACAAAATAGGATAAAGAACTATAACAGTTCAAGGAGAAATCAAAGGGACGAAATAGGTGATTTGTTCTCACTCCAAAGCTGTCGAGGTGCTTTAAAATACCATGGGTCAAGAGTTGGTACTTTTTTACTCGAAAAAATAGAGAACCACATGGTGGTGGTATATCACCCCACCAAATTGGATCCTAGAAAAGAAAATTATTTTGTGACACGACATTAACTAAGGCGTTGTTTTTGTGACGACCCAAATCGAGCCGTGACTGGCACCAACATTTATCCTCCTGTGTGAGCGAACCAACCAGTCTAAACCCCATCATTTCAAACATAATGAACTAAATACATTGCGGAAGACTTAAAAACTCATTAACAAAATAAATCAAATATTTTCTAAAAACTCAAACCTTTATTATTATCCCCAAAATCTGGAAGTCATCATCACAAGAACATCTATCCTCAAATTACTAATCTAAGAGTATCTAAGAATCTAAAATACATAAAAAAGCTAGTCCATGCCGGAACTTCAAGGCATCAAGACTTGAAGAGGAAGATCCAGTCCAAGCTAGAAGCATTAGCTCACCCTGAAATCTGGAGTAATGAAGACTGGCTAGAGTTGCGGTTGAGTTGAAGACGACGGCACGTTTGCTGCACTCCACAATTTAACAAAAGAAACATACAAGTAGGGGTCAGTACAAAACACGGGTACTGAGTAGATATCATCGGCCAACTCAAAATAGAAAATAGAATATATCAGATCATATCATAAATCAACTACAATACTCAATCTGTAGCAACAATATGTATAAGAATCTTTGATAAATAACGTCAAGTACACTCATGAGGACTCAAGCCTCCATATCATACTCATTTGGGAATTTGGTTCATTAGATTGAGTATATTAACATCATTTAAGATTCATCACTATTCTTGTGTCGGTACGTGACACTCCGCTCCCCTAATACTATGTGTCGGAACGTGACACTCCGATCCCCTAGTTCTACGTGTTAGTTCGTGACACCCGATCCCCTAATTCTACGTTTCGGTTCGTGACACCCGAACTCCTAATTCTACGTGTCGGTTCGTGACACCCGATCCCCTAGTTCTACGTGTCTGTTCGTGACACCCGATCCCCTAATTCTACGTGTCGGTTCGTGACACCCGATCCACTAATCTCATTCTATTAATTCATCAAGCCTGCTTTTATACCAAGGCATCATCAATCTCATCACTATAGTTCATCAAGCCTTCTTTTATACCAAGGCATCATCATTAACAAGGGGTTTTCAAGATTTGGGATTCAATAACTTCATCATGCTTATTTCATCACAATTATATAATCACATTCATTCAAGCATACAATTAAGCAAATAGAAAACTTTACAATACAACCAAACACATATCATTCGCTATTAAGAGTTAACTACGAATAGTATAAAACCATAACCTACCTCCACCGAAGATTAGTGATCAAGCAAGCAAATTTCCCAAAGCTTTGTGTTTTCCTCTTCTCGTTCGATCCTCTCTCTCTCTCTTTGTTCTTTCTATTTTCTTTATTCAAACCCTCTTTCTTTTACCCTAATTAGCATATAATTAAGAATAAAAGATGGCAATAATAACCCACTAATTTACTCAAGTTTACCTCTTTTAGCCCCCAAGTAATTAAGTTATTAATATTAACCTACTAACTTTATAATTATAGCATGAATAGTCCAAAACGCCCCTTAAAACATTTAAAGAATCCGACCCCGCGTGGGATTACGCAGCCTGTGATGGACCGTCGTGCTTGTGACGGTCCGTCCTGCTGCTCCATCACAGAGTTCAGAGACTCACTTTTTATTTAAGACCCTGTGACGGCCCGTCATGCCTGTGACGGTTTATCCTACACTTTCGTCATGAAGTTCAGAGAGTCGATTTCGATACCCAAATTTCAGAATTTTTAGTTTTTTGGAACGAGACCCCCTCGACGGTCCGTCGTACCCATGACGGTCTATCGTGGGTTCCGTAGTCTCAGCCAGTTTTTCCAGAAATAAAATCTGCTGCTCAAAACGACTAAACAGGTCATTATAATAGATACCAATTAACCCATCGTTCGTCCTCGAATGATTGTAAGAAGAAAAACAAGGGCGAAAAGGAGTACCTGAATCTGTAAAGAGGTGTGGGTATCTTTCTTGCATGTCCGCCTCTTTCTTCCAAGTGGCTTCTTCAACGGGTCGATTCTTCCATTGAACTTTGATGGATGCAATCTCCCTTGACCTCAGCTTGTGAACTTCTCTATCTAAAATAGCCACAGGATCCTCCTCATATGACATATTCTCATCAAGCAAAACGGAATCCCAATGGATAATGTAGTTTCCATCCCCATGGTACCTTTTCAACATAGACACATGAAATACCGGATGCACTCCTGACAGTGCTGGGGGCAAGGATAATTCGTAAGCCACCTTTCCTACTCACTTAAGTACTTCAAATGGTCAAATATACATTGGGCTTAGCTTACCTCTTTTACCAAGCCGCATCACCCCCTTCATGGGAGAAACCTTCAACAAGACTTGCTCACCCTACATAAACTCCATGTCTCTAACCTTTCGATCCGCATATTCTTTCTGCCTGCTTTGAGCCGCTAAAAGCTTTTCTTGAATAGATTTCACTTTCTCCAATGAATCCCTCAAAAGGTCAGTACCCCAAGGTCTAACCTCAAATGCATCAAACCAACCAATGGGAGACCTACATTTCCTCCCATACAATGCTTGGAAAGGAGCCATATCAATACTTGAGTGATAGCTATAATTGTATGAAAACTCCGCTAAGGGTAAGAACTTATCCCAATGGCCTCCAAATTCTATCACACATGCACGAAGCATATCCTCCAACACTTGAATCGTTCGCTCAGACTGACCATCGTTCTGAGGATGAAATGTAGTACTAAGGTCCAACCTAGTACCTAATTCAGCATGCACTGTTCTCCAAAACTTAGAAGTAAACTGCGTACCTCTATCTGATATAATGGAGAGTGGAACTCCATGCAATCGAACAATTTCTAAGATATAGATTTTGGCTAACTTCTCTGCATTGTAAGTTACCTTGACCGGAATGAAATGAGCAGACTTAGTTAATCTGTCCACAATTAACCAAATAGAGTCAAACTTCCCTAATGTCTTTGGAAGACCAACCACTTAGTCCATTGCAATTCTCTCCCACTTCCATTCAGGAATGGGCATTCTTTGAAGTGTTCCTCAAGGCCTCTGGTTTTCATACTTTACTTGCTGACAATTTGGACATTTGGCAACAAAATCAACAATGTCGCGCTTCATTCTACTCCACCAAAAGTGTTTCTTTAGGTCACGGTACATCTTGATTGCACCAAGATGTATAGAATATCCGGAACTATGAGCCTCTATATGAATAGTGTGGATCAAATCATCAACACAGGGCACACATACCCTTCCCTTAATCCTCAAAACACCTTCCTCAACCACTATTGCTTCTTTAGCCTCTCCTTGCAACACCATATCCCGAATGTGGCTTAGTTTCTCATCATCAAACTGTTTCCCCTTGATTTTGTCAAGAAAAGAAGATCTCGCCTCCACACTGGCCAAAAATCCTCCCTTCTCATTTACTTCTAACCTCATAAGGTCGTTAGCCAGAGTCTGAACCTCTCTAGCCAATGGACGTCTAGAAACATGCAAGTAATCTAGACTTCCCATGCTCCCTGCCTTTCTACTTAAGGCGTCTGCCACAACATTAGCCTTTCCCGGATGATACAGGATAGTGATATCGTAGTCCTTCAGTAGTTCCATCCATCTCCTCTGTCTCAAATTCAAATATTTTTGAGTAAAGACATATTGTAGGCTACGATGATCTGTGTATACTTCACACTTAACTCCATATAGATAGTGTCTCCATTGCTTTAAGGCAAACACTACCGCAGCCAATTTCAAATCATGGGGCGGATAATTACGTTCGTGCACCTTTAATTGCCTCGAAGCATAAGCAATTACGTTCTTCTCTTGCATTAGAACTGCACCCAAACAAGAATAGGATGCATCACAATAGACAATGAAATTCTTACCTTCCACTGGCAAGGTAAGGATTGGTGCGGTAGTCAACAAAGTCTTGAGCTTCTGAAAGCTTTCTTCACACTCGTCCGACCATACAAATGGAACATTCTGTTTAGTCAAGTTCGTCAATTGGGAAGCAATGGAAGAGAATCCCTTGATAAATCGACGGTAATAGCTAGCTAAACCATAAAGCTCCTTATTTCTGACACATTAGTAGGTCTTACCCAATTCTTCACTGTCTCAATCTTAGAAGGATCCACCATCACCCCATCGTTAGAAACCACATGCCCCAAGAAGGACACTGCATCTAGCCAAGACTCACACTTGGAGAATTTGGCATAAAGCTTTTTCTCCCTCAACATTTCCAAAACAATTCTCAAGTGCTCCTCATGTTCCTTCTTGCTCTTTGAGTATACCAATATGTCATCAATGAATACAATGACAAAGAGATCCAGATATGGCTTCAAAATCTCGTTCATCAAGCTCATGAAAGAAGAAGGGGCATTCGTAAGCCCAAAAGACATTACTAAGAACTCATAATGCCCATACCTTGTCCGAAAAGCAGTTTTTGGCACATCCGTTGCCCATATTTTCAATTGATGATAACCGGATCTCAAGTCAATCTTAAAGAAGACACAAGCACCTTGTAAGTGATCGAACAAGTCATCAATGCGAGGAATGTGATACTTGTTCTTAATAGTTACCTTGTTCAACTGTCGGTAGTCTATGCATATCCGAAACTTCCATCCTTTTTCTTCACAAACAAAACCGGAGCTCCCCAAGGGGATGCACTTGGTCTAATTAAGCCTTTGCTTAACAACTCTTGAAGTTGGGCTTTTAACTCTGTTAACTCTGCGGGAGCCATTCTATAAGGGGGTATAGAAATGGGGAGAGTACCCGGTTCAAGATCAATGTAGGAGTCAATATCCCTATCTGGTGGCATACCAGGAAGATCTGCGGGAAACACATCTAAAAACTCACGAACTATCGAGACCGACTAAATTGGGGGTACTTGGGTAGTATCATCCCTGAGATGTTCCAAAAACGCTAAACAACCCTTACTAACCATTTTCTTAGCACGAAGAAAGGAGATAATACGAACCAGATTGGAAGTGTAGTCACCCTCCCACACTAACGGGTCTGTCCCAGGCTTGGCTAACGTCACAGTTTTAGCATTACAATCCAAGATCGCAAAATTCGGAGAAGTCCAAGTCATACCCCGAATTACATCAAAATCAACCATTTCTAAGATAACCAAGTCTAAATAAGTGTTGCTCCCCACAAAAGTCACCAAACAAGACCTATATACTTTTTCAACTATCACAGACTCACCCACCGCAGTAGACACACGAATAGGTATGTCAAGCAATTCATAATGTAAATTAAGACCATTAGCAAATGCGGAAGATACATATGAAAATGTAGAGCCTGGGTCAAATAATACATAATCCATACAATCACAAACCTAAAGATTACCTGTGATAACAACATCTGATGTCTCCGCTTACGACCGCCCAAGGAAAGCGTAAGAATGAGCCCTATCACCTACTTGCCCGTTGCCCCTACCATGTTGCTCTGCAGTAGTTCCCATTTGTCCGTCACCCCGGCCGTTTTGGTGACCACCATTACCTCGGCCACCACGTCCTCCAGAATAACGGCCTCTACTATGACCACCTCTACCTCTAGGTATTGGGGGTCTATAACTCTGTTTTTGACAATTCCTCCTAATATGTCAAGTCTCCCCACATCCATAACACTCTCTGGAGTCAAGCATAGGTCTCTCAGAGAAGTGTTGACAGTTCTGAGGTGGACCCCCAACTACAGTCTGTAGTGAAGACTGAATTGGTCGGACTGAGTAACCTCCTGAACCTTGTCCTCTAGAGTAAGAGCCATTAAAATCACCTCTCTTTCGAAACCTTTTTGATGTCGATGCCATGGTGAAGTCATCTGGCTTCACTCCTTCCACCTCTATCACGAAGTCTACCACTTCTTAAAAGGATTTTGCCGTAGCCGCTACCTGTAAGGCTGAAATCCGCAGTTCTGACCTCAACCCCTTCACAAAATAGCGAATCTTCTCTTGTGGACTGAAAACAAAGTTGGGTGGCATACCGAGATAATGCACGAAACTTAGCCTCATATGCAGTAACTGGCATCCTACCTTGCTCTAGGCTCAAAAACTCATCTCTTTTCCTATCCCTCAAAGTCCGGGGGATATACTTCTCCATAAACAATCTAGAGAATGATGCCCAAGTCATAGGTGGTACCTCTGTTGGTTGACACTCAACATGTGATCGCCACCACATTTTGGCGTTTCCTTGAAACTGATAAGTCACAAACTCAACACCAAACCGTTCTACTATACCCCATCTTGTGTAGTAGCTCATGACAGTCAACCAGAAAATCATAGGTATCTTTAGACTCAGCACCCTGGAAGACTGGAGGTTTTAATTTCAAGAACTTACTGAAAAGTTCATGTTGATCATTTGTCATTATAGGCCCCATAGTCAGACGAGGAAACGTGCCTATTTACAATGGAACATCCATGTGGGGAGCCGCAGCAGTTGCCTGTTGTACTTCCAGACCCTGAGGTGCTGGTGCAGAAAACACTGGAGGTGTTTGACCTTGATCAGAAAACCCACTAAGATAAGCAAGAACCTGATTTATCATCTCTGGGGTAGGTTGTGGTGGTAGTTCCTCATTCTGCACTTGATCAGTTTCCCCTTCCTCACACTATCTTACTACTTCTTCAGTCGGTGGAGGAGTCACCGCCCTAGTATCAGATGGGCTAGGTGCTCGTCCTCTTCCTCTAGAGGACGTCCTCCCACGACCTCTACCACGGCCTCTTGCCGCTACTCTTCCTTGAGCTACAACCCTAGTGGCTGGCTTAGACGCTTCTTGTCTTGAAGATGTTGGTGTTGGCGCAGTCGTTGCTCTAGTTCTAACCATCTGGGAAATAGAGTGAAGATGGTCAGATACCAATTTGTATCAGCTAGATACCTATTGGATCCAAGTAATAGTACGAAAGAAAGAAAAAATGGAATTTTCCTAAAGTCTTATAGCCTCTCAAAGAAAAGTAAAGGCGTCCCCCTACTGTTCCATAAGACTCTACTAAACTCGTTCTTGTGTGATGAGACCAACGAACCTAATGTTGTGATACCAAGTTTGTCACGACCCAAATCGTGTCGTGAGTGGCACCCACATTTATCCTCCTATGTGAGCGAACCAACCAGTCAAAACCCCATCATTTCAAACTTAATGAACTAAATACATTGCGGAAGACTTAAAAACTCATTTACAAAATAAATCAAATAACTTCTAAAAACTCAAACCTTTATTATTATCCCCAAAATCTGGAAGTCATCATCACAACAACATCTATCCTCAAATTACTAATCTAAGAGTATCTAAGAATCTAAAATACATAAAAATGCTAGTCCATGCCGGAACTTCAAGACATCAAGACATGAAGAGAAAGATCCAGTCCAAGCTAGAAGCATTAGCTCACCCTGAAATCCGGAGTAATAAAGACTGGCTAGTGTTGCGATTGAGTTGAAGACGACGGCACGTGTGCTGCACTCCACAATTTAACAAAAGAAACATACAAGTAGGGGTCAGTACAAAACACGGGTACTGAGTAGATATCATCGGCCAACTCACAATAGAAAACAGTATATATCAGATCATATCATAAATCAACTACAATACTCAATCTGTAGCAACAACATGTGCAAGAATCTTTGATAAATAACGTCAAGTACACTCATGAGGACTCAAGCCTCCATATCATACTCATTTGGGAATTTGGTTCATGAGATTGAGTATATTAACATATTTCAAGATTGATAACCTTTATTCTTGTGTCGGTACGTGACACTCCGCTCCCCTACTACTATGTGTCAGAACGTGACACTCCGATCCCCTAGTTCTACGTGTTGGTTCGTTACACCCGATCCCTTTATTCTACGTGTCTGTTCGTTACACCCAATCCCCTAGTTCTACGTGTCGGTTCGTGACACCCGATCCCCTTATTCTACGTGTCGGTTCGTGACACCCGATCCACTAATCTCATTCTATTAATTCATCAAGCCTTCTTTTATACCAAGGCATCGTCAATCTCATCACTTTAGTTCATCAAGCCTTCTTTTATACCAAAGCATCATCATTAACAAGGGGTTTTCAAGATTTGGGATTCAATAACTTCATCATGCTTATTTCATCACAATTATATAATCACATTCATGCAAGCATACAATTATGCATATAGAAAACTTTACAATACAACCCAACACATATCATTCGCTATTAAGAGTTAACTATGATTAATATAAAACCATAACCTACCTCCACCGAAGATTAGTGATCAAGCAAACAAATTCCCCAAAGCTTTGTGTTTTCCTCTTCTCGTTCGATCCTCTCTCTCTCTTTGTTCTTTCTATTTTCTTTATTCAAACCCTCTTTCTTTTACCCTAATTAGCATATAATTAAGAATAAAAGATGGCAATAATAACCCAATAATTTACTCAAGGTTACCTTTTTTAGCCCCCAAGTAATTGAGTTATTAATATTAACCCACTAACTTTATAATTATAGCAGGAATAGTCCAAAACGCCCCTTAAAACATTTAAACAAATCCAACCCCGCCTGGGATTACGCAGCCTGTGACGGGCCGCCGTGCCTTCGACGGTCCGTCCTGCTGCTCCGTCACAGAGTTCAGAGACTTACTTTTTATTTAAGATCCTGTGATGGCCCGTCATGCCTGTGACGGTCCATCCTGCACTTTTGTCACGAAGTTCAATTTCAGTTCCCAAATTTCAGAATTCTAAGTGTTTTGGAACGAGACCCCCTCGATGGTCTGTCGTGTCCATGACGGTCTGTCGTGGGTTCCGTAGACTCCGCCAGTTTTTCCAGAAATAAAATCTGCTGCTCAAAACGACTAAACAGGTCGTTACAGTTTTCGAGTAAACCTAAAACCCTTTACTTACTTATTGTTTCATTGATAAAATAAGTGTTTTAAGGTTGTGACAATTCAGGGAGGAAAATTTCTTGAAACGATGAATAGTGATGGTGAACAAGACCTCTTGGCGGAACACCGACAAATTCAGCAAATCTAACCAATCCATGCCATTTGATTCTATGCACCTTAAAGGTTGAGTCTTTAAAACTCGGTGCAATGATAATTTTTATCAGCAATTCACAAAACCTGTAGGCGATCTCGACAAAGACCTCTGATACAACTTTCACAAAAGACTAGAATCATATTATATTCGGAGACTAATTACACAGTTGGTTCTTCACCAAGCAACGTAACTAGATAATTTAATATCATTTAATAAGAAGAAGATAGATGGTCACAAGCACTAGGTTTAAAAGCCTACTTTAAATCTTTCCTTTCACTTTGTCCCTTTCACAAAAATCACACTTTCACGCTAGTTGTTTCATTTCTTGGATTCTTTAGTATTTTATGTGGTGGATTGTTCTTGTATTTTTATTGCATTATTGCTTAAAATTCCATCACAATTTACTTCAGCACCAAAAAATGGATAGACTTAAAGTCGCAGTGAGTAATGATCCACTTAGGAACATTAGAGAACGAAATTTAGGAGACAAGGAAAAGCTAGGAGAAGCCAGACAGATAATGAAATAGACAGGATGATTGCAACTAATATCATTGTTGAGGCAAGGGCACTTGAAAAGAGTGGTGCAACTCAGAGTAGCATAACTTCAGGGAGCAAACTTTGGGTGCTCATACCCCTACTTATGAAGAAGCTTCATAAATATGATCCCCTTTTTAACTTTATCCTTTTGTTTTACCAAAATTATAATCTTAGATATTGTCATTACTTGCATTTGAGGACAAACACTTGGTTATGGTGGGGTGAGACTAAACTTTGTTTTCTAGTGATGAATATTTGTGTTTTAATATATGTTTGGGTTGTCTATTCAAATTCAGTTGTAAACTTGCTTTCACAAATGTTTGAGCTTATGACTCTCTTTTGGGTCATAATTTCATAATAATTTTGACCCTTTAAATAAAATTCAGTTTTGAAAATTTTGCCACCTCTTTTGTTTAAAGTAGTTGTTCGATCAATACCAATGAATTAAAAGGTTCTCTTAATCGAACAAACATGAATTTGCGCCTACAACGAGAACGATTGAAGTAACATAGGCAATATATAAACTCTTTGCATCTAATTGTGATTAGCCAATTATTGAATTGATTCTTTTGCAATGACTGTTGCACACTGGCGAAAGTGCGTTTTCTTGTTTTAATTAAGTGTCACTGCCTTGTGTGATGAGCTTACTGTGAAATTTTCATGAGTAAACTTAAAATTTTCCCAATCATTCTAATTGATTTAGAAAAGTGGTGCGTTAACATTGTCTTAGGAAATTCTTAAGACTGTAAGCCAACACTCAAAGTTAATATTTTGTGGCCTACCCATTAGTTTGTGAAACTCTTTTGAACACCCTTTGAGCCTTACATATTCCTTGGAAAAACCTGGATGAAACTTGAACCTTACGTTATCTTCAACCTATAACCCTTTTTGAGAAGTTATATAACTAAATAGACAACATAGGCCAAAAGCCTAAGTTGGGAGTATGGTGAGAAGGGAAATAAGAAGTCAAGAAGTGCAAAAGAATTCTCACAAACCCATGATATTACAAAGAAATGGAAAACCTCCATACAAAAAATAGGGGAAGAAGAAAAAGAAAGAGAAAAAGAAATGAAAAGGCCGTGAAACAAAAGATCGAAATGTAAATAAATTAGGTTTGAAAGCAATCCATGAAAGGAAATAAAAGATGACCCAGAAGAACTTGGCCAAGGACTATGAAAGGAAGAAAGGGGATAGATTAAGGATAAACATCTCATTGGAGAAAAGTCACTAATCCCAAATGACCATACCTTTGCACTTAAACCCGTTACAAGCCTTAGAAAGACCTTTTTGATCTTGAGTTAAATGAACTGAAGGTCAATTAGAAAATAAGGGAAAACCAATGGATGAAAACATGCATCATGTTACTCTTTTTGTGCATGAGTGTTGCATTAGATTCTTTATCGTAAATTGATAAATCCACGTGTTTGGAAATGGAATCCTTCTTTGTGTGCGGGAATGTTGATACTTTAGTTGAGATTAAACTTTTATTAGTAGCAAGTATTGTGAGGTCAAGAATAATTGGTAATGGTGTGTCACAACTTGAATGTTTGAGTATACAATTGAGCTATGCATGAGTAGTTTGACTCTTCTTGTATAGATTCAAGATTGAATCTTGTGTAGTACTATTTGAGACATCCTATTTGAATTCCTGAACTTAAGTTTTACTTGAGGACAAGCAAAAGATTATGTTGGGAGTGTTGATGAATCCTAAAATTGGAATCATCAGGGGCCTTATTTGAATGCAAATAATCTCATTTATTGTGTATTTTACTTGGTAAGATCATGGAAACTTAGGTGCAAAGCGGAAGCAAATGGAAGAAAAGAACTTAAGATCCAAAGTGTACACTGCCAAACACATTTGGCGATACACCATATAGCAGTGTTCCACCTTCTGTTACAGAAAGAGAGACTTGAGGGAAGTGGATCAAACTGCGAATAAAAGAAGCAAACCACATTTCGCCGAATAGTTCCACGAAGCAAAGTTATTCCACCCAACATTATATCACGCATGGAAAAAAAAAGGAAAGGCATAAACAGCGATGAACCGGAGAAAGCGTGAATCATTAAATCATAATTAACGACGCTGAATGGTTCCACCAATACTAAATCTGAAGCCAGTAAATACTAAAATCTTTTATTTATGGAGGAGTGTTTTTTGTAGAGAGTTGAGAGTGAGAAATATTTGAAACATAATATTTTATTTTATAATCATTCTTGTTTAGTTTTTATCGACATTTGAGAGGGTTTGAGGATGCTTCAAGAAAGAAGTTCTTGTTCCAATCTTGAATGTGGGTCTTCTCCATTAAACTTCCTTTCCCTTTTTAAGGTTTAATCTCTTATACTTATTTATTGCATTATCATTGAAATTATGTTTGATTATTGCTTGATGTGCTGCTAAACACCCCTATTCTTGGGGTGTGATTTAGCAAATATGTGTTGATATTATTAGTGGGTCTTGCTTGCTGATAAGATTAGATGCATTTTAATGGTGACTTAACCTTGTGGTTGGGGTTTAATTTAATGGGTTTGTAGGTGCAAATACAAAACCACCCATGTGTTTTTTACCTGCACTAAAGAGAGGTCAAGAAACCAAGACCATTAGACTGATGACCTAAGGAGTAGGTCAACATGAGGTTAATCCTAAGAAACTGTGCCCTAGTCTCATATTCAAGAACCCTCTATCGACAGGTGAGGGTGAGGGTAAGGCATAGGCAGGTTAGTTTAAACGAGTATTTTTTTCATGAGGAACCTATTTTATATGGGGTAAGTTTCCCGAGAAAGAATTTACTCTCACTAAAGCTTAGCTTAGACACCATTGTCTTGCAAATTTTACAATAAAAATCATGTACCCATTAGTTTGTGTCAGCATATATTGCGGTCACACCAAAAGAACTCTGTCCCATACTTTTTTTCTCCTTTACTTTTGTTATTTTACTACTTGTGACGAAATTACTTCGTGATATTTTACACTTTGGTGTAACAAATTAATTTTTTTTAATACTCGAAAATATCTTGAACTATAACTACTTATAACGAAATTCTAAGTAGCTACTACTTTAACTACCACTCACTCGGGACACGGCCCCAACCCTTGGTTAGATTACTTTACTAGCTTCGATTCGTAGACACTCAAACTGTAGCTTACTATCATTGACCATGAAGTATAAAATATACACACATTGAAGCATCAATGGTATCTTCAAGTCAATGTCTTGAGGATTGAGTTCCTAATCCCCTCTAGAGGTTATAATTCTAATCAGTGGATTGTCACATGTTACATATGATGTCCTTGACTTGAATTATTGATGCCCATAATTCTACATGAACACTTCAAATTAAACAATCTTTAGATTAGAAGTATCATTGAGTCTTTGAGTTAAGTAGTTCATGCTCATGATTTCTCATGAACCCTCTAAATTGAGCATTCAATAAATGAGTAGTGCCATTGAATTTCTTGAGTTTCATATTTTGAGTTCTAACGAAGGTTATTGAAAACCTTACATTGGGTCGTTCACGTCCATAATTCGGAATGCACCTTACTTTAAAAAGTCTTTACAAATATTTTAACTTTTTTTATGGTTTGGGCATTGAGTGGAATAAAAAAAATATTGATGTCATTTACTTCAAATAAGCATATGGGGATTTTATATTACAAAGAGTTTTAAAATGATTTTAAATTTGAGTAAGAAAGGGAACATCTATTTCCACAGATCTTTTAAGCCAAGGATTGAGTAATTATCTCAAACTAAAGAATGATTTTTTAATAAAAACATATGAGCTAAATACATTTTAGGAGTACTATTGAGCATCGATATGGGGATGCGAGTTCAGGTAACTCCAGTCTCCATGCACCAAGTAGCAATTATGGGTAATAAAGGTTGTTTTTAGATTACTTGTTGAGTGCTTTTTAGCATAGAGTAGTGGATTCACTTAGTAAAGGTGTCCTATATGACCACAATGTGTAGAATCATTTTTCCAGTATGGGCAAGTCACTATTTCATTACATAGGCTCATAGTGGTAGTTATCAGTTAGAGAAACTCCCATAAAGTTATATTATATTTTATCATACATATAAGTTGAGTATTTGTTGTAATATTCAATACACTTAATTGCTTTCTACTATTTTAAAAGTTTTTCATCTATTGCATGTGTATTGTTGCTTTATATTAGGTTGAGTATCCAAAGTTGAGTACCCTGAGATGGATATGTTATCTTTTAGTTGAGTGTCCAATTTTCGAGTTGACTATCTCGAGTTGAACTCTTTTTCATATTGTTTATTACCATATTGTTGAGTTTTGCTGAGTTGACAACCTTATTACTGATTTGGATATCTTATCCTCAGTACTTTTGAGTTGATTAAGTTGATGTCGTTTTTAGTATGTTTTAGTATTCCTTGAGTTAAGTATCTTGAAAATAGGTAAGTATGTTTCCTTTCTATCAAGATCAAGCTTATGCACATGCTTTTGAATTCATCTTACATGCTCGTACATTCCTTGTGCTGAGTCATTTGGCATGCATCCATTCATGATGTAGACACAGGTTTTCAAGATCATCAATAGGAGCTTCGTTGATAAATTCGCGAGTTTGAGTTTGCTACGGTGAGATTATTGCTTCCGAAGAGTTCCAATTTTACTTTAAGTTATATAAATTCTTAGGAAACCATGGCTCTTGTCGTGACATCCATATTTGTCATTTAAAGGATTCATATATAGATTATAAAGTTTCAGAAGTCAGTTAATTTATTTTATTAAATTTTTGAAAGACATATTTTTGGAGATGTGAATCATTTATTTTTATTCAGAGTTTGTCATTTGAGTTAAAGATTGAGTTATTCTTCCGCTTGTTGTCAGCCACGATGAGGGTTTGGTTGGGAACCAATAATGGTTCTTGAGTGTCCTCCACGTACTGGGTGTAGGCTCGAGTAGTGACAAACTTTGTATCAAAGCACAAGTTTTAAGTGTTATAGGGTGTCTATAAACCCATGTCAAGTAGAATCTTGTTTATAGTTGTAAGGGTCCCAGTTGTATAAATGACAGACTAAAGACATTTAAGAAAAAATTCCCTTCTTTAGTACTCTAAATCATTCAATAGATCTATGTCATAGAGATTTATTCATACTCGTGTGTTTCTTAGATTCATTATTTGTCAACCCATCGTATGAGAGGTTCTTGAACAAAAAGTTAGTACTTTATCAATGAGTAACTCTTAGAATAATCTTAAGTAACTAATGAGACAGTAGAGGGGCTTGACAAGATTCCAAGAGTTAGAGGAATGCACTCATATTCATATTTTTCGTGCATTGTAATAAATGAGAGTTGTACTTTTTTCCTTAAGCCTTCTTTCTGTTAATATCCTTATGAGGAAGTATGATTATAGATTTGGTAGTATTTTTTCTTGAAAAGGAAACATGAGTAACGATATAATGAGTAGTAGTAGTGAGTGTGCCTTGAATTAGAGAAAAGTATGTAGAGCTTCAGTAATCTAAGAAAGGGAGATATTGATGAGGCAAGCTATGTTACTATGTTATTGTACGTAGTAAGTTACTAATAAAAAGTTTTCCCTTATGGTAGACTAAGAAATGATGAGTATCAAAGAATCTATCGTAGGAGGCAGAGTGTGTTGTACATAGAATGTGTTGGTGATGGAGTGTCATTGTGTAGGAAATGACCAAGTGTAAGTGTTTAATACAAGAGTAATAGTATTCATGAGGAGATATATCTAATCTAGGCTTATTATTTTGATGGAGAGTGCATACAACACAAAGAGTTAAATAACTAATTAAGAATTGATGTATAGTGAACAAGTGAATAGTACTCAAATTGTCAAGAGAAATGTGATAGTAAATTGTAAGTATGAATACAAAGATTTGAGGATTACCAACTTTTCGTAAGATTCTAGTGGTTGTGTGTTTCCAAAATATATGCATAGTAGTTGTGAGATTTTATAGTAGGGATAATTCACATTGATACTAGGGTTAAGTAATAAACATTTAGCTTAAATTTAAGAATATTGTTCGCTTCAAGTGAGATACCCTATTGTTTAGATGAGTGCAATGAAGTGTGTCTAAGTGACAAGTGTAAAAAGATCATTATGAGGTGTATTGAGGTGGTCTATAGTTAGAAGAGGTTAACAGAAACACCTTAGAAAGAGGTCTTAGTACCTGGTTATTGAGTGTTCTATATTCACTGGATAAAGTGTTAGATAAAAAGAGGTTTTAGAACATTTAGAGATAATCTAATAGGCCAAAAGCTTGTAAGTGTCAACTTTAGATCTAAGGGGGGGATGACGAAAGAGAAATTAAGTCAATTATTTCATAGTAAGATAGTAATGAGTTCCAGAGAGTATGGGAGATATCATTTCGGAGGTTCTTTTCGTAGTTTAGAGATGTTAAAAAGAGGAGATTGATGTTCTTATCATTATAGTGATGGTGCGACAATTTCATCTAAGATTATATATGAGTAAGAAGAGGATGATGAGGTTTTACTATGAGAAATAGTTAATGGAGGTCCCTTAGTTGGCTCCAAATGAGTGAATTAGTAGGATTCCATGGTGTTGTTAGATTACTAAACTTAAATGTGGTGGTAAGGAGTAATAATGTTGGGATGGGATTCCCTATTGAGGTATAGAACCCGATCTTCAGGATTTCAATTAAGCTCTAATATAGTAGGAGCATACAATTCGAATCAGACCTTTGTAAGAGTAACCCCGTTCCATACCCTGTCTTGCAATCATTCAAGGATGAATGATCCCAAGTGGGAGATAATGTATCACCCCTGAAAAAATAATTTTGAGCTAAGACTTGAACAATCCTTCATAGTGAGTTTGTTTTTTAACAAAGTTTAGAATCTTTTGAGTGTTGAGGTAACTGCAAGTAGCACTTTGAGTTCCAAATAAACTACATTTGAACTAACAAATCCAAAATTTTGTAAGGTATGCTTAAGTATGAAGCTTGGACTACTTCAAACGACCATAACTAAGACACATTAGGAAAGATCATTGAATTATCTTTCCAACTATTTTGAGTTTGCTCATATTCGAGTTCGGATGAGTGAGATATGGCCTTATGAAGTTACTTATCTAGATAAGAAAACATAGCCAAAAATAGTGAGGGGTATTTTGGTATTTTATTTACCAAATAAGATTTAATTCATATTTTTTAAGGTTCTAAGGTTATAATACTATTAGGTCCGGTTTTATAATCTTAATATACGCCTAGGGTTTTAGTTAAGAGTTCAAGAAGAGAAAAAGGAGAAACGAGGAGAGGATCAAAGCATTCGTCGAAAATCTTTCATTCTGTAGTAGATTTTTGTCATGAGATTAATCCGTAAAAATTATATAAGCTTCCGAACTGTTGGGTTTGTTTACCCACACGCCAATCATGTTATTTTCAAGGAAATTCATTCTTGAAGTTGAAATATTAGAGTTCTTGATTAGATATTCTAGAAGTTCATTCTAAATCTTTCTCTATAGTGATTTTCATGATTCGTTGAGATGAAATTTAGTTATTTCAGTGTTTTTTTTATAGTAGTTAAGAGTGTAATTATGTTATTCAATAAAATCAAAGTTATCGGGGAAGAAAACACCGATTCTAGGCGAGTAATAGTGAGAAAATGAGTAAAGAAAGTCATCGAGGTTTTGTGGGTTGGGGCTCGGTGCCCCTGATACACTCAAATTATACCTCCCTAAAGAAGGTTGGGGTTGATCCCTCGAGAAAAATGGTTTAATCAACTTTGGTTCACAATTATGTCTTTTTAGTCAATGTCTTTTCTGAAAACAAGTAAATAAAGGGGGTATTATAAAACAAGTCTCTTAAACAGTGTTAGTTAACAAGTAAACTAAAGTAAATTTTGAGTTTATCAAACTGTGATAATAACTAGGGTATATGTGCTCCCTACAGGTTCATTTCACAGTATTCCTTGCAATCGCAATCCTTTCCTAGATCTTTACATGCATAGTTGTAAGTTAGGTATCTCTAAATCCTTGGTGCGACATCTACGAAATTTCAGCCCACACCTTCGTCTATCTACGTGTGAATAATCTATTTACCCTTACCTTTACCTCATATTAGACATTATAATCGATGTATAACTTAGTTATTACTTCGCACCAATCGACATTAGCCTATTAGATAGTATCAAAATAAATCGATGTTGATAATTTTTTTCTTATTCCTACCTCCTTGAACTCGTTAAAAAGACCTCCAAGCGAAAGAGTTATAAATGCATGCAACAACACTATTTAAGAATTTCTAAATTACTAGTATTATCTTGTTAATTATCTATGGTTCCCACAACCCTACTTGTGGATTTACTTACCCGTGCTAGAAAGAAGAAAATGCTTAGCTTTGAATGATGAAGTAATGAAATAACTCAACAATAATAAGAAACCCAAAAATTGAACTTGATATTTCCAGAAAATATCTTCAAACTAAATACCGAAATTGATTAATTGCTCAAGTATTCATAAGTCAATATCGAAACAAAAATAAGAACAATAACATGAGTAGCTAACCCCAAAAATGAGGTCATAATAACCTATATATAGAAAATATAGTCCTAAAGAAAATGGAATTGAAATAAGTAAAGTTGGTCAAGGTACGCGATTTCGATCGACGAGCACACTAACAGACCATTGATCAATCGAAGGTCCATCGATTTTCTCTGCCAGTCAGGGCTAATTTTCTCCACTGATAGTACCTTCTCTGAAGCAAATGACGGATCGTATGTACGGTCCATCAATCCATATACGGTCTCTAATGTTGCTCCTAAACTCCATACATAGAATCTTGAAAAATTCACGAACTGGAACCTTCTCTGAACCAATCGATGGTTCGCCATTACGGTTTGTCAATCAAGCAAAAGACGGTTGTTTTATTTTTTTGGTTCCATACTTGGTCTGATTTCCCTAATCTTCTCCCAAATCGTGAACTGCACATCGACCGTCACCAACTACGGTCCGTCGATTAAATGACGGGACATCCATGATCTTCGTAATTCACATTCTACAGTTTTTAGCTGCCTTCTGCGCTTTGAATTTGGACATCTTTCCTACAAAAAAAACATAAAACTTGTTAAAACTACTAGAAAAAGTATATAGACACACAAAACTCCTAAGTAAAATGCAGTTACTATACCGTAAAAAACTACGGTAAATCAATATCTTCAATAGAAATTCGTTTTTTGTCCTCAAGCGAAGTAATATGACTCAAAACAATATTTGTACAGAAGTATACTCTTTTAAGCTCTAGCAATCACATGGCTATCAATCCCGACTCATTCTTTGATTTAGTGCAGACTTATGCTCTCAGGATCGACAAACTAACTCATGCGGATCACATCATGACACTAACTAACCATGCAATAGATACTTTTTTGTTTTTCCACTCATCAAGGTACCAACTTTCCCATAATGCAACTAGTTCCCTAACTTAGAAAGAAATTCTTATTTTTTACACAGTGATTATGCATTTTGGCATAAGGATTTATGTTTCAACATTCGCACTCAAGAACAAGTTCAAATATAGTTAGTACTAATTGACATATTCTTGCCTTTATTTTCACTTCTTAGGTTCACCACACTAGAATCTATGATCATGGTAAGACTTTCTTGTCTTGTAACGTAGGCTAAGGGTCACGTGTAGTACATTTGGGGAAATTAAGTGACTTTCTCCACTCCTTGGCATTGCTGCTAAGCTCTCTACCTCTTTTTATTTATCTTGACTCTCTATTTCTTTTTTATTCTTTACTTTTCCCTATTTCCTTTTTGAATGTAACTGTAACTTCTTTTGCATCTTTTCTCTGTTATCATTCGCTTCTTTTCTTTATCTAATCAATTATTTCATTGTTTTTTTCATTTTTCAACAATTCACATCTTTTTCTCACTTAAGCTTTTTTTTCAGCATCTAACACTTTTCATACCCATTTTCGGGTCCACACTGATAATTGCCACCATCAACTCATGGCTTTAGCCTAAGTCGAGGTGTACATGTCCAAGGAGGGACTGGGGCAAAAACATTAAACCGTGGAAAGGTGAGTTTTGTGAAACAAAAAGTTTGTTTATTAAAGACTCAACATATTTAGATAAAAAAAGGGAAGTCATTCATTTGGTTAACTTCTTTAGGCTATATATTAGCTATTTCGAACAAGGGCCTATGATCACCTCCTAGATTCTAACAGAGATTTCCTTCACAGGACTAACCGGGCAAGTTTTAGCTAGGTATAAACTGTTTTAAAACTCAAAATTTCCTCACACACTTGTGGCACATTATTGCACTATCTGATTATGAATTTCCCAATTCAGGTCTTAGTTAAAGGTTATGTAGTGGGTGCTTAATTATTTCACGTTTAGAGTCAACACACTCAACGTATATTAAACTATTATGCAAGCACAACATTGGATATGATATCATTTTTATTACTCATCATGCTTTTTACTAAGCACTTTATACTTATGTACTTTGTAAATTCTATGGCATGCCGATTCAACAGAAAATTAAACAGTTTCTTGGGGAAAAAGAACACATACATGAAACCGCAAGAGAAGAATATGTAATGGGTTACTCAGAGTTCATCTTACTACTTAATTTCCATTTACACCACAGAAAAAGTTTGCAATTGTCACCGATGCAATAAAAAGTAAAAAAATAGGATGGTAAGTGAAGCAAACTTGTGACGCATTGCGCTGAAAAATCATCAACATACTGGTGGGTTTGATTTCTCGGAACCCGCTAGATCATCAATTGGGCAACTCTTAGTAGTTCTCACAGCAACCTCTGCATCATCTGTAGTGCTCCTCTTATCGCTCGCCGGTATAAAACTAGATGCCTCAACAGCCATCTCCAATGTTCTCCTCTGACGTACCTCCTCATCTACAAAGGAAGCCCTCCTAGCCCACTCCAGTTCTGTCCTATCTCTCTTTATTGCACAGGCCTCATCACTATCCTCCGTGGTGTGTCTGGAGCGGTGCCTCTTTTTATGCACATGATGATCACACTGTGGCTTAGCAGGGACTTAGAACAAGGGCTCTAAAATTATGTCCTCTACTAGCTCAGTGGGAGCACTCTCAAGATCAGTCCTCCTCATTTATAGGAGATGGCATCAACATTTGAGAGAAGGCTGGCCAACTAAGTCTTGATTATAGTGAGGCCTGTGGTGGGGTTGGTCATGCTAGAACCCGCATCTCAAATGCATCGAGGTGTTCATGGACGTATGAATTTGATTCTCATCCTCCTTGGCTACCCACTTCTCTATGCGTTTTTTGCATCCTAAAATAAATATGTTGGAGTAGAGTAGCCAAGTGTGCCTCCGCCTTCTAAACTCGATCTAAAGGGATCAATATAGCATATGTTGGTGTAGATCTCGACGAGTACGGGACTGTACTAGCTGCATGTGAGGATGATGCCGAAGTGGGGTCATTATGCTTTTGTGCAGGATAGTCAACCCATTCGGCTAGCTGCACCGTATCAACAAGGTTCTCGCTCAGTGTATGGACCTTTATCCTGGGCACTCTGTGTGGTGCTGCTGCATTGACCTCATCCCTAATGATACCTATATCAACTTTCCCTGTAGGGTAGAGGAGTCTTATACCATTACAAAATTTGCACTCCTGCATCCCTGCACAATTGAAAATCAAGTAGGGAAAGGGGTAGGTGGTGGAGGTCATAAATGCCCTCTCATGGATCACCGCCGAGATCAACTTGGCTAAGTCAATCTCTACTCTAACCACCATTGCTGCCACTACTATCTCCTTATCCCAAGTGAGGACATTATCCGCCTGCGACTGAGACACTCTCATTCAAACCAGAAATTAGAAGAATTTTGCCACAAAAGTCAGTTTGACCTTCCGGATGCTCACTCGTGGTGCTATGATCCAATCTACTCTCTTAATATATGTAGATATACATTGGGCTAACAAATTTTTACAGCCTCTCACTGCTTTGCACTCCTCTTAGATGCAACACTCTTAACAAATTACCACTTGTAATCAAACATAGAAGTTTTTTAAGTGCATTAAGAGCCAGTTATGGGGTCGTATAGGGATCGGTAATGGTGGTCTAAGATATAGAAACCGGGTACCATTAGACAAGTGTAGAGGCGAGTGGGGCATGTTTAGCGGGCTTTTCTCTTCTATCGATGGTCCCAAGGATTTGGAAGCATAGGAGATGTAGAATTCCCGCAAAATCTCCTCACTGTATTAGCCCAAGTCCTGGGACCTCCATCTGCATTTGTGGATCTCAAAGTGTCAGTAGCACTTCTGGCACTATGGGCAAGCTCCATGGGAGGACTCGAGGCTCTTTTGTAACGAACTTGGTAATCACCCCCTTTTCATTCGATATCTTTGCATCCCAATACGTTTTTCATTAACCCTTGACTCACCACAAGTTTGGTTCATCACCAACCAGAGTAAGATCATATGTTCTTGGTGTAGGTGCAAACTAAGAACTAGCAGCCTCATCCGACGAGGCTTGGTGGCCGTCGTCCTAGGATGTAGTGGCTCCCTCTATGTTGGAGCTTGAAGTAGTGTTTGCCGTGGAAACCAAAGAATGGGATGATTTTGAACAAGTAGTATCCTCGGAGATAGATATAGAGATCCTTTTTGAAACAGATATAGCCTTGGTCGGTTAACCGATTAGTGAGCACTCCTCATTAGATTGGGAGGCAACGACTATGTTAGAAGACCTTCCGGAAGGTTCCGCTATTGACCTATACTGCTGATGTCGATGTTGTGGAACCCGGGAGACATAGGTTGGGTCCAATTAATTATCTGTGACCTTATCAATCAATCAACGAGATAGGGAGACTGATTTGGATTTACCCCGCTTTGCGTAGACAATGTTCTTCTAGGGAGCCATTTGTACCTATGAAGCAATTGTTTGTATCATAGCACCCTTATGAAGCAGTCGGCAGGTAAAGGAAAGAACAAAAACATGAGAATAGATGTACATGTCATTTCTATAGGTTCAAATTGTTGAACAGTGTCAATGGCCCTTCGATGAATTGATGGTCCGTCGATAGAATCCACTGTCTGACACTTATCAAAACATGAAATATGATGGGAACGTAAGACCGGCATAATGGATTGTAGTCCACTTCCCTCATGTGAGACTTAGATTTATTTCACGAAATGGTTGAAATCAAGTTCTCTGATGGGAACGACGGACGTGTAGACCATTCCATTGATAAATCAATGGAACATGGTCCACTTACGTTCTTTTGAACTTTGAATTATATATGTATTTCAAATGACATAACCCATCGATGGTCCGTCAATCAATCAACGGTGAATAAACGGGGTTTCGTACTGTTAAACGGATATAGAATTCAGGCTTGTACAAGTTCCAATTTTTTAGTTTCTTTAGTGACCCCTTTTTAACACAATCATATTTAAATATGCATTTTTAACACACCAAAAACGAGTTCATCATTCCTAGAGTTCCTATTATGTGTAATTATCATGGAACCCTAAGTCTGAACATTCAATCAAACTACAGTTTAACTCGTACACTTTGCTACACAACCTCTGTCAATCATACCTATTGGAGTAATTACGCATTTTTAAACTTGTAATATCAGTTAATTTAGTCCCAAGGTCAAGACCCACCCCCAAATTTCTATATACAACTATGAATGAGAAATAAATTTAATAGAAATCGAAGTACCTTTCATAGTAGTTGTATGGTTGTGTGCCTTTTTTGAAATTTTGAGGAAGTAACCTACGTGTACGAAGTCGATCACCGGCCTCTTATGAATGGACGAAAAGAGAATTTTTTTGGTAATTTGGAAAATTATTGGGACAAATTTGACATATGGGGAGCGTATTTTTGGAAGTGAAATATGATGTAATTGAGGAGGTGTAACTGTTAAGGAAGGAGTTTTGAACAAAAATGAAAAGAGGGAATAAATTTGAATGGTGTGTCTTTTAATATTACCGGTAGGGTCGGGTCGGATAATTGGAAGATATAGACCTATGAAATCCCGTCAACGGTTGATAGGTCAATCGACAGCCCGTCGATTGGTACCTTTGATCACTTCAGACTTATAAAATAATTGAAAACATACCTAGGATCTACAGACACAATCGGTGGGTTGTCAATGAATCAATGGGCCGTCGGTTAGGTCCGTCGATCTCTACACCATACCATTTTCTACTGATTTGTGCTTTTAGTTCCTGCATATGTAGCTCCAATAAGTCCATTCTTTATGTGATTTTCTGGACTCTTTTAAGACACATGCCCTATACTAATCTCTAAAAAACAGTAGCTCACAAGAAAACATGAAATGATAGGAACAACTAAGAAAGACTACGACTAATTCAACAAGAAAAACAAAACTAATAGTTGGCTAGATAGTACACCTTAAGTTGCCTCTCAAGAAGTGCTTGATTTAATGTCGCGGTACAACGCAGGCCTCTTAAGTACCTAGACTTAAACAAGATGATAGGCCTCAACTACTTCATGAAAACTCCTCGTATGCCCTCAAACATGTCTTTATCCTTTGTTTGTTGAGTGTAAACCTTATGCCTTCCTTGTACTCTAGCTGAACTATTGGACGCGGGATCATTTTGGTAATGAGGAATGGCCTAGTACATTTGGACTTGAGTTTGCCTGCAAACAAGCGTAGCTTAGAGTTTAATAAAATCAGCAATTGCATATTCTCGCTTTTTGATACTTTTGTCTTGGTAATTATTCATCTTCTCCATATAGATGGATGAGATTTCATATGTTTTTAGGATAAATTTATCAAGCTCATTCAATAAATTTAGTCTTTGTTCTGCAGGTTTAGTTCAATCAATCTTCAATATCTTCATAGCCCACATCGCCTTGTGCTCTAGGTCTGTTGGCAAGTGACAAGCCTTCCCATATATAAGTTGATTTGGAGACATACCTATGAGAGTCTTGTATGACGTGTGGTAGGACCGAAATCAAGCCTTCTCGGTCAATCCGTAATATTAGGCTTCACAATTTTTGCCAAAATTTGCTTGATCTCACGATTGGACAACTCAACTTGCTTTCTAGATTGTGGGTGGTAAGGAGTAGCCACATTATGGTGAACACCATATTTATCCTAGGTTTTCCAAATCAGGAAATGATATTCTTTTTCAAGAATGCGATGACACTGTTTCCTTCATTGTTAAAAAGCGCAATCACTTCCACCCGTTTCGATGCATAGTTAAACTCCACAATAATATAATTCATCCCTTAAGAACTCAAAAACGGGACCATAAAGTCAATGCTCCATACAACAAATAGCCCGATCACAAGAATAGGATTCAACGGAAGTTCTTGCCTCTTTAAAATTCCTTAATCTCTTTGGCACCAAGCATATGGCTTGACAAAATAATGAGCATCTTGGTGAATGGTTTTCCAACCGAGACTGTAAGATCTTATATGCAGTTGAGATACCACTATTGTGACCACCCATATGCGAGGTATGATTCGGCTTCAACACGCGCAATATCTCAACCTCAGGTATAAAACGACGAATTATCCCATCGGTACAACTCAGATATAAGTAAAGCTCATACCAAATGAACTTTTTCACATTATGAATGAAAAAATTTCCCTTTGTTGGAAGGTAAACTATGATGGAACAACATCACTTGGATGATATTTTGCAAAGTCTGCGAACCATGGGATCAAATTCTCAGACGTGGTCAGTATATGTTCATCTTGGAATGCATCATAAATCTCGGAATTTTCTCCAAATTAATGCATAGCTTCTTCCTCTAATATAGACAAGTGGTTGGCAACTTGATTCTCAGTCCCCTTTTCTATTTCTTACCTCAATATCAAACTCTTGCAGCAATAATACCCATCTGATCAACCTTGGATTCACATCCTTCTTCATATAAACTACCTCAAAGGAGAAGGGTCTGTATGCACTATGACCCTCGTGCCATGCAAATAGTAGTGAAAATTTTCAAATGCAAGCAACACCGCAAGAAGTTCCTGTGCAGTTACCATGTAGTTCTTTTGGGCTTCATTAAGGCTTTACTGGAAAAGTATATAAAATGAAGGATTTTGTCCCTTCTTTGTCCCAGTACCAACAAATTGTAACCCAACTAGCATTACACATCACCTTAAACGGCTTAATTCATTCCGGTTAAATAATAATGGGCATGAACAATAACTTCTCTTTCAACTCTCTAAACATTTTAAGGCATGATTCATCAAAATGGAACTTACCTTCCTTTTTGAACAACTTGCATAAAGGATTCACAATCTTTGAAAAATCCTTGAGAAACTTCTTATAAAAACTGGCATGCCAAAGGAAACTTCTCACACCCTTGACCATAGGTGGAAGAAAATTCTCTATCACCCCTACTTTGGCTCGATCAACCTTTACCTTCTTAGAGATGTGATGGCCCAAAACTATGCTTTATTTCACCATAAAGTGACATTTCTCCTAGTATAGCACCAATTACAATCTTCACACCTCTTGATCGCCTCAGCCAAATTACTCAAACACCGATCAAAGGAGTCCCCCACTATGGAAAAATCATCCATGAACACCTCAATAGTTTCTTACACCATATCATAGAATATCGACATCATACAATGTTGGAAAGTCACCGGTGCATTATATAACCCAAATGACATCCTTTTGAACGAAAAAATTCCATAGGGACAAGTGAAGGTTGTTTTTTCTTGATCTTCCCTAGAGATATGTATCTTATTCTATCCTGAATAGCCATCAAGAAAGCAATACTAACCATTTTCTTCAAGTCTATTTAACATTTGATTCATGAAGGGAATGGGAAAATGGTCCTTCTCAGTGCAAGCATTTAACATCCGATAGTCCATTCAAACTCTCCACCTAGTAAGTGGCCACATCAGAACAACCTTGTTCCTCTCATTAGGTACCACAGTCATCCAGGCCGTTTTAGGCACACACTAAACAAGACACACCCAATTACTGTCCGCTAAATTACTCTAACATCAAACAAGTTAATGATCTCTTTTTCACTACCTACTGCATACGTGGATTTAACCTTCTTTGGTGCTCAATACTTGATTTATGATCCGGCATGAGTTGTATTTTGTGGGAAAAAAATACCGGGAGTGATCCTTATAATATATGCAATACTTCAACCAATGGCTCGCTTTAACTTCTTTAACACCGCCACTAAGCACTCGACTTGTTTCCCATTCAAATCTACTATAATTATTACTAACAAAGTGTCATCTCTACCTAAGAACACAAAACTTAGAGGAGGTGGTAGAGCCTTAATATTTAATTTTTGGGCATCCTCAAAAGATGGTTTCGCGGGTGGAGACTCACGATGGTTCATATCTATCACCAATTTCATTGGCTTTGATCGATACTCATTTCTTTCAAGTGCAGCCACCAAATAATCAAACTCTTCAAT
Source organism: Solanum lycopersicum (assembly GCF_036512215.1). Taxonomy (NCBI): domain Eukaryota; kingdom Viridiplantae; phylum Streptophyta; class Magnoliopsida; order Solanales; family Solanaceae; genus Solanum; species Solanum lycopersicum. The sequence continues at coordinate 28,159,875 of NC_090807.1, read as the reverse complement.
ACCATCATTGTCAAAATTCATAATGACTACCGCTAGTTTCTCGACACCTAATCGCTCTTCAATTTGCACTACAGATACATTCTCAACCCAGTAAGATATAGTACATATCGTTTGGAGCCTACAATTTTGCTTCATGGACTTACAGATATTTAAAGTTGCTTCTTATTTATTCAACCTTAATTTCATCTACCCCTTTAACATATAAACTAATGCACACCTAGCGTCAAGGAATGGTCTTCCTAGAATAACGGGGACCTCGAAGTCAACCTCATAATCAAGAATCACAAAATCCGCAAGAAATATGAATAACTCCACTTTCATAAGCACATCATAGACTATACAAATAGGCCTCTTCGCAGTTCGATTGGCCATTAGTAACTGCATCATTGTAGGATTTGGGTCAATCAAGCCTAATTTCTTGTAAATAAACAGATGCATGAGATTTATACTCTCGCCAAGAAAACATAATGCCTTAGAAAAGGGTATCAACCCTATCATACATGGAATAGTGAAGGCGCCTAGATCCTCTTTATTTTGCACAAGAGACCTTGTAGCAATAGCACTAAAATGTTGCATTCTATCATAATCCTTAAAACTTACCGACCTTTTCTTTGTCACCATATCCTTCATAAACAATAACCAAGCATTTTCTCCAAATATTCTATCAACAAAACATAGATGGAAAGTTATTTCAACATAGTGATAAATCGCCTATATTTACCATCTTTAATTTCATCACTAACAATTGTGGGAGTTGTGGTGGAGACTATGAAGGGCGACCACTTACGAGATAACTCTGCTTTCTCTGACGGTGCATCACCAACCTCTATATTAGCTTCTTTCACCTCATCTTCCTTTCGAATATCTTCTTCAACTACAGAAAATATAGGTTGATCAACGGTCTGTCCACCTCCTCTAGTAGTGACTGTCGTGCAATTACCATAATTCATAGTATGATGGATAATGTTTCTTGGAAGAGTTATAGGTTGGCTTGGGTTCACAGAAGTAGAGAACTGATTCATCAGTATCTCATGGTATTTTATCAAGAGTGCATGTGAATCTCCTTTTTGTCGAATGCCTATAGTTAACCTCTCATCTCCTTGACATTCTCATCTATTGCATCAATGTTCATCATCATCTTTTGAAGCATATCCTCAACCGGATCCATACTACTTCCACCGTCCCTAGGTGCCACTTCCCTATTTTGAGGTGGAACATATAGACCACCCTTTTCATTCCTGTTACCATAGTTGTGCTGGTTGAATTTGTTGTCGCGGTTATAGTTTCCATATCGGACATTTTTTCCCTCTCGGTTGTAATTTCCATAGTTTAGACGTTGTTTTCCTTAAACTTTGCACCAATTATCCTAATTAGAACCTTGGGCTTGTGGTCGAAAACCCCCTGTCTGATCATTCACTCCATATGTATTCTCTTCATATTACTACTCATCTGCTAGTTGTGATGGTTTATCCAAATAATTCACTGCATTTACTTTCTCTGCGTCTTCGATCACATGCTTCAAAACCAACCTAAATTCAACTCTAATATACGCCACCTTTTCCCGAATCGCATTAGTGGTTGAGCTATTTGTATCCCATACCGCGATGGTATTCCGCCTAGTGTCTGACTTTATAGTGCTCCACCCACAATAGTATCGAGAATTACTTTGTTGTTATAATCTTGACCTTTGTAAAAGTACTCTTTCAGTAACTCATCCTCAATGCGGTGGTTTTGGATGCCTCTCACTAACAAAGTAAATATTTCCCAAGAGCTACTTATCGACTCTCCTAGCAATGCCATAAAGTTGTTCACCTTATTCTTGTGGCTTAGCTTCTTGGACACTGGATAGTACGTCACTAAGAATACATCTATCAAACGATCCCAAGTACAGATAGAATAATAGGGCAGCTCAGTGAACCATATAGCGGCATCTCTTGTTATTGATAAAGGAAACACTTGCAAGACAATAAAGTTCATGTCCAAATCTGGTCTACCCACACAACTTTTGCACATATACATCAATTTAGCCATAAGGGCATGTGGATCTTCAAATGGGATTCTTGAAAACAAGCCCCTCACAGTAAAAATCTGAATCAAGCTGCTCGAGGTTACAAACCTAAGGTATCACTTAAATGATGTTTAATGTGCGTCTGGTGGTGGGCCTCAACAGGTAAAGGTGGCTGACGGCTTGCTCCTTATTTAGATCCCCTCTATTAAGATTAATTGGAACCCCTTGATTTTATATTTGTCTTAAAGTTCGGTTAAGCTCAGGATTATAAATAGTGAGTTGTTCTCCTTGGATACATGTACTTTCAGTCAATAAAGCTAGACCTTAGAGAAGCAAAAACAGAAAGGTAAATTAAAATCAGGAAATACTTGACTAAATTTCAATAATGTAATTAAAGTTAATCTAAAATGTTAATTCCCCAGTAGCAGTGCAAAAATCTACTACGCTCAAATTATACCTCCTTAAAGAAGCGTAAGCGGTCATTACAAAGTAGAGTACCCAACTAGAAGGTTGGGGTTGATGGGGTTGATCCATCGAGGAATATGGTTTAGACTTAGCTTTAATTTACAATTCTGTGTGTTTAGTCAATGTCATTTTGAAAACAAGTAAATAAATGGGGGTCTTTGAGAAACATGATTCTTAAAAAGTGAAAGTTAACAGATAAACTAAAGTTGATTTTTCGTTTTTATCACGTTTTGAGAATAATTTGGGTGTTTGTGTTCCCCACAGGCTCATAACACAGTATTCAGAGCAATCACAATCCTTTCCTTGTGTGTTACATGCAAAATGGTAAGTTAGGTATCTCTAAATTCTTGGTCTAGCATCTAAAGAATTTCACCCCGCACCTTGGTACGGCTACGTGTATATAATATACTTACCATTACCTTTACCTCAGATTAGACATCATAACCGATGTATGAATTAGTTATTACTTCGCACCAATCGACATGAACCTATAAGATAGTATCACATTAAATCTATGTTGATAATTCTTTTCTTATTTCTACCTCCTTGGTCTGACAAGCAGCAACAAGGTGATTTTAACCTGTGCACTCGCTAAAAAGACTTCTAAGAGAAAGATTTATCAATGCATGCAACACACTATTCAAGTATGGCTTAATTTCTAAGATTACTTTGTTAATTACCCATGATTCCCACAACCCTAGTTGAGGATTTAGTTACCCATGCTAGAAATATCGCAATATATATTTTTGAATGAAGAAATAATGAACTTACTCAAAAATAATAAGAAACCTATAAAACTAAATCCATAAATTTATAAATTGCTCATGTTTGCAAAAGTCAGTCTCCAAACACCAAATAGAATAATAAGGAAAGTAGCAAACCCCAAACATGAAGTTTAAGTACCCTATATACAGAAAAGATAGTCTTTAAGAAAATATAATTGAAATAAACAATGTTTTGTCTAGGTACACAGCTTCAATCGACGACCACACTGATGGACCGTCGATTGATCGACGGTCCGTCAACTGCCTCCGTCAATCAGAACATAGAAATCTTTTTCTCCAACCGATAGAACCTTATTTGAGTCAAATGAGGGACCAGAAGTACGGTCCATTAGTGCACCTCCGTATCTCCATACGTAGAATTTTTAAAAAGTAAGGTACTGGAACCTTCTCTAAACTAGTCGACCATTCACCAGTACCGTCCGTCGAACAATCGACGTACTATCATTTTATTTTGTTGTTCCATACTTGGCAAGATTTCCCTGATCTTCTCCCAAAGACTGAAATACAGATCGACAATTACCAACTATGGTCCGTCGATCAAATGATAAGTCGTCGATGGCATTCACAAGTCATCTTCTGCAATTTTTCACCTTCCTTCTGCGCTTTCAGCTTGGACATCTTTCCTTCAAAACAAAACACACAACTTCTTAAAACTACTATCAAAAGTCTCTATGCACACACAACTCTCAAGTAAAATGAACGAAAATACCGTGAAACCATGGTACATCAGCCCCACGCCAGCCAGAGTGGCCCAACTACTTGTCTGATGTTAGGTAGGGTCTCCTTCCCCAACTAGTTCTTCATCGTTTCTTCCGAGAATTAAGCTTTGAGAAGTATTTCAAACATTTAAAGAAAGTCCTTCTAAGGAGGCTTCTACAACTTCTAGTAACTTGTTTCAAGACTCGAGCAATTGAGTGTGACGGTGAAGAGAATGTATTCATGAGTATACCTAATAATTATGATATCTACCATATAATGAACTAAAACCCTTCATAATTCACACTAAAGAGAGAGTAAAGACTAGAGTTTAAGAAAGCCTTTGAGTAACATTGTGAATCCTTTTGACATCCATCATTGAAATCAATCATAAGTTTCATAATCCTATTTTGAGATTTTAACTAGAATAAATGGACTATTATATTTTACTAATGAAGTCCTTGATTTAAATTCTTCATGCCCACAATTCCACATCAACACTATAAGTCGAACAATCTTGAGATGAAAAGTATTTTGAGTCCGTGAGATAACTAGTTCATGCTCATATTTCGTCATGAACCCTACGAGTTAATCATTCTTGAAATATGTAGTATTATTGAAGTTTTTATTCCCAAATTTTGATTTCTAACTAAGGTTATTTAAAACTTTGCATTCAGTAGTTCATGTTTATAATTCGACATGAAACTTATAAGAAGTCTTTTACAAATTTTTTAACTTTGTGTTTAGATTTCAGCATTGATTTCAGTAAAGTGTAAATATTGAATTCAATTTCATCAAAGAATTATATGGGTGTTATGTATTCCCAAAGATTGTAAACATGTCCTACACTTGAGCAAGAAAGGGAATATCAATTTAAAGACAAATTTTAAGAAAAGTTTAGAGCAATTATCTTACACCAAAGAAAGAGTTTTCTTTCATTAATATATGATCTAAGTAAATATTTGGAGTACTATTGAGTACTGTTATTGGGACATGAGTTCAGATAAATCAAGTCGCCATAAACCATGTAGCCATCATGGGTAGCGAAGCATCATACTTTTTGAGATGACTCCTTAACTTTGTTTTATTATAGACTAGTGGATCCACTTAGTTAAGGCATCCTATATGACGGCAAAGTATAGGGACAGTTCTGGCAGCGTGGGCAAGACGTATTATTACTTAGAGTGAAAGTGGTGGTTGTCAATAAGAGAAAATCCCACATAGTTATATTATATTTTATAGGCGGAATAATCTAAGAAGGCCCTTATACTTGACTGAATGTGTAATTTAGATCCTTCTACTCTTTTAAGTTTCAACAAGACACTCGAACTTCTTGAATATAAGAAATTTAAGTCCCTCAGCCAATGTGCTCCTCACTTGCTCTAACATGGATGACACATCATATCCAAGACAGAAAAATTAAGGCCACATCATATCCATATAATTAACCACGTAATTTTTTTATTCATTACTCATAAAAAACTTTTTAATCCTCTATTTCCTTTTTATTATATGATTTTTGTCTAAATTAAAAAATTAATGCGGCAACAACTAAATTTTGCAAGCCATTTTCTTCGATTATATCTCCCAAGGGAGTCAACGTCTATTTTGTTGCACAAAATAAACATATCAATGAAACACATGATAAAATGTATTAAAACACAGATTATGGGTTGTGACAGTCCGAGTAATGGTAAAGTGTACCAGATTTGCAATTTTTGGCAATAATAAGGGTTAATCACAAGAACAACTCAAAAATACACATGAATATATGCATATAATCATAAAATAGAGAAAAGCTCACCGATTTTTATGTGTGTTTGCCGGAAAATATATATCTGAATAGATTGAGTATTCGTTTGAGAAGTGAAGATAATAATATCCCTATGAAATTTGTTCAATGGCAACGCAAAAAAGGTGTTACACAGCCATACCTGAGATCTCACTGTGAAAACCACAATTTTAACGTGTAAATGTAGTGTTTTACCATTGATAAAATATTTTCTGAAATATCTTTTTTTATGATTTTACTATACATACTCACTTTTTATGAGACTAAAGAAGTTAGGAACGATGACGATGAAGGAAGGAGGGGTTGGGGATGATGATGGAGGAAAAAGGGGTCGGGCACGATGATAACAAAAGAGAGGTTAGGGACGATCAAGATGAAAAAAGGAGGGGTGAGAAGCTAATTTGGTTTATCTTTATTTTCTTTGTTATTCAAGTAATTTTTTGAAGAAAATTATTGCTTCACTCTCCTTTTAGAGCATGGATATCACGCTCTATATTGAGTCAGCAAAAAAATGCCACATAAGTTCGGTCAATAATCAGAAGGTCTTAAGAGTTTTGTTTTAATTGAGTTTAAGGGTTCAGTGTACCAAAAATAATTATAAGAGTCCAGAATACAAACGCATACAAGTATAAGGGTTTTATCAGATTACTTCACCTATTTTATAAGAAAAGTTGTTATTGTATTCTTCAATATACTGAGTTTCTTTCTACTATTTTAAAAGCTTTCCATATATTGCATGTGTATTGTTATTTTATATTGGGTTGAGTATACATAGTTGAGTAACTAGAGTTGAGTATCTAATCTTCAAGTTGAGTACCTTTAGATTAATTTTATTTCTATTGTGTCGATTACCTTATTGTGGAGAACCTAATTACTATTTCAGTATTTTATACTTGACTACTTTCGAGTTGAGTAATTTAGAGTAGTTTTGAGTATCCTTGATTCTTCCTTGAGTTGAGTATGTTTAAAAGTGGTAAATATGTTTTCTTTCTTAAAAGGATATTTAAGGTTATGTTGATGCTTTAGAATTCTTCTTACATTCACATACATTAGCCTGCATCCTTTCATGATGCATACACAGGTATTTAGGATCATCAACAAGAGCTTCGTTAATACATGCGGGAGTTCGAGTAAGGTATGGTAAGCCTCCTTAATTATAGAGGATTCCACTTTTACCTACTCCTATATCACTTGTTAGGAGGTTTTGGGTTTTGTCCCAACTTCTATATTTATCTTTTAGTGGCTTCAAGATAGATTGTAGAGTTCCCAAAATTTGTCAATTTATTTTATGAAATGATTAAAAGATATCGAGAGTAGAATACTTTATTTTTTTAAGAGTTTTTCGTTAGAGTTAAAGCTTTGTAATTTATTTTCATGAAATTTTTACTTAGTTTATAAGCTTTTGTATGTTTGAGTTAGTCTTTCACTTATACTCAACCAGGATGAGGGTTCACTTGGGGATGACCAATATTGTTTCTAGAGTGCCGGCCACATCCAAGCAGTAGGCTCGAGTTTTGACACCAAACTATTGGGAAATTATAAATAGTACAAAGAACGGAGAAATTAATAGTGTGTAAATCCCAAGTACCGAAGAATAGTAGAGAATTCTTAATCTATTCTTAAAGAAAGAAACACTATAGTTTGTGATGAACACTTTTAATTTTGTAGGGGTTTCAAACATTTCTTTTAAAATTGATAGATTGAAGTTGAATTCATAGTGGTTTTTCTTGTAATTACTTAATTCCATGTTACACATGGCTACATTCGTAAAAGATATAATTTTTTTTACTTTTTTTAATGGGTGGCTAAGATAGTCAGATCTTGGAGTGCATTAATATTGCTGGGTTTTGATTTACTATAGATGGTATTGTGTTATGTTCTAATTTATATTATTCATACATATAATTTTTCTAATTACCATTGATTTAACTTAAGCTTCAAGGTTGCAAAGTTAATTCTATTTTCGATATCCTATTGATGGTCCAAAGAAATTGATTGGAGTGGGTAATTATTTTCTTACTTGCAATTTAGATTTGATGTATGTAAATTTCATTGAAATAGAGTCTACGGGTCAAATCTATATGTTTTTTTGTTGCATCGAAACAATGGATAGTGTAAGGTATTTTGTTGAGTAATATATGACATAGAAATGATCAACACGAGATTCTATGAAATGTTGTTATGAGATATCGAGAAGATTATTGTCATTTACAATGATCCAACCTATATATGAATTTTTATCATTATAGAGAAACACAACTATCCCTATGTGACATCAATTTCCAATCCTTGCACACTAATTTACTTGTTACCTATTTGAATTTATTAAATCTAAGTTTATTGTGACTTTTGATAACAAATTCTTTTTATGAATTTTTTTGGGTTCATCAACTCAATTGTTTAATTATTGCAAATGGATGAATTTATATTCAAAATTTATGGATTGAATCTTGCCTTGTATGATACTATGTGGAACTCGTCTCTAATTATTATATGTTTTGATCTTGAAAGATATGGATTCGTAATTACCTTTCCTATTTGAAATTGATAATTGACTTTTATGTACTCCATTGGTATTTAGACTTAATCACGGGAAGGGCTTGAGGTGGAAAATTGAATAGGGTAGTCTCTCTTAGATACCTCTTGTCCCAAATTAAGTGCCCTTGTAGAATATCTTAAATAACATAGCTAGTGGATCCACTTTAGCAAATGATGATATCTACTGATTCTACCTTATCTAGTATGGATTCCTCTTCTTGATGTATGAGGGTATAATGGATTCCATGATATAGCTCTCGTGGTCTATTGTCACTTAAAGGTATGATCCCAGAAATTGATGTTTTCTTCAAGCTTTTGTTATGTAATTTAAGCATTGACTATATCTCATAATTTTCATGTTTTACTTCCTCTTGTTTAAAATGTCAAAATATTTATCATGTCTACATGTTATAAACCATTTATACAATTATATTCATGGTAATGATTATTAAATCATATATAGTATAGTTTATGTATAAATGCATACTTGTGCCTACATTATTATATGAATGTAGTATCCGACGTTCTTACCTTGAAACTCATGGCTAGACCTCTATTGGATGATTTAAGTGATTTGTGAGTCCTCTTGTTCTGATGATCGAGACAATATATATGTTTTGGTCTTTTCATTTAAGACTTTCTATATGATGTATCACAATCACTTTTCTTATCATGAATTAGTTGACTTTGACTCTTATATTACAATTCCACCTTTGTAAAAATATTTTGATTTATAAAATGTTATCCTTTGAACTCTTTATTTCTATTATATTTTATGATGTACGCTAAGTGACTTGTGTAGGTCCTCTCGGGGTTTAATACACCATGTCACGACAAGGGTGTACTATGGGTCGTGACATTTTCATTTTCTTTAGCTTATTGTTTCTTATTAAGTAATTTCCACATGATAGCCCATTTTCTATGATTCTGGGCTATGAGTTAATTATTGAAGGGGATAGTCTTGTAGAGATAAGATTCAGAGGTAAAACTGTACCTGAAGTAGAGTAAAAATAACACATCTTAATCATTTCTAAACAATGTTATAGATTCCAGAATATTAAAAAGTAAATCTTTCACTGAAATGCAAAACTAAATATAAAGATCGTGTGCCTGTCATGAATTAGTAAACACAAAAAGTGATACAGCTGAAAAAGCCTATAGTAAAAAATAGACTAAAATCTCCAAAAAATGATTCGAAAAGTGAAAAAGCTTAGTCAAGTCAACAAGAAACAATCTATAAAAGTTTTTTGCAAGAATTTAAACAAATTAATTCCATAATAAAATTTACGTGATAAAATAGACAAAAATGTTCTTGAGTTAGCATGCTTATATATAAAAAAGTAAGTAGTTACCATTCGTATAAAATTAACATTTTCTTTCCCATGAAATTCAGTTAGACCCCCAAAAGAAGAATCCTTTGAAATGCTATTTTTAAAAATATAATTCTAATATTTCCAAAGCTAATTTTTTTCATCCTTATATAATCATAGAAACATCTCTCATTTTTCGTTTGGCAGAAATAACAAACATTCCTAGAATATTTACATGCTTGAGAAAATATTTTATCAAATGGTAGTATTGACTTATTTTTATATATCGGTAAAATATAAGACAGTATATTGATTGTTTTCACTGGAAAAAGAGAGTAGTTAAACTACTTTTTGAAATTAAATTAAGTTAGATGTTGTATGAATTGATATGTTCAATATATCTAAAAGCACATCATTGCTTAATTTTATCCAAAATAGGCCTTTTTGGTTTACAACATTTTATGAAAAAGTCACAATCACCATCAAGCATTCAGTCGAGATCATCCAAAGTAAGCACAAAAAAAGGACTGGTACCTTGATGAGGTTGTAATATATGAAACACGTTTTTCAAAATACGCAACCATCTCTATAATTGATTTTACAAAGTATATTGGATAAGAAGATAAATATATGCCTCTTAATTTCGGTAAGACAAATCTAGATTCTTTTCAGGGAGCACGTCAACTAAACATCCCACAAGAACTTCAAGCCAAGTTTAGCATCGTAAATCATATTTGGATCCATATCTAGTATTTCCTTACAATTTTAGTAAAATGGTGGAACCACATCCCTGACATCTTTCAATGATATGTCTTTTCTAGAATATAGCAAAAACAAGGGAGCGATCAAACATAACTCTAGTTTGTACTTCTAATATCAGAACCATTGCATTCATCATAAAATAGAAGCATAAATAACTAAAGCGTAACAGATTCACCATGATATAGCACGCACAATTACATGATATTTGTTAAGTAAATTTGAATAGTGCCAAATAACTTCTTCATTGTTTGAATTTGAAAATCTGCTAGATCAATCGTTTATAAAACTCAATCATGGTAAAGCTAATGGGCCTTTTGAGTTAAGGGAGTTGTTTTTATTGGAATGTCAAGAGACCGTCAAACCTTAGAACTATAATAGCCTAGAAATTTCTTCGAACTAATACTTGAGTCATTAATCGCAGTGAATGATATTTCATCAAGGAATTAAAAATTTCTTATGTCTTGAGGTCAGTTCTCTAGATATGGCACTAAGAGATCCAAAAAGAATTACATTGGGAATAACAAAAAATCTGAAATTTTGAGAGTTAATCTAAGTATGAGTTTTTGGACAACTTCAAAAGACCATAATACCAAGTACAGGATGAGGTAGGTGTGTTGAAAGATTCCATTGGGAATATAATTTAATATATTTCCAAATCCTCCAAGTTTTCTGAATTTCGAGTTCGGATAAGTGACATATGATCATTTGATGTTAGGCTGTCCAGTTAAGGAAAGTTAGCCGATAATAGTTAGGGGTGTTTTGGTACTTTCCTTGTAGGTCATTTTTAGTAATATTTTAGGTTGTAATACTTTTACTCTCAGTTTTAGAATCCTAATATGCACCTTTTAGAATCCTAGTATACACCTAGGGTTTTAGTTGATAGTTGAAGAAGAGGCAAAAAGAGAATAGAGGAGAAAAGAGGTAAGGATGAAGGCGTTTATCGTCGTTCTTGAGTCTACTTACAGATTAATGCCATTGTTTTAATCCCTAAGAGATATGTGAGCTTTCATAGTGTTGTGTTAGTTCACCCAAAGGCCAATCATGTATTTTTTATCAGCAAAATTTCGTTCCTAAAGATGAAAGATTAGAGTTCTTGAGGAGTTATTGAAAGGTGTTCTTGAAGTTCATTCTAAATCTTGTTGTGTTGGAATTTTGATTATTTTTTGAGATCAAATTAATAAATTATAGTTTTTTTCAATATATCAGAGTGTAATTAATTTGAGTAATCGTATCCATGTTATTGAGGAAGAGCCATTCGAATTTAGGCGATTTACAGTGAGAAAACAAGCAAAAGTGCTCGGTATAATTTTCTGGGTTGGGGCCTAGTAGCGCCTGCCAGAGCTCCCCAAAACCATCTATGTCTTCAAAGGTTGGTTCCCCACACCATCATAGCTCTAGGGTCGTCTTCTAAGTCCATTTTACATCCGGTAGCTCCGTTTAAATTTGTTTAAAGTGCACTTTCACTCCATTTCTACTATAACTGATCTAAACTACTTGTAAATACGTAAAATAAGTAATTACATGATCAAACTTGAATTCATAATTCAAATTCAAGGTAGAGTTGAGAGTTAAATTTTTTAGAATTATTTCAAACGTTTTGAGAAAGTCCTTTTGATGAGTCTTCTAAAACTTCTAGTAACTTATTTTATGACTGAAGCAAGTGAGTATAAGAGTAAATAGTATGCATTCTTGAGTCTAAATTATCACCTAGATAGTTAATATCATGAACCATATCTCTTGAATTAATAATTCACATTCAAGAGAGAGTTAATAGTAGAGTGAAGAGAGCTTTCCATTTCATGAATCTTTTGAGATCAACTAATTACTGGAGCTAATATTGGAGGACGTATGTAAGAGAATTAGAAGAGTTGTACTCATTAGTTCCATGTAGTTATGTAGACCTTTGAATTTAGTAGTCCATGCTCATAATTCCATATGAACCCTATAAGTCGAACAATCTGGAGATAATAAGTGTCTTTGAGTCCTGAGTTGAGTAGTTCATGCTCATAATTCCGCATGACCCCTCCAAGTTGAAAATTATAAAATCATACAAAATAATTATATATTGAACCTTTAATTCATACTTCAATTCAAGAAAAGTTAAGATTCATGTCGAGAAGTTAAAAAACAAGTCAATGTAAAGTTCACAAGGTTTTCTAAGGTGTTTCACAAACATTTTCACTTTGTCTTAAGGACTGAAAGTTCAAGTCAATAAAGAGTAAAGAGTTAAGTTTAATTCTCAAAAAGTTATAAGGGAACTAAGTATTCCTTAAGAGTTAGAGTTTCAGGTTAAGAAAAGAGCAAGAGTTGAGTTCATTACTCAAAAGCTATAAGGGAAATAATTATTCCCTAAAGGTTTATAAATGTTTCACATTTAACTTAAAATGGAAACTAAGAGTTTCAAAAGAGTTTTGAACTAAGATGGAAAATTGATTCCAAAAGGAACTTTTCAAAGATAAAAAGTTCAATAAATTATCTCAACCCAAAGGAAGGAAGTTCTATTAAAAGTATGAGCTAAAGTATATTTTGGGAGTAGTATTGAGCACCGATGTGGGAATGAGAGTTCATATGACTAATGTCCCTATGTAAACCATATAGCTATCATGGGTATTAATGTGCATACATTTTAGATGATCACATAAGTTAAGACAATGGATTCACTAGGTTAAGGATGTTCTATGCTACGAGAAAGTGGAGGACAGTTTTGGCAACGTGGACAAGACATGGTATTATCACTTAGGCTCATAGTGGACGTTTTCGGTTAGAGAAACTCCCACAATATTAATTACATGGTTCTTAAAGGGGTTTTTCTTAATTTTTTCTTAGTATGAATGGGGGTATGAGACTTTATTCATGCAATTCACAAGTAGACTTTGAGATGGAGTATAATATGTTTTTACGATATTATTGTCTTGAATTAACATGTTGTTTTAAAAAACATTTCTTTATATTGAACTTGTTTTCAATTGCTTTACATTGAAATGAGTTCAGTTGAGTATGAGAAGTTGAGTATTTTAAGTTATTTTGTACGTTATTGAGTCGAGTATTATATCTTTAAATTTAGTATATAATCCTTGAGTTGGTTATATTATCCTTGATTTGAGTTGAGTTGAAAAGAGGTATGTTTCCACTTTTTTTATTCAAGTATCAAGCTTATGTTATGCTTTAGCATTCCCTTAAATGGTCTTACATTGAACATATTGATACATTTGGCATGCATCTTTTTATGATACAGACACACGTACTTAGGATCACCAACAAGAGCTTCGTTTAAACATTCTAGAGTTAGAGTTGGCCATGGTGATCCTCCTTATTTCCGGAGGATTTCATTTACTTTTCAGCTTAGTTAGGAGGTCGTGGGTCTTGTCCCGACTTCCATCCTTGTCGGTTTGAAGCTACATAGATAGTAATTATAGTTAAGGAGTTTGTATTTGGCATTTACTTTACATAATGTTTTAATGACTTAGGTTGACTTGTATTATGGCGAGTTTAATATATTCTTTCAATTAAAGTTGTACATTTAAGTAAAAGCTTTGTATTAGAGTTATTCATTTTATTTAGTTTTATGTTTTTACATGGTTAATTTAGTGATCCACTTGAAGTCAACTAGGATGAGAGTTCGTTTGGAAACCAACGACGGTTCTTGAGAGCCGGCCAGGTCCAGGGTGTAGACTCCGTCGTGACAAGAAAACTTCCTTTTTTGCTTTATAAAACCATCACAAAAGGATTTTCTTAAATATTCTTAACCTGTTATTCAATTTATATAAATCATAACTTCTTTTTTGTAATTTTGTTGTTTATTTCAATATGAATGAACATTTTTTTTCTGACAAGTATAGGTGTAAAGCCACTTGACTAAAGGAAGGCGTGTTGAACATTACTTTTTTAGTTACTACCACAACTTAGCAAAATAAGTTATTTAGTTTGGATAAATTTGAATTTTTAATTTCAGTTAGTTTATTTATGTTGTTGAGTATTTTAGATTGTTTAAAATGTTAAAGTATGTAGATTATGTAATTTATGTTGACTATTTAAAGACCCTCACTGCTTAATAAAATTATTTAAACCTATTTCAATCAATTGAGTGACATTTTGAATTTTTTGTGCTGCCCTATTCTTAAAGTAAACACAAACAGTGGTATCACAACTTCATTGATCTTAAGAGATCTAAGAAATCTTACAAACAACTACCATAAATTTTTGACATATAAGGGATACCTTTTAAACCCGTTACGGCTACACATTTTAACCCATTAGGGATACATTTTCTATTCGTGCATTTTTCAATACACAGGTTTTTCATAACTTAATTTTTAAACCAAAAAACTTGCAAGCAATAAACTCTTCTTGAATACCCCACAATTTTTTACAGACAAAAACTATCAAATTAGATTTGTGAGCATATAACCATATGTTGAAACCTATGTGATATGTGAGGTTGTGTTGGAAGGAAAATCCTTACATCATCTATCTATAAATCATACAAAAGTTCAAATTTAAGAAATTTCCAAAAAAATCTTCTACACAAGGCAATGTCATTGCATGTGTCTTTGAAGAACAAACTCAAAAAAAAAAAGAAAAACAAAACAATGAGAAGAGTCAAACATCAACTACCAAAGCAAAAGTAAAGGAAGAATAGTTTTTTCAATTGTAGTAACTAAAGCCAAGAACGATTGTTGAAGTTTGCTTTTAGATGTTGTAGTAACTTTTAGCAAAATAATTTATTTAGTTTGAATAAATTTGAATTTTGAATTTTATTAATTTCTTTATGTTGTTGACATACTTTATATTGTTTAAATTTTAAATTATGCAAATTATGTATTTTATGTTATCAATTTAAAGCCTTTCAAAGCTTAATAAAGATATTGAAAGCTATTTAAATATGTTGAGAGACATTTTGATTGTTTTGTGATGCCTAATTTTTTAAAATAACACCAACAAGGTGTACAACTACGATAACTTTCTTATCAATAAAGAATGTATGTGTTTTTACACATTCTAGATTTTGAGGATATACAAGAAGAACAATAAGAAGCTATAATATATCTCGTCATTAATAGTATCAATAAGTTAATATTTTTCTTGCAATTTTAACCTAATTAATACACATCAACAATTTGTACTTGAAAAAATCTTACATAAATTGGTTACAACTTAATTATTTTTGCTTCTCTAGTAGGATATTTGTGTGGCATTTTATGTATAAAGTAAAAATCGTAGTTGCATTTGAGCTCACCTTCTTTTGGGAATTGCATAGAAAAGACACATAATTTGATGAAATTAGGGCCGCAGTTCCATTTGTATAGAAGTTGTAAGGAAATACTAGAAAATGATCCTCTTGTGGTCAATGAAGATATCTAGGTTTGTGGTTCTTTTTCGATATTGAGTTGATGGGCTACATGAAAGGGATCGAGCTTTACCATAAAGTAAAATAGACCATTTTGGATGGTAAGAATAAAAATATATATATTTATATTCTAATCAAACATTACTTTGTAGCCTCAATTATAGAGCATAACTATTTTTCCCAAAGGTTTAACTAGAATTACCACTTGGTCAAGGCGTTGTCCTAATCTTGATGATCTTCCTTTAACTTTTTATTTATGATTTTTGATAATAATGTAAAAATAAAAAAATTTGAATTTTTATAGAAAGAGTTGGTATAAACTTTTAGAATCAATAAACATATCGAATTCATAGGTGGGGCCAGGAGAACAAATTGGTATGCACAAACTATGAAATATACCATTAAGGTAATTTTAAAGTAGTGCTATGATTCTTTGCTAGTGTACTAGATATCATTAATTTATGGATACATATTGTCTTATTCTTTCGTTAATAGTTATTTAATATTCATAATATGAAGTAACAAAAATAAGGTCCAAAGAGAACCTACTCTTCTTTGGTAACTGCAACCGTCCATGAAAAAAGTCTGAAGATCCAATAAACTTTTTATAGATTTGCAATGTCCAGGGAAATCCAACTGATCAAACACTATGATAACCGTTAAAGATTTCTAGCCTTATGGTTGAAACGACTATCTGTCAAAATCCAAGAACAAAAATATGAAACATCGGTAGCATTTGATAGTTTATTAGGCCAGTATCAAAGTCATTTCACCCCTTTAAAACTGCACCAAAAAACTAGAGGAAATTGATCCTGAAGTATGCTACTATATAATATATATAGTCATAAAATTAGTGTACTAGACATTTCCTTTCCTTGATAATATAATATGTTTGGGTTTGATACAAAAAGGTCTAGTTGTTGGTTCATAAAAATGCGAGATAAGAGTTGTTGAAGCAATTTATTTAGGTAATCCTTCATTACTCCAAAGTACGATAATTCTATCTTGGGATTTATTTTATTTCTAGCCATCTTTGAAAATACATTATTGCATAGAGTGTATTTATTGTAACATTATCTCTGCCCTAGAAAGTTAGGATTAACGTTTTCCTACATTCTAAATTCCCCATATTCCGCTTGTGGGATTATATTGTGTTTGTTGTTATCATTATTTTGTTTCTTCTAAAAACATTTCCATTGCTCTTATTTATTTTGTGGATAACTCATTTTTTAAATTGGCGTTTATTTCCACGCAGTCAGGTTCTCGAGAGGAGACTCTTCATAAATATCAACTGTTATACCAATAACTCCTAATCTTTAACATGAGTTATGGGTAGGTTATAGGTGTGTATTGATCATTATAAAAATTCTCGTACCGTGGAATCATAGAAGGACTGCACTGAAATAAAAACCGATTTGAAAAAATAACATAAATAGGATAGTTGGAAAATATTTTATTTTAAAAAGTACCTTTTAAGATGAAACAAACTAACAACAACAACGTATCTAATGTAACCCGGAAAGCGGGATATGTGGAGGATAGGTTGTATGCAGATCTGTGTCTTACTTTTGGATGATAGTGAGTTTGTTTTTGTGAATACCTTCGACACAAAAACCTATTGTAAAAACAAGCAAGATATTTTGGTGGAATTGTATATTCCGTAGATAAATTGCTTCAAGAACACTACTCTCCCATTGCTTTAGAACCTCTACGTATTTCTTTCTTCACATGTCTACCACTCTTCATTTTTCATTTAACATAAAATAATTAATTATAAAGGAAGAGAAGTTTTATCAACTCGTGAATGATGTACTCGACGTTCTTACCTCGCACACTCATGTATCGACATCTATTGGGTGACTTAAGGATTCGTGAGTATCTTATCCCGAGGACCGAGCAATTTTTTTTTTATGTCTTTTCATTTCAGACATTGTATGAGTTGTATGAATTATCTCCTTATCACTTTTATTTTTATGTGTTAGATGACTTTGAAACTTAGGTTACACTTCTGCTTTTGTTGAAATCTTTTTATATATAAAGTGTTATCGTTTGAACTCTTTATTTCTATTATATTGTATTATGTATGCTAAGTGTGTTGTGTAGGAACTCTTGGGGTATCATACCTCATGTAACGTCAACGTAAACTATACTAAAATCGCCCAAAAAATGAACACAAAAATAGATTAGCAAAGTCAACAAGAAGCAATATATATTTTAATGCACAAGTACCTCCTCAACCATTACTCACAATCCGATATATAGACACACTTATACTATACTAAGGTCCTATTACCCCCTTGAACTTATTTTATACATAATTTTTACCCCTTTTCGTCCTACATGGCACTATCTTGTGGGCCCGGGGTGTGTTTTGAAACTAGTGTCACGTAGCCCGAAAATGAGTATAAAATTATTTATAAAATAAGTTTAGGAGGGTATTAGGATCTTAATAAAGTATAAGTGTGTCAATGAGATTTCAGATATAAGTTGAGGGTGCACTTATGCATTTTCCCTTTTTTATTTACAAGAAGGTAAACAAATGAATAATTTTATGATAAAATTAACGTGAAAAATTAGACAAATAGGTTCTTGAGTTTGCATTTATGTGTATATATACATATGTGTCTGTGTGTGTTTGTAAGAGAGTTACCATTCCTATGAAAATAACATTTCCTTTCGTAAGAAATGCAGCTTGGCGGAAAAAAGAATCCTTTGATATGCTATTTTTAAACATTTAAGTTTAATATTACCAAAGCTAAGATTTTTTGTTTTCATCCTTATATAATCAACTAGTTCTCGACACGTGCTTTGCACGGGAATATTATGAATATATATATATATATATATATATATGTATATGTATGTATGTATATATTAGATATATCATTATTATTTCCCCTGACATCACTATTATGTATTTATTTAAATTACTTCTATTTAAACAAAAGCATATTTTGCATAAACTATTCAAATATTATCAAACTCATCACGTATTAATAAAAAATTTGTAATTAAATAACACTTAAAAAATAATAACACGAAAATAAAGAATTTTTCTTTTCATAACAATGCAAAATAATACATAAATATATAAAATATGGGTTGCATACCAATTCATTTTGGACAACCATACCGTAACTCCAAATCGAAAAAAAAAAACATAAAGTCATAATCTAACATAAGAATGATCTAAAGAAATATATAAGTCATGTATTATACTTTTAATTAACATTTGAACTATATTCTAACAAAGCTTCTTTTCAAATTTAAGAATGAAGCTATTTGTTCTTCTCCTCAGTTAGCTTTTTAACAACTTGTATTCATATCATAAATCTAAGAAGAAGAAAAGCAAATAGTAGATGATAGAACAGAACATCATGTGAAGACCTAGGAAGCAATTAACATGTATTTATAGTGATGTTTCATTGTCTTTTTACCTACCAAAAGTTTTTAATGGTGCATATTGAATCATGATAGATAAATTTATTTTAGTTTCGAAATTCAAAGAATCACAGAAATTGAAGAATTTCATAAATTATTGTTTCATGATAGATAAATTTATATTAATTTGAAATTTAAAGAATCACGAAATTCGAAGAGTTACATACATTATTGTTTTCTTCTCTAATTTAATTCAACCAAATTTAAACTAAAGTCCAACTTGACTTTAAACGGACGCGACTAAATCTGGGCAGCCTATGCGCGACGCTCAAGTACGTCCAAATATGCCTTGTGAATTAATTTTGAGGCAGAAGACTCCGTGTCAAGACCAAGTCACAGGTAAAATTTTACCCTTTAAGTTTTAGAGGCGCTACGTTCCATTAGCCTCAAAAACAGGTTGTCTGCACACTGCCTTGAAAGGTACTTGAAAAATGTTTGGGTCCTTCTTGGTCACCCTTAGGGTTGTTCCGTGGTAGTCGTACCCAAACATTTTGATCCTTAATATTTTAATCTAGGCACTAGAGTCACATTCACTAATTTTGGAATCCTAACCGCACGTAAAAATATGCACAACATAATAGAACACACCTACACGTAATAGACTAGTTTTCAAACGTCTTGGTCTTCCCTTGATATTTGACCACCAAACTCGTTCAAACATACTCTAAAGCTATTCCTCATTATTTTAACCAATTATTAACTCATAAATTACGTGAAGCTCTTGTTCATCCTATTTCTTTTTGAGGGTCGTTACACTTATAGCCTTTATTGTAAAGAAAGTTACATACATTAAACATAAATTGCAAGTATGAAACTAATTATCCACTCCAATCAATTTATTTCGAGCATGAATCTGAGATTGGAAATACAAGTAAGTTTTCAAACGTTGCCCGTAAGTTAAATCAATGAAAATTTGATCAAATCCATGTAAGAAAAATATAAAGTATAAACAGTACCCACTACATTAAAGAAATTAAAAATGGGAAAAATATACCCTCAAACAATCAAAAATGATATGTCAATACCCTTCATCATACTTTTCATCCATTAATGTCGTGACCACTAAATAATAATTGCACATTTATCCCTCCCACTAATGGATGACTCATTTTGTACACATGGCGCAATCCTACACCACAATCCGAGATGATCGAATGTTTAAGCCAAATTTCAAATAGCCATTTAGCCCTCCTCATTACCCATTTAGCAAAATATATATAACCTTAATAAAAGGCCCGCTTACTCTCTCTTCTTCTTTTTCGTAGGCCACCACTGTTCCCCCATCTCGTCACCCCCGCTTGATATTCTTCTTCTTATTTTTCTTCTTTATCGTCTTCTTCTTCTTCTTCTTCTTCTTCTATCTTTCCTTGTACTATTTTAATAATATTTAAAAAAAAGATAAACATAGGATTTTACTTTCAACAAAATATTTTTTAATTATAAATAACAATTACCAAATCATACTTCGAAGGAAATCATATTGTGTTTTATATAGACATGAGTTCTAATGATTTTTATCCTCTTTTTACACCCATAAGTTGTCAATAAAAGAAATAAATTAAGCGATAAATGGCCTTCTATTTGAATTAGATCATCCCCTGAAAATTAATACTAAATCTAGATGTTACTTTCTTTTATTTACTATCAGAACTTGTTAAGAAAAAACAATTTACTGCACAAAACACATTATGTTTCAGCAAGCTTTTTTCAAATATTAATTTATTTCTTGAATTAATGGATGAATTTTTTTCCATCCATAACAAAAACTTCCTCTACATTTAAGTGACATCACAAAGAGGCCACCGACCATTCTTTTCCGTTGAATAATAGGCAAAGGGTTTTGTTAAGGTTTTTAGATAATTTGTTAGTGGGCAATGTACCAGGTAACGGGTATTTTAATTTTTTGTTAAATATTTGGTCAATCGGAATTGAGGCGTAGGAATATGCCACGTGTACCAAATGAGTTTTATGTTAGTAGGAGGGGTAACTGTACACTTATTACTGGACGACAAGGGTAATAATGGACGAAAAGTATAACGAAGGGTATTGACATACTATTATCAAAGGATCGAGGCTATATTTGTCACCTATCAAATAAAGTAACAAATTATATCTTTTATGAATATAGTCATGTGTAACATAGAAGTAAGATATTACAAGTAAACCCTGTTTGTATTAAACATCACTATAGAAGTCTTAAGAGCGAAGTATGAAAACCCCCCAAAATTGAAAGTGTTTTTCACAAACTATAATATTTCTTTCTCTAAGAATAGATTAAAAATTCTCTACTATTTTTTAGTACTTGAAATTTGTGATATCTTAATTTCTCTCTTCTTTGTACTATTTATAATATCCCTAAAATTTGGCAAAAAATTCAATGTGTGACCCACTAGGAGATGTTATTGTGGCTCATAGATCATGTAAGGTGAATAGGCAACTACTCTCCATATTTTCTTTCTCTTGATCCATGTATTTCAACCTCAGTTTCTGAGCTCATTCGAGTATGCCTCTCACAATTGCCGTATCACTGAGTACCACCATCGTTCTCCTTCATTTTTTTCATGTATTGTTCCTTTAAGTGATGATCATCATGTTATCCTTTCTTATTTAGTGAGTTCGAATTTCCCTTTTTATTAGCTGACCTTTCCCAAATAATTCAAGAGTTATGCAGTCAATTTCTTTTGATTTCATACCCATTGTGCGATTCACCCTTCTTTCTAGGTGATCAACAATATGGAGTTTACACATCTTCATATTTTTTCGGCATTCTCTCATACGTTCATCCTTGGTTTGTTCTTTAGCCTTCATAGCTGCAAAAATTTAAAACATCATTAGAATAGGAAAAAATTGGGTATAGAGGAAACGAATTATTGACCTAAATAGGTCTTAAATGATTGCAAATTTTACCATTTATCACATAACATTAGTTAGAGGCAAGAAACATTGAGTTTATTCTTGTAAGACTAGTATGTATGAATTTTTACTAGATTTATGCTTTGAGAGGGCGTGTCAAAAATTTTATTTTTTAAACATGATTTTCTTAAATATATACCATTTTCATAAGATTTTTAGGTTTTAATGATATTTACCCTTAAATTCACCAGGTTTTCTATTTTGCAAAATCTGATACTTTTACATATAGTTTGCGCTAACTCTACCTAAACTTGTACATTGTTTATATTTTTTATTATTTGAATACATATTATGGATTGGCAGGGGATCTTTTAGATTTTTCTTTTCTATTGTTAGTCTAAGAAATCATTACGGATTTCTGTAGGGAATCTGTAAAACCTCATAACTTATTAGACCAGGACACAAGCAAGATTCATGTACCACGACAGGGTTCACGGATCATGAATGTAACCACTGTCTGTCTCCTTATTAATCGTTTAGTCCTTCCTAGGAATGGTGCACCACGAGACCCTTCATAGGTTTCGAACCACCAAATTAGTCATACTGGTGATAGTTGTAAGACACAACCTCAAAGGACCGGACATCAGACCAGGAGCCCTCCACGGGTCGTGGTTTGGATGATAAGACATGGGAGTGTCCGTGGACATTAGCAAAGGCAACCTAATTGAAGGACCACGATGACCTTTACGATTTGTGGTCCTTCACATCTTCCTTGGTAGGCATATGGATGGGACCCAAAAACAACTAGCTACTACTAGTGGACCACGACCCAGTCAATGGGTTGTGGTCCTTATAACGGTCCATCACTGGGGCAGTGGTTCACCTCAACATATTTTGTGTCAAAGGTAATTGGGTCTTTTACCTTATGTGTTGTATTCCTAAACTATGTCGTTTGACCCCTAAACTACTTAGTTTTTTTATGATTGAGCCTGGGGGGGGGGGGGAATCAGGCAATATATTTCTCAAGAATACTCATTAAGGATTTTCCATATACAGCAAAATAAACAACTTAGGAAACTTGAACTTTGTGCTCTGATACCATGTTTCTTATGACCCAATTCTACAACCTAGACGTGGGTGACACTCAAGAACCATTGTTGTCCTCAAGTGAACCCTCATCTTGGCAGACTACAAAAGGAAGACTCACTTAAGTAAGCAAAAGCTCAAAACCAAATTAAATTGAAATACACAACTTTATGATAATATGAACAATACTGAATAGATAACGCTGAAGAAAAATAATAAACTAAAATCACCATAAATAGGAAACTTAAGTCCTTAATAGTTTAGCAAAATAAATTAATTGACTTGTGAAACTCTATTGTTCATCTATGAATGCTATTACAAACAAATATGGAAGTCAAGGCCAGACCCACGACATCTTAACAACAAATATAACTGAATGTACAAGTGGAACCCTCCGAAAGAAAGGAGGCTCACCAAAGCTAACTCAAGTTGGATGTTATGTCAACGAATCGTCTGTTGATTTTTCTTATTACCTATATCTACATCATGAAATCATAAAGGTTAAATGGATCAGTATATGAAATGTAAGAGCATGTAACTGGAATTAAAAAAATAACATAAGCTTGAACTTGACGAAAAAGAAACATACTGACATCTTCTCAACGCACTCAACTAACTCAACACATAAATAACATAGTCAACTCAAAGATAAGATATTTAACTCACTAAGATAAGGCTCAACATAATAATAGGATACTCGACTCTTGGTACTCAATAACTTAATAATAAACTCAATATAAGGTAACAAAAAGAGATGCAATATTGGAAATATTTTAGAATAGCAAAAATGAGTTCAGTGTATTTAGAAACACAATATACTTAGTTTGTATGTAAGGACATAATATCAAAATTTGTTTGTATAAAAAATTACAAAATGAAATATTTGTATATAAGAATACAAAATACTCTATGTGGGAGTTTCTCTAGCCAACAACCAACATTTATGAGCTATACGATGATACAATGTTTTGGCTCACGCTTTTTGGGACATCTTATATTTTGTCAAGGGTATAAAACCTACCTACTAGGTGGATCCATGTAATACCTCAAAAATGACTTAGGCGAATATAAAGTATAACATGTTTTTAATTAGTGTAAAATATTCCTAAAATGGTTTATTATGTGGCATTGAGGCAGTGATGATAGTATTAGGTTATTTGGAAGTGAAACGTCAACAGACGACTAAGACATTCAATGACTAAGTCAATTATGTATATCATGTGTGGTTATGTTCCTAAATGTGTGTTTCTTGAGTTAATTGAGACATTATATGATTTATTATAGTTTTGATAGACTATGTGTTAAGTTTCATAAAGTTTGGAGGCCAAACGTCCACGTACGGACATGACGTTAGAAAGGTTTGCCTTGAAATGATCTTTTGTGTGTTGCCATGTTTCATCAAGTTTTACGTGTTAGTTTTGGATGAAATTGATGTGGTAAGTCCTAAGCTTGTATACATAAATATTTTGGTTAGAAACGTCTGGGAAAACATCCCTATGTACCATCCAAGAGTCCTTAAGGAAGAACACATGTTGGTGGCCAAAACTTCCTCAGTCAGTCCCACGTATGGATGAAAATCGATGGCTCGTGGCCTTGGCAGTGCCCCATAGGTACAGGAAGTCGAATATTACTTAGCTTAGGAAGATAAACTTCCATTTTCCCGTCTCTAAACCCATTGACGAAGGAAAGGACGATTCATTTGTTGACTGACACCCCGTCGATAGGCAGTCATTTGTGAAGCTATCTTCTTGCACAGCTTACTGTAATATCTAGGGGTGAAGTGGTAAATTCACCCCATGTCCAAATAAGAGTTGCGAGGTTTCCTAAGGTTTTTTGGGTATTTTAAATGTGTTTATAAGTCTTAAACACCTAGGTGAATTTATTTTTCAAAATCAAAACTCAAAGTCCCTAAGAAATTTTCTAGAACTCAATTGAAGCCAATACTCAAGGAAGAGCTTGGATTGGAGATTTGAGTGGTGATTCTTCAAAAAATTGGTTGATTAGCATCAATAAGGTATAATATTTTATCTTGAAACTTTATTCATGAAGGAGCCAATCTTCAAAGTGATTTTATCTTAAAACTTAAAATCCCTAATATTTATCTTGAAACTCTACTAAAGGAGTTCTTGAATTAAAGGTTTTAAAGAATTGAATATTTATTTAATTGTTATTAATTTGATTATTTAAACTCAATTTACCTATGAACCCCTATAATTAATGAACCGTAGTTGTTGAGTATTTTATGGGTTAAATGAACTGTTCTATTGTTTATGAATTCTAGTGTAATTTTCCAATGGCTATAAAATGATGTAATAATTGTATTGAATTGATGTCTTATTGGTATTATATTGATAAATATATATTGAATTGACCTATTTTCATTGAGTATTATATATTTTGTGTTGAATCGATGTTCATGGCCATGGTAAGGGCATTATGGTGTTGAATTGGATGATTTAGACATTGTGTGAAGTGGGGAGGATTGATTGGTGGTACGCTTCCCTAGTTATCTTGAATTTTTATTAATTAGACTTTACTTATGCTGTGATTGGTATTTTCCAATTATGATGGCATGCTATGTGCTATGCTTGCTATTGATATGGCCTCATCGACGTTACATTATGTATTATGATGATAATGGCCTTGTCGGCACTACTAAAAGTATTATGATGACTTGTGCAGTTGATTTATGTTATGTATGACCATATTTATCTGCACATGATTACGTGAAAGTATGTGTTCTTTCGTTTATGTCGTTAGGTGATCATGTTAGATTATGACTATGTCTTATGTGTGTAGTCTTAGAGTTTATGTATGATTATTCCAAATTGACTATATGATTCTATGGTTGTTATATTGATGAGGTTATAGTAATGTATAGGATGACATAAAGATGATAAGAGTCATTCATAAGCGATTCAAAGAATGATATGTTATATGTGATAAAGTAAAGTTTGTTGTGTGTTGTTTTGGTAGCCTTGTGTCCCTTACATAATATGTGTATGAATGATATGTGATTGTGATATATCTTGAATAGGTAAAGTTAGTACACCTTTGTCATGTATGAATGAATGATATGTGAGAACTTAAATGATGTTAAGAAGCTCATGTACATGGAACCTTAAACCTAGTGGTAAGGTTATATTATCGACTTGGAGTCGAGAGTCGTAATAGTATCCTTATTATAATGAATGATGGAATTAGGGTTTACTTGCTGAAACAACAACATATAATCCTTAAGAAAATCATGATGAACTATCTTAGTGTCCATTGAAAGGTAGCCCTAGTGGACATCTTTTGTAGGGTGAATGTGATGGGTTATGAACTAAATATGGAACCTTTTCATGTGATAATTTAATGTGAAATACTCTATGAGAAAAAAGGCTAGCTCTACTTGAGAATGAGAATTGAGTACATTGTATTTGTACTTGAGAATCAGACTAGAGTACATAAAAGACCTTCAATTTTCTTAACTATGTGTCTACATGGGATGTGTCCTAGTTCTACCCTTGGCAAGTAGAAAACCCTCATCAGAGTAGGTTAGAAATCAAGATTCCATATTGAGCTGTAATAGTCAATGTCAGTTATTGCTTATTCTCATTATATGAGATATCTACTAGCATTAGAAGATTTCTATGAAGTTTAGGAGAAGGTATGGGGAGCTATCTAGACATTGGACAATAGAATTTAAAGATGTTAGTGAGTGTCCCTAGGTCTTCTCTAAGACCATTACTTGAATGTCCTTTAGGTGATGAAAGATTCTTAAATGAATTAATGAATGTAATGACTTAAGTTAAGAAAGCATGTTAAATTAACAAGTTCTTTTATTGAGTAGTTAAGGTTTCTCTATTTAAGGTGTGAAGGGGGCATGGGAATGGTCACTTTGTATCTTACCTAGATAAGTCTTAAGAATGACTCTTCTTAGGGAAGATTGTTGATTATGTAGACTTGATCTAAGACTTAGGTAGTCTTAAGGATTATTAAGATAATCTTTAAGAGACAATCATGGAATGTATCTTCTTGATTTACTTCATTAAGTCTTTTGATAGACTTTGGAAAGAGAATGTCATATTATCTATTTGTTGTTGTATTAAGTGAGAATGATCTTATCCTAGGTAATTTATAAGATCTCTTAAGTAGGTGTGAAAGGTATTGTATGGGCGGTCGCTTCACATCTCTCTCAAGTGTGACCTAGAATCACCTTTGGTAGAAGGATCTCATGTTCATGTGTTTGATGTATTATAAGTGTATATATCTCATTATAGGTTGTCTTAAGGATTATTTAGGTGGGTGTAGAGAGGGTGTATGGGCGGTCTCTCTTTGTCTTAAATAAGTGAGTCTTAGGATATCTTTTAGTGAGAGGGTTGAATGTTAGAATGTATCCCTTGTGAAGTTATGAAATTTAACTGTTATAGTGAAGTTAGTTCACTGTAACTTGGAAAGAGTTAATGTAATGTTGTTAAAAATGTCATAAATTGTTTAAGTGTGTTCTTATGTGTTTCTAAGGTGTTAAATGTTATTTTTATGATTATGATATGACGTTTTAATGAAAAGACCATGTTTCTAATAAATGTCCTTTTTCATGGTTTTATGCATTAAGCCATACTTACTACAAGTGTTTGTACTAATTCCATACATTTAGTTATATCTAATGTTTTAGGTGAGGGCTGAGAAGGATTCTAGAATCGTTCAAGTAAAGTTGAAGTATGTCCTCAATTGAGTCGAGTGCATATATATGTCTCTTATTTCAAAGTAATGTCATAAACTAAGTATTTTTATATTAGTATTGTATGGGCTGTGTCCAAAGTATTCTAGAGTCTAAGAATGACATATGTTGAGACTTAGTGTTTCTATGATTTTAATATGAAAAGATGTTCCACGATATTCGTGTGAAGTTATAATTTCACACTAATTTTCATATGTTTATATGCGATAAATGATACAGAATGGTTTGTACAAGACCTCCAAGATATCAAGTACGCCAGTTGCATATCGAGAATGTCATATATTCTAGGGTGTGGTTTCGGGATGTGACAAGCTTGGTATTAGAGCAAAGGTTATGAAAGTGGTCTTAGGAATAAAAAGTATAATAAAGCCACATCTAATAAAGTCTTGGCATCGGTGTGAGTCGCGACACATCTATGGGCGATAGGCTATAGCACGATAGATTTTCCCTTTATTTATCAATATTTTGTTGTGCCGTAGAGTAAAAGTTATGAGTACTCTCTTCTTATGGTTTTCATTGTGTTTCTAGGAAGATGAATACGAGAAGGACACTGGGTAAAAGAGGTGAGGAGAATGATATGAATGAGGAGATTCATCGTCAAGTTGATGAAGTTTAGCAAGTTCCTCATCGTGATCAAATCCCTATTGGAGGTCAAGGTAACGAGGTTCCGATCGTTCCCACGGAAATGACCAATTGTGAGATTAGATAGACTTTACTGGATATAGCCCGAGCTTTGACTACCCATGTGAATATGGGTCTTGCACCTATGGTGAATGTCGTGGAGAGAACTATGACACCTATATTGAGAAATTTTGTGAGGATGGATCCTTCTATCTTTCTTGTCTATAATGTAGGAGAGGATCCCCAAGAGTTTCTAAATAAGATGTATAAGACAGTGCATGCTATGGGAGTGACTTCTAGGGAAAAAGCGGAGTTGGTTTTTTATCAATTTAGAGATTTTGCTCAAATGTGGTACACACATTGAATTGGCAATAGTTCAGTTGAGTCGGGTCCTATAGAGTGGGAAGAGTTTAAGGAAGCTTTTCTTGGAAAGTACTTTCCCCGTGAAAGGAGAGAAGTAAGGTTAATGATTTCATTAATTTCAAGCAAGGCAACATAAGTGTAGAAGAGTATTCTTTCAAGTTCACTATGTTGTATAAATATGATCCATATTTGACGTTAACCCCTACGAATGAGATGAATAGGTTTGGGACAGGTGTTGCCGACCTTGTGAAAGGACACTGCCATACGGCCATGTTA
Organism: Solanum lycopersicum; assembly: GCF_036512215.1. NCBI lineage: Eukaryota > Viridiplantae > Streptophyta > Magnoliopsida > Solanales > Solanaceae > Solanum > Solanum lycopersicum. Next base: position 28,130,806 of record NC_090807.1, on the reverse strand, counting down.
CACAATTATATTACCTAAGCTAGACTTATGGTGTATGCTAGATCCATATAAGATTCCAAACTTAAGAGGATGTCTAAATTTTTATAAGAGTTGACCAAGTGAGATATATCAACCTAGGTTCAAGAAGAGGGATCAAACTCAAGATGGACCTAGTACTCCTAAAGTCAAACTTGAGAAAGAAGGTTGTTCTCAAGATGGCAAGCCTACTTGTTCTACTTGTAGAAAGAAACATTGTGGGAAGTGTCTAGACGGTACTAGTGGTTGCTTTGATGATCATCAGGTTTGATATTTTCCTACCGTTGCTTATAGAGGAAGAGAGGGTTAGCAAGTTGCTCCTAATGTTCCAAAACATGATACTCAAAATAAGAGGCGTTCCTATGCACTCCACACTAGAGGATCAAAGTCGGATGATGTTGATGAATGATGGTAAGTTCTTGTATTTATCTCTTTAGTGTTATGAGTTCATTCTATATTGTGAAGTATGGTGATTAAATGAGTTTTGTTTGATTGTTTCATCTCTTCTATTCACTCAAGCTTGCCGTAGAAAGTCATAGAAGTATGTTGCATGTGCATTGTTTTTAGGGGTCTTGGTGAAATTAATTTAATGGAATCCTTGCATTGTGAATTTTATGAAGTTATGAATGTGTTGTAAAGTGTGTTTATATGGTTTTATCTTGCATATTATCATGTTTCTATCATGAGTTGCCTAAAAGTTGCATTATTAGAAAAATTGCATAATTCATTGTAATGATACCTAATCATTGTGAGATTTTTCAAAATTTGACTAATTAGTTCATTGGTTGAAAATTAATGTACGGTGGTTAAAACTGATTTATATGATCATTAAAAAGAATATAAAATGATCTTTTGCTATTTAAAATGAAGGATATGAGTTTAATGACACAATGAGTTGTAGATTTATTTCTAACACCTTACTGTGTTGTCTTTTAATGATATGGAATTGATTTTTGTCCTTGATTGTGTGTTTTATGAAGTGTTAGGTATATTAATGAGTTGTCAAATTGAATCTCTATTAACAGTGAAACGTCAAGGGACGACAAAGATGTTCAATGACCAAGTCACTTATGTGCTTCATGTATGGTTATGTTCCTAAATTGTGTGTTTCATGAGTTAATAAGGTCATTATATCATTTATTATAGTGTTTATATGCTGTGTGTTAAGCTTCATGATGTTTGGAGGCCAAATGTCCATGACGTTCTAATGGTTTGCGTTGGAACGACCTTGTGTTTCTTCACATATTTTGTCGAGTTTTATGTTTTTTTTGATGAAATTCTTGTGGGAGGTTCTAAAATCTTATACGGAAATTTTGGGTTAGAAACGTCCGTGATAAAATCCCGAAGGACCATCCAAGGGTCCTTGAGGGCGGACACATGTTGGTGGCAAAAACCGCCAAATGGAGTCCCACCTAAAAATGGCAATCAATGGTTCGTTGCCTACTCAACGCCCCGTAGGTGGAGGGCGTCGATGATTACTTAGACTAGGATTATAAGCTCCCATTTTCCATACTTTGAACCCATCTACGGAGGACATGATTGTCTATTTATGATTTGACACCCCATTGATGGGCAGTCGTCTGTGATGCTGTCTTCTTGAGAAGCTTACTGTAATGTCCAGGGGTGAAGTGGTGAATTCACCCCACGTACAAATAAGTGATTGGACGGTTTCCTAAGGTTCATTGTGGTTTATTAGACGTGTTTATAATTCTTAAACACCTCGGTGAATTCAATATTCAAATAAAAACCCAAAATACCTATGAAATTTTATAGAACTCCATTGAAGCCAAAACTCATGGAAGATATTAGATTAGAGATTTGGGTTGTTATTGTTCATCAAATTTGTTGATTAGAATAAATAAGATATGATTTTTTATCCTTGAAACTCTATTCATCAAGGAGACAAATTTCGAAGTGATTTTGAAAGAATTCTTTAAAGGTGAGTTTTCTAAATTGAAACCTATCCATGGGTTCTTTCATTAATGTTTTTAAAGAATTTAATATTGATTTAATTATGTTAATTTTATAATTTTAACTCAATTAACCTATGAATCCATGTAATTTATGAACCCATGTTTTTTACTATATTATGGGTTCAGTGATACTGTTCTAATGCTTATGAATTCTAGTGTAGTTTTCAATCGTCTATTTAATAATGTAATAATTGGATTCAATTGATGTACAATTGGTCTTAGATTGATAAATCAACATTTAATTTACCTAGTTTCGGTCATTATTGTAGTTTATGTATTGCATTGATGGTCATGGCCATGGGTAAGGCCTTATGGAATTTAATTGGATGATTTAGACATGGAAGGTAAGGGCCTTATGGTATTGAATTGGATAATTTTTGTATGCAATAAAGTGGAGATAACGGATTGGTTGTAAATTGCCCTAATTCCCTTAATTATATGTTAATAACACTTCAATTATGTTGTATTTGTATGGTACACTTATGGTGGCGGTGCTATGTGCTTTACTTGCAATTGATGTGGCCTCATCAGCGTTATATTATGTATTATGATGATCATAGAATTGTCGGCACTAATTGAAGTATTAGGATGACTTATGTAGTTGATTTATGTGAAGTATGAGCATATCTATATACATGTGATTAATTGAAAGTATGTGTTCTTTTAATGATGTTGTTAGATGATTAAGTTAGATTATGACTATGTATTATTTGTGTAGTCTTAGATTTGATACATGATTATTCCTAATTGAATATATGAGTCAATGATGGTAATATTGATGAGGTTATAGTAATGTATAGGATGACATATTAATTATAATTTTAATGTGATAACTAAAACATTAAAGTGTAGTTGTTAGACTTCATATTCTATCATTATGTGATTAAATATTAGTATTTAAAAAATAAATTAATTTATATTAATTTGGTGGAGGGGAAAAATGGTAATTCAACTTTTTAGGTTAGAGCTTCCCACTTATAATAATATATGATATGATAAAACCTCTGTCATTTTCTATTTGGCATAAATGATGAACTTTCTTCGAATGATTACATGGTTGAGAAAATATTTTACATAATTATAATATTGACTTATTATTACATATTGGCCAAAAGTAAAAATTGATTTTGATGGTTCTGATAGGAAGAAATGAGTAGTTAAAATTATATATCTCAAATATGCTGCCTCATTCTCATATTCTTGAAAATATACACTACTTAATTTTATGCACAATAAGCTTTTTTGGTTTTAAAGATTTTATCAACAGTCCACAATGACCATCATGCGTTAAGTTGAGATCATCCAAACTAAGACACCAAAAAGAAAATGATTTGTACCTTGATGAGTAGTAATATAAGAAACACGTTTTCCAAATACGCAACCTTCTCTGCAATTGATATTACAAAGTATGATTGAATTAGAAGTTAAATATATTTTTCCTAATTCTTGCTATTCATGGTGGTATCTTTTCCATTGAGACAAAGCTAGATTATTTTCATGCAACATCTGTAATCAACGTCCCGAAAGAAATTCAAGCATAGTTTATAATCATCGACCATCTTTAGATACATTTCTAGTATTTCCTTACAACTTTAGTACAAGGGTCGATCCGCGTCCCTACCGTCTTTCAATGATATGTCTTTCCTATAAAATTGCAAAAAGAAGGTGTGATCAAACACAACTCTAGTTTGTACTTAAAACATCAAAACCATTGCAATCGTCGTACAATAGAAGGATAAATAACTAAACTGTAATGGATTCACCATGATGTAGCAAGCACAAATACTTGATATTTGTTAAATTTATTTTATCAATGCCCAGTAGCTTCTTTATGTTTGAATTTGAAAATATAAGAGACTAATTGTTTATTAAGCTCTCTTTGTTGCTTTCTGAAACTATTATAGAAAGTTTTTTTCTAAAATATTCTTAACCTTTTATTTAATTTATATACACTATAATTTGTTTTTTAAATTTTGTTGTTTGTTTAGATACAAATGAGTATTTTTTTGATAAGTGTAAGTGTGAAGTCACACGACTAAAGGAAGGTGTGTAACTACGTAACTTTCTTATCAATAAAAAAATAAATGTATTTTTTCATCATCTAGATTTCGAGGATATAGAAGAATAAGAGTCTATAATAGATCTCGACATTAATATCATCAATCAATTAATATCGTTCTTACTGTTTGAATTTAATTAATACACATCAACAAGTTGTACTTGCAAAATCATAGATTAATTCATTACACGTAATTATTTCAGTAGGATGATTGCGTTTGATTGTATGTATTAGGTGTGAACAGCAGTTGTGTTATAGTGGCACAATTTTTTGGAAGTAGCATAGAAAAGACATATCATTGAAAAACATTAGGTACATGGTTCCATTTGTACAGCAGTGGTAAGGAAATACTAGAATTTGATCTAAATGTGGTAGATGAATATAATCTACGTCTGTGGTTCTTTTGGATAGTAAATTGATGGCTACATGAAAGGGATTGAGCTTTACCCTAAAGGAAAATAGAGCATTGTGGACCATCGGATCAAATCAATTTTGTTGTAACATCAATTGTAGAGCATATCTCTCTTTAATCAAAGGCTTGATTAGTATTACCACCTCTTCTAGGGGGTGACCTAATCTTGATAGTCTTCCTCCAATGCATTTTGTAATTTTTTTATAAAAATGTAAATAAAAAAACAATGAAGTTGATTTTTAATTGGAAGAAGAGGAATGAAATTTTCGATTAAATGAACATATCAAATTCATAGCAAATAATATAAATATTTACATGAACAACAGCTGCCCATGTGTGGTGTGGAAAACATATTTGTACACAAACTATGAAATATACCGCTAAGGTAATTTTAAAGTAGTTTAATGATTTCTTTACTAGTGTACTTGATATCAGAAATTTGTGGATATGTATTTTGTTCTTCTTTCATTAATAGTTAATTATTATTGATAATATGAAAATACAAAAATAAGGTTAAAAAGGAACCTACTATTCTTTGGTAACTGCATCCGTCCATGACGAACGTTTCAAAATCCAACAAACTTTGTAAAGATCTGCAAAATTCAAGGAAATCCAACTGATCAAAGACAATGACAATCTATAAGGATTTCTAGCCTGATGGTGGAAACCACCATCTGTCAAAATCTAAGAACCAAAATTTGAAACATATGTAGTAGTTGATAGTTTATTGGGCCAGTTTCAAACTCATTTCACCCCTTTAAAACTGTAAAACCCAAAAACCAGAGAAAATTGATCCTGAACTACGCTACTATACAATATATAGTGATGACATTAATGTACTAGTTGCTAACATTTCCTTGTCTTCATTATATAATATATTTGTGTTCGATACAAAAAGGGCAAGTTGTTGGTTCATAAACAATGGGAGATGAGACTTGTTGAAACAATTTGTTTAGGTAATCCTTCATTACTTCAAAGTACGATAATTCTATCTTGTGATTCCTTTTATTTCAAGCCAGCTTTGATAATACGTTGTTGCATCGAGTGTCTTGATTGTAACACATCTCTACCCTAGAGTGTTAGGATTAAGGTCAGCGAACATTCTACATTCCCCATATCTCGCTTGTGGGATTACACTGTGTGTAGTTGTTATCATAGTTTTGTTTCTTCTAAAATCATTTCTATTAATCTTATTTAAGTTGTAGATATTAATTATTTTAAATTAATGTTTATTTCCATGCACGCAGGTTCTAGATATGAGACTCTTCATAATAATCAACTGTTATGCCATTACTCCTATGCTTTAGCAGGTGTTATGGGTATACTATAGATGTGTGTCGCTCATTATAAAGTGTCTCGTATCCCGGACCCATAGAAGGATTGCATTGAAATAAATATTGATTTAAAAAATTGCTTTAAAAAGGATAATATGAAAAGATTTTATTTTCAAAAAGTATCTTTTAAGAAGAAACAAACCAACAATAACAACATACCCAATGTAAACCCCGAAGCGGGATATGGAGAGAAAGGATAGGATGTATGCAGACCTTTGTACTACTTTTGGGAAATAGAGAGTTTGTTTTTTCCAAGACCCTCGACACAACAACCTATTATCAAAACAAGGCACAAATTAAAAACAAATTCCCTAACATTGAAGTAATAATGTTTGGTCGAATTCTATATTCCTTAGATAAATTGCTTCAAGAACACTTATCTCCCTTTATTTTTGAACCTCCATGTCATTGCTTTCTTGACATGCTACAACTCTCCATTTTTAATCCTAACACAAACTAAATATTTATCATGGAAAAGAAGTTTTACAAAGTTCTCCACTAATGCTATGACTACCAGCAACATAGTAGCATGGTTCCGGAACAATATACTCTATTTTTGGGTTTGAAAAATTTAATGGAGGTATTTTTTTAAGGGATCAAGTGAGTTTGAAACTTGCCCAAAATAATTATCAAATGCTACCTATATTTCATACTGAACATACTTAATAAATAACATGATGATTGTTGAACCATTCAATTTTATTTGGATATCCCAAAATAAACTATCAAACACTTTAAAAACCATTTGCATGTCCTAAAGATAGAATTCCCATTCTTTTTATTGCAAATTAGAAAATTTTCCCGTGCATCACGCGGGAATTTTATATCACAAAATTTATAAAATAATAATTTAAACTTATCAGTCATTATAACTAAAACACTATATTATCTTATATAAAAGTTTACGTGGTAACAAATATTAGTTAGTATAGATATTATGATATACTAACTAAAAATGCAACATTAATGTATTGATGATGAAACTTCCTTAACTGGAACATGTATATTTTTAACACCCCAAAAAAATTTGAGCTAAGACTCGAACGATCCTTCATTTTGTATGGGATTTCACCAATGAAATTAAATTTTCCCCAAGTGTTAAGGTTACTTAATGTTTCACCTTAGATTTAGCTTATTCCAGACATAATTAGATTGATCTTAGTATTTGAGTATGATATGTCTTTTGTATTAAAACTCTTAGATTTATATATATTATGTTTAGTGTATGAGTTTTCTCCATCATTTTAGAGTTTACTTCATGTTTTAAGCTTCCTCATATGTTTATTATCTATAGTATACTCAAGATTATGCAAGTAGGGTTTATTTGGGATCAGTTGTGTTCATGATCTCATGTCCACGTCTAGGGCGTAACCTCATGGCGTGACAATCTCTTCATCACGGACTTGCTTATAGACAATGATTTTTTTTGTTTCTTGTGTCTAACAATATCAGAATACTCCTAAACATCACCAGATGATTCCTATCACAAATAAAAACCTTGAGTTCCCAAATAAAATTCAAGGTAGAGTTGAGAGTCAAGTCTTGAGAGTCCTTTAGAACATTTTTGGGTAAGTCCTTTTGAGTCTTTTTGAAGAGTCTTCTACAATTTCTAGTTACTTATTATTAGACTAGAGAAATTGAGAATGAGAAAAAGGATAATGTATTTCTGATTCTACCTTATAATTATGATATTCTTCATATCATTAATCATAACTCTTCAATCCATTATCCATATTAAAGAGAGAGTTAAGAGTAGAGCTGAAGAAAGTCGTCGATTTTAATTGTTAATCCTTTGAGGATAACTATTGATTCGAGCAATGTTTTGAGGATGTAAGTATGAGATTGAGGAGAGTCGTATACGAAAGTACTATATATTTATGTAGACCCTTGAGTTGAGTTGTTCATACCCATAAATTGCGCATGAACTCCATAAGTTGGATATCTTTGAGACGAGTAGTATCTTCAAGTTCTATATTTTGAGCATTAAGTTCATAATACTTTTGACACTATATTCCTAATTATGGGATTGTTACATGTTATCCATGAAGTTGTTGAGTTGAGTAGTTCATGCCCATAACTCTGCATGAACCCTATCAGTTGAGTGTTCTTGATATAAAAAGCATCCTTAAGTCATTGAGTTGAGTAGTTGATGCTCTTAACTCCGCATGAACCCTTTCAGTTGAGAATTCTTGAAATGAGTAGTATTATTGAAGTTCTTGAGTTCCAGTATTGAGTTCTATCTATGGTCATAGAAAACCTTAAATTGAGTCGTTCACGTCTTTAATTTGGCATGAACCCTGTTTTAAAAAGTCTTAAACAAATATTTTAAACTTATTTCAAGGCTTTAGTTTTGAGTTATGTAAGTGAAGTTGTATTTCTCAAAAGAGTGTATGGGAATATGTATTCCAAAGAATAACTGTTTTTAAATTCAAACATTAAAGAAAACATTGATTTCTAGCAGAGCATTTGAGTTAGTTTTTCCGTAAAGAGTAAATATTTTCATGTTTAAGCAAGAGAGGAAACACATATTTCCTAGAGTCTTTAGGTTGTGTTTTGAGTAATTATTTCAAATCACAGAAAGAGTTATGTTTTTAACATATGAGATAGTTATATTATTTGAGTAGTATTGAATGTTGATATGAAAAAGAGGTCATACAACTCACAGCCCCCATAGACCATGTAGACACCGTAGGTAGAACAGATTCATACTTTTCACATGATTTCTTAGTGCTTTTTAGTATAGACTATGGGATCCACCTAGTGGTTAGGTTCTATACCCCCGACAAAATATAAGATGCCCTAAGAAGCGTGAGGCAAAACGTTGTATCATCTCAAAGCTCATAAATGATGATTGTCGGTTAGAGACACTCCTACTGAGACCATTTTGTATTCTTATATACACAAATTTCATTTTGTATTCTTATATCCATAAATTTCATTTTTTATTTTTGTATACAAACAAATTTATATTGTGTCCTTGCATACAAACTAAGTATATAGTGTTCCTAAATTCACTGAAGTCATTTTTACTATTTTAAAAACATTCAAATTTTGCGTCTCTTATACTTACCATGTATTGAGTTTAGTATCTAGAGTTTGAGTACTAATAGTCGAGTATCCTATTACTAAGTTGAGCCATATTTTAGTGAGGTGAATATCTTATCTTATAGTTGAGTATCATATTTCTAAGTTGAGTTAGTTGGGTGTGTTGAGATGATGTAAGTATGTTTCTTTTTTAATCATGTTCAAGCTTATGTTATTATTTAAAATTCCTCTTACATGATATTACATTTCATACACTGATCCATTTACCCTCTATGGTTTCATGATGCAGATATAGGTAATTAGGATAATCAACAGACGCTTCGTTGGTACGATATCTAGTTTGAGTTAGATTTGGTGAACCTATTTTTTCTGGAGAGTTCCACTTGTTCTTTCCATTATATTAGTTAATAAAATGTCGTGGGTCTGGCCCTGACTTTCATATTTTTCTTTAAGAGCCTTTATAGATAAACAATAGTGTTTCAGAAGTATTTTCATTTATTTTGCTTAACTTTTAAGGACTTAAGTTTCCTATTTATGGTGAGTTTAATATATTATTTTTATTCAGAGTTATTTATTCAATATTTTTTCAGATTATCCTAAAGCTGAGTATTTGAATTTAATTTAATTTTATGGTTTTGCATATGCTTAAGTTATTCCTCCTCTTATAGTATGCTAAGATCAGGGTTCACATGGGGAAAACAATGATTCTTGAGTGTCATTCAGGTCTAGGGTGTAGAAATGGGTTGTAAGAAACATGGAATTAGAGCAGAGATTTCAAGTGTCCTAGGGTGTCTATGAAGATGCATCTGGAAAATCCTTGATGCATATTCTTGAGAAAGATATTGCCTATTTTCCACGTTTTCCTTAATGTTTGATATATTTTTTGTGAATGATTTATTTCAAAGTTATGATTCTAAAATTTACAAAAACTGAGCAGTTTAGGGGTCAAACGACATAGTTAGATTTCCTATGCATAGGTGAAAAGACCAAATGGCCTTTGACTTTAAATATGTCGAGGTTAACCACAGTCCTATTGATGGACCGTTATAAGGACCACAACCTGTCGACTGGGTCGTGGTCTGATAGTAGTCGCTACTAGTTCTCGGGTCCTGTCCACGAGCCCTACCACGAAAAATGTGGAGGACCACAGACCGTGAAGGTCATCGCGGTCCCTCAGTTGCGTTAGCTTTTATCATGTCCACGGACACTCCCAAGGCCTGTCGTCCCGACTATGACCTGTGGAGAGCACTGTGGTCTGATGTTAGGTCCTGAGAGGTTATATCATACCACGAGCACTAGTAAGACTCATGTGGTTGTCAAAAACCTATGAAGGGTCTCATGGTCCACCATTTCTAGGTAAGGTTTGAACCATTAATAAGTCAATGGACAGTGATTCCATTCACGATACGTGAACCCTTTCGTGATTCACCCATCTTTGTTGTGTTCCGGTCTCATAAGTTTAGAGGTGTTACAGATCCCCTAGGGAAATCAAGAATGATTCATTAGACTCAAAATAGAAAAAAGAAAATATGAAAGATCCCCTATCTATCCAAAATGTGTTTTGGAATAATAAAAATTATAAACAATGTACAAGTCAGGGTAGATTTAGCTCAAACCATATGTAAAAGTGTCACGACCCAAAACCGGATCGCGACTGGCACCCACACTTACCCTCCTATGTGAGTGAACAAACAAATCTAAAGCTTAACATTTCAAACATAATAAATAGAAAACAATGCGGAAGACTTAAAACTCATTAACAAAATCAATAATCAACTTCTATAACTCAAAACTTATCATTATCCCCAAAATCTAGAAGTCATCACCACAAGAACATCTACGATCAAATGACTAAAGTAAGAGTATTCTAAAATCTAAAACAAGTAAAAGCTAGTCCATGCGGGAACTTCGAGGCATCAAGACAGGAGGAAGAAAGTCAAGTCCAATCTAGAAGTATTAGCTCACCCTGAAGATCCGGTGTGACGAAGACTGGCTAGAATTACTGTTGAGTTGAAGACGACGACACGTTTGCTGCACTCCACAAATAACAAAGAAGAAAACATAAAAGTAGGGGGTCAGTACAAACACGGGTACTGAGTAGATATCATCGGCCAACTCAAAATAGAAAACAATATATATTAAGCAATATCATAAAATCGACTAATATCCTTCACATGCAGCATTTACAGTTACCATAACCCTTGGTTACAACACCAAGCACATCAATAAGGACTCACACCTCCTCATCATACTTATTTGGGAATTCGGTTCATTAGATTAAATATATTAACATCTTTCAAGATTCATTATCTTTATTCCCCTCGTGTCGGTACGTGACACTCCGCTCCTCGATATACTATCCTGGTGTTGGAACGTGACACTCCGATCCTCATTATATCCTGGTACCGGAACGTGGCACCCGATCCATATACTATCCTGGTGTCGGAACGTGACACTCCGATCCTCATATACTATCCTAGTACAGGAACGTGGCACCCGATCCATATTCTATCCTGGTGTCAGAACGTGACACTCCGATCCTCATATACTATCCTTGTACCGGAATGTGGCACCCGATCCATATACTATCCTGGTGTCGGAACGTGACACTCCGATCCTCATATACTATCTTGGTACCGGAACGTGGCACCCGATCCATATTCTATCCTGGTGTCGGAACGTGACACTCCGATCCTCATATACTATCCTGGTACCGAAACGTGGCACCCGATCTATATTCTATCCTGGTGTTGGAACGTGACACTCCGATCCTCATATACTATCTTGGTACCAAAACGTGGCACCCGATCCATATTCTATCCTGGTACCGGAACGTGGCACCCGATCCCCTAATCTCACTACTTTCGTTCATCAACCCTTCTTTTATACCAAGGCATCATCATTAACAAAGTAGATTAGGGTTTCTTTTCAAGATTTGAGATTTCAATAGCTTCATCATGCTTATTTATTCATAATTACATAATCTCATCATTCATGCAAGCATACAATTAAGCATATAGAAGGTTCACAATACTACTAACACATATCATTCGCTATTAAGAGTTTACTACGAATAGCATGAAAACTATAACCTACCTCCACCGAAGATTAGTAATCAAGCAAGCAAATTTTCTCCAAAGCTTTGTGTTTCCCCTTCTCGATCGACCCTCTCTCTCTCTTCTTGTTCTTTCTATTTTCTTTATTCAAACCCTCTTTCTTTTTCCTTAAATAGTATATAATTAAGAATAAAAGATGGCAATAATACCCCACTAATTAACTTAAGGTTAACTCTTTTAACCCCCAAGTAATTAGACTTATTAACATTAACCCACTAACTTTATAATTAAGGCAGGAATAGTCCAAAACGTCCCTTAAAACGTATAAAGAAATCCGACCCAAACTGGGATTACGCAGCCTGTGACGGCCCGTCGTGCCTGCGACGGTCCATCCTGCAGATCGTCGCAAGGTTCAGAGAATGGATTTGTATTGAAGGCTCTGTGACGGTCCATCACGCCTATGACGGTCCGTCCTGCCATTCTGTCACGAAGTTCAGAGAGTCGATTTTCAGTACCCAATTTCAGATTTTCTAAATGTTTTGAAACGAGACCCTGCGACGGTCCATCATGCCCATGACGGTCCGTCGTGGGGTCCGTCGTTTCTGCCAGCTTTTCCAGAATTAAAGTCTGCTGCTCAAAACGACTAAACAGGTCGTTACAATAGATACCAATTTACCCATCGTTCATCCCCGAACGATCACAAGAAGGAAAGCAAGGGCGAAAAGGAGTACCTGAATCTCTAAATAGGTGTGGGTATCTTTCTCGCATATCGACCTCCTTCTCCCAAGTTGCTTCTTCAACCGGCCGATTCTTCCATTGCACCTTGATGGATGCAATCTCCCTTGGTCTCAACTTGCGAATTTCCCTATCTAGAATGGCAACAAGTTCCTCCTCATAAGACAAATTCTCGTCAAGCAGAACTGAATCCCAACGGATAATGTAGTTTCCATCCCCATGGTATCTTTTCAACATCGACACATGGAATACCGGATGTACTCCGGATAGCCCTGGAGGCAAGGCTAACTCATAAGCCACATCCACTACTCGCTTAAGTACTTCAAAGGTACCAATGTACCTTGGGATTAGCTTGCCTCTTTTACCAAACCGCATCACCCCTTTCATTGGCAAAACTTTCAACAAGACTTGTTCACCCTCCATGAACTCTAAGTCTCTAACCTTTCGATCTGCATATTCTTTTTGCCTACTTTGCACCGCTAGAAGCTTTTCTTGAATAGATTTCACTTTCTCTATCGAATCCCGCAAAAGATCAGTACCCAAGGTCTAACCGCGAATGCATCAAACCAACCAATGGGGGACCTACATCTCCTACCATACAATGCTTCAAATGGAGCCATATCAATGCTTGAGTGATAGCTATTATTGTATGAAAACTCCACTAAGGGTAAGAAGCTATCCCAATGGCCTCCAAACTCTATCACACATGCGCGAAGCATATCCTCCAACACATGAATCGTTCGCTCACACTGACCATCGGTCTGAGGATGGAACGCGGTACTAAGGTCCAACCTAGTACCCAATTCAGCATGCAATGTTCTCCAAAACTTTGAAGTAAACTGCGTACCTCTATCTGATATGATGGATAGTGGAACCCCATGCAAATGAACAATTTCTGAGATATAGATTTTGGCTAACTTCTCTGCATTGTAAGTCACCTTGACCGGAATGAAATGAGCAGACTTAGTTAACCTATCAACAATCACCCAAATAGAGTCATACTTACCCATTGTCTTTGGAAGACCAACCACGAAGTCCATTGCGATTCTCTCCCATTTCCATTCCGAAATGGGTATTCTCTGAAGTGTTCCTCCGGGCCTTTGGTGTTCATACTTTACTTGTTGACAGTTTGGACATTTGGCAATAAAATCCACAATATCACGTTTCATTCTACTCCACCAAAAGTGTTGCTTTAGGTGACGGTACATCTTGGTTGTACCCGGAAGTATAGAATACCTTGAACTATGAGCCCCTATCAGAATAGTGTTGATCAAATCATCAACTCGGGGTACACATACCCTTCCCTTGATTCTCAAAACACCTTCCTCATCGATTTGTGCTTCCTTAGCCTCTCCTCGCAACACTTTATCTCGGACACGGATCAATTTCTCATCATTAAACTGCTTTCCTTTAATCCTGTCAAGCAAAGAATATCTTGCCTCCACACAAGCCAACAATCCTCCCTTCTCATTTACTTCTAACCTCATAAGGTCGTTAGCCAGAATCTGAACTTCTCTAGCCAATGGGCGTCTAGAAGCTTGCAAGTGAGCTAGACTCCCCATGCTTCCCGTCTTTCTACTTAAATCATCCGCTACAAACATTCGCCTTCCCCGGATGATACAAAATAGTGATGTCGTAGTCCTTCAGTAGTTCCATCCATCTCCTCTGTCTCAAGTTCAAATCATTCTGAGTAAAGACATACTGTAGGCTACGATGATCCGTATAGACCTCACACTTAACCCCATATAAATAGTGTCTCCATTGCTTTAATGCAACCACTACCACGGCCAATTCCAAATCATGAGTTGGATAGTTATGTTCATGCACTTTTAATTGTCTTGAAGCATAAGCAATCACATTCTTCTCTTGCATTAGTAGTGCACCCAAACCCGAATAGGATACATCACAATAGACAATGAAATTCTTACCTTCCACTGGCAAGGTGAGAATTGGTGCATTAGTAAACAGAGTCTTGAGCTTCTGAAAGCTTTCCTCACACTCATCCGACCATACAAATGGAACATTTTGCTTAGTCAAGTTCGTTAGTTGGGAAGAAATAGAAGAGAATCCCTTGACGAATCGGCGGTAGTAGCTAACTAACCCAACAAAGCTCCTTATTTCTGACACATTAGTAGGTCTTACCCAATTCTTCACTATCTCAATCTTAGAAGGATCCACCATCACTCCATCCTTGGAAACCACGTGCCCCAAGAAGGACACTGCATCTAGCCAAAACTCACACTTAGAGAACTTGGCATAAATATTTTTCTCCCTCAACATTTCCAATACCATTCTCAAATGCTCCTCATGTTCCTCCTTACTTTAAGAGTATATCAGTATATCATCAATAAATACGATCACGAAGTGGTCCAAGTATGGCCTAAAAATCCCGTTCATCAAACTCATGAACGCAGCAGGGGCATTCGTAAGACCAAAAGACATCACTACAAATTCGTAATGCCCATACCTGGTTCTAAAAGAAGTCTTTGGCACATCCGTTGTCCGTATTTTCAATTGATGATAACCGGATCTCAAGTCAATCTTAGAGAAGACGCAAGCACCTTGTAACTGATTGAACAAGTCATCAATGCGAGGAAGAGGATACTTATTTTTTATGGTTACCTTGTTCAACTGCCGATAGTCTATGCACATCCGAAAACTCCCATCCTTCTTCTACACAAACAAAACTGGAGCACCCCAAGGAGATGCACTTGGTCTAATGAAGCCTTTGCTCAACAACTCTTGAAGTTGTGCTTTTAACTCTTTTAACTCCGCGGGAGCCATTCTATAAAGGGGTATATAAATGGGGCGAGTACCCGGTTCAAGGTCAATACCGAAATCAATATCTCTATCCGGTGGCATGCCTGGAAGGTCTGCAGGGAACACATCCTGAAACTCACGGACCACCGAAACCGACTCAATCGAAGGCACTTGGGTAGTGTCATCCTTGAGATGTGCCAAGAAGGCTAAACACCCTTTACTAACAATTTTCTTAGCACGAAGAAAGGAGATGATACGAACCGGATTGGAAGTGTAGTCACCCTCCCACACTAACAGATCTGTCCCAGGCTTGGCTAACGTCACAGTTTTAGCATTACAATCCAAGATTGCAAAATTTGGAGAAAGCCAAGTCATACCCAGAATTACATCGAAGTCAACCATTTGTTGAATGGATTTTGCCGTAGCCGCTACTTGTAAGGCCGAAATCCGCAACTCTGACCTCAACCACTTCACAAAACGACGAATCCGCTCTTGTGGACTGAAACAAAGTTGAGTGGCATATCTGGATAGTGCGCGAAACTTAGCCTCATATGCATTGACCGACATCCTACCTTGCTCTAGGCTCAAAAACTCATCCCTTTTCCTATCCCTCAATGTCCGAGGGATATTCTTCTCCATAAACAAGCTAGAGAATGACGCCCAAGTCATAGGTGGCGCCTCTGTTGGTTGACACTCAACATGTGACCGCCACCACATTTTTGCGTTCCCTTGAAACTGATAACTCACGAACTCAACACCAAACCGTTCTACTATACCCATCTTGTGTAGTAGCTCATGAAAGTCAACCAGAAAATCGTAAGCATCCTCAGATTCAGCGCCCTTGAAGACTGGAGGTTTCAATTTCAAAACACACTGAAAAGTTCATGCTGATCACTTGTCATTATGGGCCCAGTAGTCAGACGTTGAAACGTGCCTATGTCCAATGACGCATCCATACGAGGAGCCATAGTGGCTGCATGTTGTACCTTTGAAACCGGAGGTGTTGGTGAAGAAAACACTGGAGGTGTTTGACCTTGATCAGATAACCCACTAAGACAAGCAAGAACCTGATTTATCATCTCTGGGGTAGGTTGGGGTGGTAGTTCCTCATTCTGCACTTGCTCAGTTTCCCTTTCCTCACCCTCTCTTACTACTTCTTCAGTCGGTGGAGGAGTCACTGCCCTAATATCAGAAGAGCTAGGTGCTCGTCCTCTTCCTCTAGAGGACGTCCTCCCACGACCTCTACCACGGTCTCTTGCCGCTACTATTCCTCGAGCTACAGCCCTAGTGGTTGGCTTAGACGCTTCTTATCTTGCCGATGTTGGTGTTGGCGCAGTCGTTGCTCTAGTTCTAACCATCCGCGAAATAGAGTGAAGATGGTCAGATACCAATTTGTATCACCTAGATACCAATTGGACTCAAGTAATAGCACGAAAGAAGGAAAGAAAGAATGGAATTTTCCTAAAGTCTTATAGCCTCTCAAAGAAAAGTAAAGGCGTCCCCCTACCGTTCCTTAAGACTCTACTAGACTCATTCTTGTGTGATGAGACCAACGAACCTAATGCTTTGATACCAAGTTTGTCACGACCCAAAACCGGATCGCGACATCCACCCACACTTACCCTCCTATGTGAGCAAACCAACCAATCAAAACCTTAACATTTCAAACATAATAAATAGAAAACAATACGGAAGACTTAAAACTTATTAACAAAATCAATAATCAACTTCTATAACTCAAAAATTATCATTATCCCCAAAATATAGAAGTCATCACCACAAGAACATCTATGATCAAATGACTAAACTAAGAGTATTCTAAAAGCTAAAACAAGTAAAAGCTAGTCCATGCCGGAACTTCGAGGCATCAAGACAGAAGGAAGAAAGTCCAGTCCAAGATAGAAGCATTAGCTCACCCTGAAGATCCGGTGTGACGAAGACTAGCTAGAATTACTGTTTAGTTGAAGACGACGGCACGTTTGCTATACTCCACAAATAACAAAGAAGAAAACATAAAAGTAGGGGGTCAGTACAAACACGGGTACTGAGTAGATATCATCGGCCAACTCAAAATAGAAAATAGTATATATTAAGCAATATCATAAAATCGACTAATATCCTTCACATACAGCATTTACAGTTACCATAACCCTTGGTTACAACACCAAGCACATCAATGAGGACTCACACCTCCTCATCATACTTATTTGAGAATTCGGTTCATTAGATTGAATATATTAACATCTTTCAAGATTCATTATCTTTATTCCCCTCGTGTCGGTACGTGACACTCCGCTCCTCGATATACTATCCTGGTGTCGGAACGTGACACTCTGATCCTCATTCTATCCTGGTACCGGAACGTGGCACCCGATCCATATACTATCCTGGTGTCGGAACGTGAAACTACGATCCTCATATACTATCCTGGTACCGGAACGTGGCACCCGATCAATATTTTATCCTGGTGTCGGAACGTAACACTCCGATCCTCATATACTATCCTTGTACCGGAATGTGGCACCCGATCCATATACTATCCTGGTGTCGGAACGTGACACTCCGATCCTCATATACTATCCTGGTACCGGAACGTGGCACCCGATCCATATTCTATCCTGGTGTCGGAACGTGACACTTCGATCCTCATATACTATCCTGGTACCGGAACGTGGCACCCGATCCATATTCTATCCTGGTGTCGGAACGTGACACTCCGATCCTCATATACTATCCTGTTATCAGAACGTGGCACCCGATCCATATTCTATCCTGGTACCGGAACTTGGCACCCGATCCCCTAATCTCACTACTTTCGTTCATCAAGCCTTCTTTTATACCAAGGCATCATCATTAACAAAGTAGATTAGGGTTTCTTTTCAAGATTTGAGATTTCAATAGCTTCATTATGCTTATTTATTCATAATTACATAATCACATCATTCATGCAAGCATACAATTAAGCATATAGAAGGTTCACAATACTTCTAACACATATCATTCACTATTAAGAGTTTACTACGAATAGCATGAAAACCATAACCTACCTCCACCGAAGATTAGTGATCAGCCTGTGACGGCCCGTCGTGCCTGCGACTGTCCGTCCTGCAGGTCGTCGCAAGGTTCATAGAATGGATTTTCATTGAAGGCTCTGTGACGGTCCGTCCTGCTATTCCGTCACGAAGTTCAGAGAGTCGATTTTCAATACCCAATTTTAGATTTTCTAAGTGTTTTGAAACGAGACCCTGCGATGATTCGTCGTGACCATGACGGTCCGTCGTTTCTACCAGTTTTTCTAGAATTGAAGTCTGCTGCTCAAAATGACTAAATAGGTCGTTACAAAAAGCATTAGATCTATCAAAATGGAAAACCTAGTGAATTTAAGGGTAAATATCTTGAAAACCTAAAGATATCATGAAATTGTATATCTTTCACAAAACCATGTTTTAATAATAAAATTTTTTACACGGTCCCTCAGAGCGTAAATCTAGTAAAAATTGAGACATAATAGTCATAAAAGAATAGACTCAATATTTTTGCCTTTAGGTCATGTTATGTGATAAATGGTAAAATTTGGACTCATTTAAGGACTATTTAGCTCAATAACTAGTATCCTCAATACCTTATTTTTTCCTATTCTAATGATGTTTTCAATTTTTGCAGCTATGAAGGCTAAGGAAAAAACCAAGGATGAATGTATGAAAGAATGCCCAAAAATGTATAAAGAAGTGTAAACTCCATATTGTTGATCACCTAGAAAGAAGAGTAGATCGCCACATGTGTATGAACTCCTAAAAATAGACAGTGCATAACCCTTGAATTAATTGGGAAAGGTCAACAAATAAAAAGGGAAATTCGAACTCGCCAAATAAGAAAGGAAAACATGATGATCGTCACTTAAAAGAACAATACATGACAAAATTGAAGACGAACGAAGGTGGTACTCGATGATATGCCAAATGTGAAAGGAGGACTTGGACGAGCTCACAAACTGAGGTTGAAATATATGAATCAAGAGAAAGGCAATCTGGAGAAAGATTACATGATCTGTGAGCACCACGAACATCACCAAGTAGATCACACATTTAATTTTTGAATGATTTTAGGGATATCTTAAATAGTACAAAGAAGAGAGAAATTAAGATATCAGAAATTTCGAGTCTTAATAAATAGTTGGTAATTCTTTATTTATCCTTAGGGAAAGAAACACTATAGTTTGTGAAGAACACTTTCAATTTTGGGGGTTTTTCCAACTTTGCTCGTTAAATTGCTATATTGAAGTTTAATTCAAACTAGGATTGCTTGTAATAACTTAATCCTATGTTACACATGGCTACATTTATATATATATACATATATATATATACATATATATATATATATATATATATATATATATATAATTTGTTACTTTTTTTTGCTAGGTGGCTAAAATTCAAAGATCTAGGAGTGCAATAATGTGGTTGGGTGTTTATTTAAGGGATAAGGGAAAAATATACCCCCGAACTTTTGAAAATGATATGTCAATACCTTTTGTTATACTTTTTGTCCATTATTGCCCTCGTCGTCCAATATTAAGTGTAAAATTAACCCTCCCACTGACTGAAGACTCATTTTGTTCATGTGGCACAATCATATGCCTCAATTCCGATTGACCAATTATTTAACTAAAATTCTAAATGCCCGTTACCTGTCACATTACCCATTAACAAACTATCTACAAACCTAGAAAAAACCTCTGCCTATTATTCAAGGGACAAGGGTAGGAAGTGCCTTTTTTGGGATGTCACTCAAAGGTAGAGGATGTTTTTGTTATGGATGGCAAAAGATTCATCCATTAATTCAAAAAAAATTAGATATTTGAATAAATCTTGCTGAAACAAAATGTGTTTTGTGAATTAAACAGTTTTTTCTTATTAAGTTCTAATAGTACATAAAATAAAGTAACATCTAGAATTAGTTTGAATTTTCGGAGGATGATCTAATTCAAATACAAGGCCATTTATCACCGAATTTATTTCTTATATTGAGTACTTAAGGGAGTAAAAAAGGGCTATAAATTATCAGCATTCATGTCCATATAATAAACAATATGATTTCCTCCAATGTTTGATTTTTCACTTGCTCTTTATAAGTAATCTTCCTATGCGAAGAGTATATTTTTCACTCGATATATTAAGTGTATGTAGAGGTCTATATAAACCTCCATATAGTAGTAATGAAAACATTTAAAAAATTCTGTATTTTTAACCTATGAATGTAATGATGTAATCTAAGAGGTAAGTGTTAGTGTTCAAGGAGGAGGACGACGCCGGTTGCGTCTTACGGGTGCTCCTCGGATGTGACAAAGTTGGTTTAAGAGCATGAGGTTGAATATGTTTGAGTAAATGTCTTTGTCAACCACTTCTATATAGGTTTACATTCATAATTTTGAAGCGCGCAAAACATATGAATAGGAATCTATATGATGCTTAAGAAATTCTCACTTTCTTGGAAGTCCAATATCTTTGCTCTAGAGTTTAGATGTATGTGCTTTTAGAATCTAATCCTTTTATTGTGATTATAGGAATGAATACTCGAAGGAACGCGGCATGAATACTTAATGAAGATATGACAAATGTGGGAGTTCCTCATCATGGTGATAAAGTCCCTCCTCTTGAACAAGATGTCAATGATGACCGAGACGTGGTCAATCCTCATACATTGACGGATGGCAATATAAGGGATGACATTTTCCAAATGTCCCAAGCTATTACTACTCTAGCACAAGCTGCCACTACTTAAGCTAAATCCATGACGGCCCAAGCGAATAGAGAGATTGTACCCCAAGAAAATCAACATGTTGCTACTATGGCCTACTGTTTGAGAGACTTCACTAGAATAAATCCCCCTACTTTCTATGGGTCCAAGGTTGAAGAAAACCCCCAAGATTTCATTGATGAAAATATTATAAGTGTCATTCCTAAGTGCTTCAAAGAATGATGTGTTACATGTGATAAAGTAAAGTATGTTGTGTCTTGTTTTGGTAGACTTGTGTCCCTTATTTGATACGTGTATTAATGATATGTGTATATGAGATGTCTTTAATAGGCAAGCTTAGTGCACCCTTGTCATGTATGAATAGATGATATGTGAGACCTTAAATGATGTTAAGAAGGTAAGTTACGTGGAACCTTAAACCTAGTGGTGAGGTTATGTTATGAACTTGGAGTCAGACTAACAACCCTAAAATGACTATGCTATGCAATGCTGAATGTGTCTAAAATGCCTAGATTCAACTAGGCTAACACGAATTGATGCACGTAGAACCATACCTCTGATCCTCTGTAACTGCCAAGCCAACTAACTTTGTGAGATAGTTGAGCTAGGAATGGTTGGGTCCAGCCATGTAGGGCACCAAATACGAAGATTTACTCGGATGAGTCTTAACCGGACTTAAAATGTTTCAAGTAATTTATCGCTCCATTCAGGTTCGAACCTTGCTAGAAGCAATGATTTAATTGATTTATTTTATTTAGTGAATTACTTAAATTAATTAATATTTAATTTGCTGATTTAATTAAAGGAGATTCACATTTTTAATAAAATAATAATAATAATAATAATAATAATAATAATAGTAAATAACAGGGAGTCCTAGTTTCAGTAAATCTCCACTTAACTTTCCTAATCCTAAGCACATTTGTAGCATTTCTTGAAACACAAGCCACATATCCTGAATTGTCTTGTCCCCCACTTATTTGAATGTGAGAAGGATCTCATGAGGTTTCATAATTTAAAAAGGGGATGATCGGTGTGGTACCTATAATGACTATCTATTTTAATTATGTTTTTGGATATTAAAACAAGAAAAACAAAATTATAAATAAGGATAGTAAGAGTACAACTAAAAATAACGAAAATTCAACTTAACTACATATTTCAAGTAAAACTACTCTACTAGAGATGCGCTGCTTTAAAGATTTGCTTAATTAATGACAAAAAATCTAGTACTAGTGTCTACAATAGGGTAACAATATATCAACCTAACCAAGGGTTGTGGTCGTGTCCCAAGGTTGTGGCAGTCAGAATATATAAAAAGGTAATATTATTTAAACTAGTCGCAACTTAAATATTTACGAATAAAAACAATATAGATAAATGATTGCGTAACACAAGCATCAATTATCAATGGGGGATTTTGTTACAATTTGTTAAAATAATGAAAATAACAAGAGAACTAATTTAAGGGAGGGGAAATTGTTGGGATGTGATAGGAATATGGGTTAACCTAAATTTTTAAGTGCATACTTTGGATGGAATATTTATAGAATAATTGTTACTAGGATAATCTTTAAGAGTTAAGATCTCTATCGAGCAACCTAAACTCCTCTCAAGCTGAGCATCATGTCGATCCACACCCACCGGCCATCAATTTAGTAGTCCTAGTTTCATGACTTCTATCTCAAGCAATCCAAAAATGTATGAATAAACTTGTATTTGTAACTTGAAATTCATTTTATTTATCCATAACTATTAAACCAAATCAAAATCAAATTACAATTAATCTGGTAGCTAGCCAGAACTAACAACAATCTTAGACTGAAGTCTAAATCCTTAGAGTGTAAGCCCTTTGGGTCTTCAAGATCTTCTCTAAAAACCCTCAAAAAATTAGATAAAAAAGGGATAAATATAATAGTTCTGTACCCTAACAATAATAGTTTGATATATAAGCTAAAGCACTCATAAAGTATTTATATTTATCAAAGATTAGTGCAGCGATAGGATGCTCGATGGCATTACTCGGTATCGCCAAACAAATAGGCAATCCACCCTTTGATCACTTCATTGTCTTATTTGTGATTAGTCTAAGCATCTCCCTATTAAGAGTCATATAGAGACAAGGCACTACTTCGCGGAACTTTTCGTCCATGTGCCCAGTGATCCGTGCAATCGCCTATTTGATCCTTTCCTTCAGACCTTAGCACTCTGGAACATAAGGTGATGCTCAGACCTATCGGTGTGTCTCAAAGTTAAGAAGGTCATCTTCAAAAACTCAGGCCTTCATTTCTTCGTACTTTTCTTTCTTTTTTCTTATTTTTTCTAATTAATGTTTATGCTATGCCTAAAAAAAAAACTGAAACTCAAGGTTATATTATAGTAATTGATACAAAATAAGCAATTGAGGACACTATTTATATCAAAATATAGCATTGAATGATTCAAATATATGGACACATCAGTCGCTTCCATCCCCTTTGGCGCTACAAGGGTGCGTCGCGCTAGCCCCTTCCAAGCCAAACCTGACTAATTTTCAACTCATTTTCTAACCTTAATTCGATCAATTGCAATTTTTTTCCCAATATCTCTTTACATTTAGGTACTCAAAAGATAACCACAAGAATCTAAGTCAAAGGAACTATAATAATCAACATTAAACTCGCAAGAACTCCTCAATCCCCTCCCATATTAAAGAACTAAACTTATTCTAGAATACAAATCATGAACATCAAATAATTAATCTTTTTAGGACAAAAATATGTTGAAATAAACATGTTTTCCATGTGAATAAGCTAACCCATTGCTATATGATCTCACATACGTCATATGGATCACCTCTTAACGGAATCCACTACTAAATCCTTACAAACAATGATCTTGGGTATTTTCTCCTTTATTATCCTTTTGCGTTCTTTCAACAAAAAAAAACCCTAACTCTATTTTTCAAAAGTGTAAACCACCAAGATCTGTTTAGACCCTAATTAATTGCAGAAACAAAATTAAGTCACGGGGATGGAAAAGTCCATGATGCCCTTCAAAAATCTGGATAATACTTTCCTTAATTAATATTTAAACTTAAAATGAGCATAACTCAATCATACGAACTTCAAAATCAAGCAAACTGAACGACGTTATAAAGATTCTTCCATGAACTTTTATACAATATCTTGAAACACGCCTAAATTATCTTGAGTTAGAATTTATGGTTGTTTGAAGTTGGTCGAATGTCCAACTTAAAATACTTAACAAGATTTCCTGTTTTTTAAATTCATTCAAAAAATGACTATTTCCCGTATTAATTTCTTTCTAGTTTTTCTAGTTGTAGTGTGCTACAATATTATACCTCGAGAGGACCTAGACAAGCAACTCAACATAGATCATATAAGATAATAGAAATAAAGAGTTCAAAGGATAAAATTTTATACGTCAAAAGATTTTGACAAAAGCAGACATGTAACATAAGTTTCAAGGTCAACTAATACATCAAAAGAAAACTGATTGTGATGTGACTCAAACATCATATACAAGTCTGTAATTAAAAGAGAAAAATCTATAAAGAGTCTCGGTCATCTTAATATGAGGACTATTAAATCACTCAATGCACCCAATAGATGCCTAGTCATGAGTGTGCGAGGTAGGAACGTCAGATCCTACATTTATGAGATAGTGTAGGCACAAGAATGCATTTATACATGAAATGTACTAAGTATGATATAGTATACATTAACATTAACATTATTGTATAAATGGTTTAGAACATATATACATATTGAATATTTGGACTTTTAAGCATGAGAAAGTAAAACATCAAAATGTAAGATATAGGCAATGCATTTGAAATGATGGAAATAACAAAAGCTTGAAAGAAGCATGAATGTCTCGAATCTTAGATTTAAGTGACAATAAGACCATGAGAGATTTATTATGAAATCCATTATACCCTCATACCGAAAGAAGAGAAATATATACTTGCCAAGGTACAATAAGTACACATCCTCATTTACTAAAGTGGATCCACTAGCAAGTTTCGGAATAAAGGTTGCTACGAGAGACTACCCTTTTAGGACTCCACATCAAGACCTCTTGGTGCTTAGTCTAAATCCCAGCGGAGTAGATTAAATTCAATTATAAAACTTGAAATAGGAAAGGTAATTACCAATTCATATATTTCAAGATCAAACCATAGAATAGTCGGAGCCGAGGTAATTAGGGAATGATACAAGCAAAGGAATTTAACCATAAAATTGGAATATAAATTCATTCATTTGCAACAATAAAATAAGGGGGTGGATGATTTGACAAAATTTAATGAAAATAATTTTTCATCAAAAGTAACAATTAAGATAATATTTCATAAATTCAAATAGGTGACAATTAATATAGGGTGCGGGGCCTTTCATCAAAAGTAACAATTATCTATAAATTCATAAATATATATAGATATGTTGTGTCATTACCAATGACACTAATATTCTTAAGATCTCATAACATCATTTCATATAATATCCTACTGGTCACTTCGATGTCCTATATTAAATACAACAATACCTTACAATATCCTCTATGAGACAAAAATATTTGACCCATTATAACGACCCAGGAGTACCTCGATTGGCGTCACACAGCGTACTTGACCTCTTAGAGGTCATATAGGAGCCTCTTAGCTTCATTACATAAATTATATAAAAATGAATGAAATTTAAAACATTTCTTTAGGCATAGTACAAAAATCATTTCATAACAGCGCAAGCCTTTCTAACATGTCTCTTAAAACCATATACGAAATACATGAGTAAGAATATCTTGGGACTTAACCCCAAAAAGTCTAAAACATATTAAATGACATAAAGGGAACATTCGAATGTTGTCCTCGAATTCTATGAGGATTCACCAATATTTAATATTCTCCAAACGTAGGAACCTAGCCTCGAGGTACTCAACCTCCCAAAAGACCTACATTTGGTTAGAAACGTAGGCAACATGTGTTAGTACAAAAGTACTAAGTATGAAAGCTAACATTTAAAAGATAATAAATCTCAAAGGGTTAGTCAATATAAGATATAACCATACGAGACAAAGACACAATCATAACATAATTCCAACATACGCATTCTAAAATCAGAATTCAACATAAGATATACATAAGTTTACACTACAAGTACTTGGCCTTCTTCCTCATGTGAACTGCATCACAATCCACCTCGTAGTATACTTGTTCAAGGACAAGGTAGCATCCCATATTACGTAAGCGAAGTACCTCTCTTTTGTCATTATTGATTATAATTCACTATCATAATTAAGATCTATGTTCTTGATGAAATAAGAGCACTATACCACTAGATCACCTCAAGGCACACTTGTGAAATGCTTTTGGGGCATCCCTCTCTATCTCACACACTATGCATATCTTGAAGTCACCCTATTCATTTTCATTAACTCTAGGTGTCACTAATAAACCTAATTCGTATTTACAAGGAACTATCATCTTAAGTCATTTATATTATGGAAGTATACAATAGCAAGAATCCAGGGAAGGCATACATCACATATGAGGTCATTTCATAAGTAGCTTCAAGTGATACTTGTGGCATGTATGAATGGCATCCATACTATCTTCCATACTAAGTACATCTTTAGGCTAACCTAATCTATGCGGACCTATCTTTTTTTCTAATCAATTAATCTTAGCATACTGATATAATAGACATACTACCATGGAAAAAAAAATAACATACAATTCCATCTAATAAATAAAGAACATAAGAATACAAACCTAGACACCATGTAACAATTCATAAAGAAGCAACTTATCTATAGGGGAGAATAATTCCTTTACCCTAAACAATTCTTAGGATTTTGTAACATCTCCATCCTAATCTACCATGAAGTGGTCATGGCTTAATTAAATCAAGATTCCATGATAGCACTCTAGTCATTCTATTCAAAGCTAACCCTAGAAGAGTATCCACGATTCTCCATCCTAGGCTACCCTACCTACTACTAATTCAAGCTACCATTACAACCATTCTACCAATGCAAGATCAACATAACCTTAGGAAAGCTTACTTCCCTAATACTGTCAGATCCGAGGAGCACCCCCTAGATTCAATCGGCATCTTCGTCCTCCTTGAGGACTAATACTAGCCTCTTAGCTTACATTATTATATTCATACGTTAAAAATGCAGAATTTTAAAAACTATTCATTACTATAACATAGAGGTTCACATTGGCCTCTACATACACATAATAGTTATAGAGAGTATACGTAGACTCTTCGTGTAGAAATATTACTTTGTCTTCTACTTTTATTACTCAACAGAAAATGAATGAATATAAGAGTCATAAAAACTAAAGCACATCATAAGCTTGTACTGGAATTTCCCTCGGAAAGTGAGGACCTACCCACTTGGATGATTGAGAATATCCAAACATTCTTCAAAGTCGTCTCAAAAGCCCTTCAATGATCAGAACATATAATGTTGGGGAAATGGGAAGAAAATGGTGTTAGTACACCACTTGTACTAAGTATGATACCATATGCACACATATGATGACATCATTCTTAGAAATGGGATATTTAATAATGATATGCAATTTACTTTAGAAAGACTTATGCACATTCAAGAAGATCATACGAACCAGTAAGACATATCCATTAAGTCATAGGCATGTACATCACAAGACAAACGATACAAACTATAGTCAAGTCAACATGCATATCATATAATTAAACACATATTCAATGTAACATTATCAGCAAGTTATAATAACACAATCATGAATAAGAGTACATTTAAATATAACCAAAGCAAGACCATTACTAATGACCTCTTTAAGTCCACTTAAGCAATTACTAAGAAAATCCGCATTACCTTTGTTAATCAAGTATACCTACCAACAACCAAACCAATTCCCAACTTCGCATAACATAACATTAAGAGTACATAATATCATACATTAGAAATCGACACAAAGAACATGTTCATAAGAGTAATAAACATCATATAATGTCCTTAGCATGTAAGATCATCATATACATATTATCGACATTTATAAGCATATACATACATAAAAACATCCTTACATGACATCCATTAAGGCTAGCTAATGCAATGTATAGGTAGAGTCCGTACCCCTAACTAGACTAAGCTAAACCCTTTAGGTCATCTTAGGTAGATTTAAATCCTTAAGTTCATTTTACCTTTTGGGAACATCTTGCCTTAACAAACATAGACCACATGAGCTAATGTGGAGTACAGTTTCATGGAACCTTGCACCGAATGAAGGCGGCCTACTTGGAAAGGTAATACAAAAGCATGAACATACCAACTACGTGGATCCACTAGCTACTATTCGTATGCGGCAACATAGTTCAAGAAGTAGGAGATATAATTGAGAACTTCTTTAGATTCATGAGTTATAGTATCCAATATCAAGAATACATTAGTGACACTCCTCACTCTATTTCACTCAGTGCTAAGCTAGAGTCTCTTAGGAAATGTCTTTAATACCTTTATTAATCATCTTAACTTAATGTAGTTCATAGGGTCTAGCCCATGTATAAACATCATCATCATAGCTCCATAACAATTTGCATGAGTATTGTCCTTTAATTAAAAATTTATATCAGTGAAGTTAGCACATTAACATATTAACATCATGATAAGGAACATTGGTAACTCATCACTATTCTTATAACATTTACATCTTAAAAAAATCTCACGAACCATTGTCAAGAAATTTAAATTCAACATCATACTAACCCTATCAATGTTAACATAAGACATACTTCAATGCAACATCATCACTTAATCACAATTAACAACAATTGAAGTAAGGAATAAGGGTCACAAGGCTTACCAAGTCTTCTTTATAATCTATCATGAAGGTCTTACCATAAACCCTTCATTTAAACAAATTTGGGCCTCATATCATCACACATAAATAACCTATATAATAAGAAAGATAACTGGTGGACTACATAACAATCTATAGCTTAAGATAAGAGACTTACGTCAAGATCATAATCTAGAACAATTACTCAAGAAATGTAATGATAGGACTATAATTCATCTCAATCTATTGAAAATTCACACAATATCATCATCTAGTATTAATTCAACCTATAACCAAGTAAATTGAACCAACATTACATAATTCAAAACAAGATCACAACCTCGGGTTAAGGGGAGTGGGTTATCTTCTACAAACTAGACAAATACACCAAGGAATAAAATAGTTGAGTTTTAATACATGTTAATCCATTCATATTATCAAAATTAAATAATAAACAATGTTATTCACAACTTCAGTTTCGAAAATGGAGACCCACATGAAAACTCAACTTTTGAAATCAAGTTGATGGAACTGTTTGAAAAAAGAAGTCGCAAAGGTTAAAGGAATTCAATACCTTACTTATTCATGAAAATTTATGGAAAAACATGACCCTTTGCAGACCTTGAACCCACCTCCAGCTTTATCTTCAATGGGGTTTCTTTTGGAGAGAGAAAGAAGAGAGAAGGAAGAGTGTTTTAGGTTTGGGAATTATGAGAACTTTTTCTAATGAGGATAGAGGCTTTATATATGTTGTTAACTAACTTAATTCTAACTCCCTTAACCCCCAACTAATTAACTAACCCCTAATTAATAAATAGAAATCAACTTAAAACGTGCACAAACTCAGGACGTCACAGACGAGACCACAATCAATGGTCCGTCTTTGAGACTACGGCTACATGACCATTTGTTCTGTAGGATTGTTATTTTGGTAAAACCACTGTTGATGAAAATGACTAAGTATTCATAAACTCCGCATCGATTGACACATGAATCGTCAATTACAAATCATTGGTCACACTTCCTTGGGCAGTCCTTTAACCAGAAAAGCAAGGGTCCTCGTCAAGGGCCATTTGTTGGTCCTTGAGGAGTCCTGCCCGAGCGTTTCAACAATGAATTAACTCTAATATGTGTGACACATCCTTCCACCAATTTTTTTAATTTTCCGACTCCTAAAAGCTAGAAAAATAAGCAAAGTAACACTAGTACATTAATGAACTAGTTTCGGACGTCATGGACGTTCTAGGACTTTTTGACTTCTAAACTTTTTAAATGATTTATATTCTTTAAAATTGACCTTAAAACAGTGCCTAAACCTTTTGAATATTATTTTAGGCTATAGAAAATGTCTTAGATCTTCAAAGTGTTACATTATCTCCCCCTCCCCCCAAAGGAACTTTCATCCCCGAATGAAACTTAAATCATTGAACGGAAGGAATCAAGTCAAGACCAGCAGCAAAACTAATCAATAATTCATGACAACATGAGTTATAACTTAAATCATGAAATTTACACAAGGAAATTCAACAATTTCAATTATGTCACGCCCCGAGCTACCTCCAAGACGTGGACACGGGACATAGGCCCATAGGTTTGCCCATATTTTCCTATCGACACTTCTTTTAGCTTTCTCAAGATTAAAAAGGTCTTTTTAATTTTTGAAAATGAGGATGATTGCAAAGATATGTTCATTTAGTATAAGTTACTATGATCCGCATAAAATGTGGTGCTCACAATACTTCTCTTCCATTCATCCCATCACATTCTTTAGTGCGTACAAGTTGTCCATTTATTAACTTTCCTATAATGTGTTGCGAACCCCCTTTTTCTTTTTCTAACTTTCAAATGTATTCATCCAATTTCATTTTAATTATTTTTTCTTTCTCTTTTCACTTTTTTAATATGGAAAGGTTCCATTTTTCTCAACACAATGGATAGACGGGATCTTTCTTGCACTTTCTTAACTTGCCTTCTCTTTTCACCACACCCCCAATTTAGGCTTTTTTTTGTCTAAGTTGGCTATGATATTAAGACCAAATATGGAGGATTATGGGTGAAGGGTTAAGAGAGATTATGTTGTTGTCAAGTTCCTTCCAAAGAAAGATAAGACTCAAGGGGTGTTAAAGAGATATTCACACACTCATAGGGTAGGTAACAAAAGAGGTATATGTCAAATTTATTTTACACTCTTCAAAATTTCCTAAGATCATATAAGGAGAAAGTTTTACTTAAACCAACAACGAAAATTGTAGGTATTGTCATGCATGTTTCAAGGTAGCTTATAACACAAGACATTTCAACTAATGTCAAACAAGACTCAACAATTTCGCTAGTGTGGAACAATCATTACAAGAGAATTGATTTGACAATTGGCTAGTCACAACGAGATGCAAAGAGTTCACATATTGTCTAGGTAACTTTGTTTGTCCTCATTGTAATTGTACGTTCATGTTTGTTCTATTGCGAGCACTATTCAAGTCATTGGTATTGTTCGAAATTGAAAATTAGATTTTCCAAAGAGCAATAACGTTTTAACATATAAAGGAGGTGGCGAAAATTTATGAAAAATCATTCTGTAGTTATATTCAAAAGGGAGCCAGAAGCTTAATAATCCACAAAAAGCAGATAAAACACAATTTAAAACCGAATAGCCCAAAGATAAACAAAACACAAATAAGTAGTTCACTCACACACAAGAGGTTATGGGACTCACCCCACTCAAATAAAATCTATTTATCCTAAAATACAAATATGATAACAATCCAACGGTCAAATTTGAAAGATATAGAGATAGGGTAGAGAATAATCCTGATTAAGCAACTGCTTCGAGTTGGAGTCCTTCAATAAATTTAACATTAAGTAGAAGGTAAAGTGGAGACGTTTGGCAGATTACCGAGTGATTAAAAAATATCCATATAGATTCTCTCAGAAACCCAATGCCATTATTTTTAACCCAATTTTCTCAAGTGATTCATAGATGCCATGATTTGACTTTTGCACGAATTAATTCAAAGTTGAATAGTTGGAAAGAAAAAAAGCCGCATGTTCTGAGCACCAATCAATGACTTAAACACATCACAATAAAGAAATATATGTAAATTAATGCGCAAAGGAGTAGTTGGAGGAATAAAAGCGTGTAAAAGTGAACAAATATGAAGATCTAAATGATATGCTTGCGAACTGTCCAAGCTTATGCCCATTCGGCAACAGTGGTCATGAGTACTAATACGTTTGGCATTCTTTTGAGAAATCATGTGCTGCACCGAGTTTTACAGAAATCCAGTGAGTTTTGGAGTTCAAACGGTGGTAAAACTTAGAATTTTTAATACATTTAGCGATTCACCAACAATTTCCTACTCTCGCCGAGTTCCATAAAATCTAGTCTTTAGAATATCTTGAGTCTAACGGTGAATAATGTATGGTTTGCCAACTTTTTTGGGACACGCTGACTGGATTTTTTGCTTGCCACTAAATTCTTTCTCGAAAACTTCCTCACACTTGAGCCTAGAGAATCAACATATCATTATTTTACTAACACAAATAAGAGAGAGTAAAGGGTTTTGGGTTGCCTCCCAAACAACATCTTAGTTAATGTTGTGGCACCACGTAGGTCAACAACTATTCTTCATCATCCGAATCATCCATGGTGTAGTTGGGTGAGTCCTCGATGAATGGAGTATAATGAACTTTCATTAAATCGGCGATGTGGGCATCTTGGAACTGAATGGTCATGTATTTTGACATGCATGTTTCACAAAGAATGTCAATGTTTTCCTTCGTGTCCTTCAATCTTTTGTCTTGTTATTCAATTTTTTGTTGAATGATCGAAAGGACTTCATAATCTCGCATGCCTCTACGCTTTTTCTTTTGTTTACATTCTTAGAGTGAGAAGTGTTTTTATTTTTCCATGGTGTGCACTTTAAATTTCGTGACTTAGTTTGCTAGATCATCCAACAAGGTAAGTAGTTCATTCCACTCTTTCTTCTTTCTTTCTTCCTTGTTGACTTCTAAAATGCCGTCAAGGATTTTTGCTAGAACTTCGTAGGGTTGGCATAGAACATCACCCCCGGAGACTTGATAATCCATAGTCCTATTCTAAAGACCAAGACCCATACAGAAAACATTATAGTATTGCTCTGCGAGTCATACCATAAGATGGGCACAATTGTAGTATTTCTTGAATCTTTAGCCACATATCAAGAACTGTCTCGTCCCCCACTAGTTTGAATCTAAGGAGGATGTCTTGAGGTTTCGTAGTTTCAAAAGGGGATGATCGGTGTGGTACCCATAACGACTATCTATTTTAATTACCTTGTTTAGATATTCAAACAAGCAAATCAAAATTATAAATAAGGATAGTAAGGATACATCTAACAAGGACGAAAATTCAACTTCACTACATATTTTCACTTAAAACCACTCCTCTAAAGCTGCACCATTTTGATGTTTTGCGTAATCAATGACACAAATTCAAGTACGAGTGTCTACAATCGTGTAATAATTTATTAACCCAACCAAGGGTTATGGTTCTGTCCCAAGGGATTGGTAGTAACAATTTATAAAAAGGTAAAATTATTTTAACTAGTCGCAGCTTGAAATATTTACGAATAAAAACAGTATAGGTCAATGATTGGGTAACACAAGACAATTCTTTGGATGTGATAGGGATATGGGTTAACCTAAATTGCTGGGTGCATACTTTGGATAGAGGATTTATAAAATAATGGTGACTAGGCAAATCTTTAAGAGGTAAGCTCTCTCTCGAGCAACCCACCCCGTGTCATATGTGTTCCTCTCAGATACTCAATTGCCGCATGAAGAGTATCTTACCCCTTAATCCACTAACTTACTTGAGCTGAGTGTGTGGGAATGAGACTATGACTCACCCTCTCCAGCTGAGCCTCATGTTTATCCACTCTCACCGGCCATTAATTTAGTTGTCCTAATTTCATGTCTTCTATCTCAAGCAATCCGAAAAAGTATAAACAAACCTATATTTGTAACTACAAATTTATTATAATTATACATAATTACTAAACAAAATCACAATCAAACTACAAGTAATCTATAAGCTAGCAAGACCAAACAACAATCTTAATCCAGATTCACAAAGTCACACCCTAATAATGGGGTGGTTAGACACACATGGAGATATAGAAATTTATACCTAAATGGTCCTTCTTTCAAATGGGTATAAAGATTTAAGTCTTGTTACAAGCCTAGAATGAAGAAATAAAATTACCCAACTCCAAATCCTTGCAGTTTAAATCTTATTGGTCTTCAAGTTCTTCTTCGAAAACCCTAAAAAATATTAGATAAAAATAAGAAAAATATGATAGTTCTATATATTAAAAGTAATAGTTTGAAATATAAGCTAAAGAACTCATCAACTATGTGTAATTATAAATAGTTAGTGCTACGATGGGATGCTCAGCGACATTACTTGGTATCGTCAAACAAATCGGTGATCCACCCTTTAATAACTTCATTTTCGTATTTTTGCGTAGTCTAAGCATCTCCTCTTTCAGGGTAATATCGAGACAATGCACTACTTTGCAGAACTTCTCAGCGATGTGCCTAGTGCTCCGTTATACCGCCTATTTGATCTTTTTCTTCAGAACTCAACACACAAGAACAGAAGGTGATCCTCAAACGTATCGACGAGTGACCAAATTCACAAGGTGATCTTTCTAACTCAAGCCTTCATTTTTTTGTTTTTTTATTTCTTTTTGCTTCTTTTTTCTAAGTAATGTCAATGCTTTGCCTCAAACTCAAAATAACTGAAACTCAAGGTTATTTTATATTAACTGAGACAAAATAAGAAACTTAGGACACTATTAATATCAAATTATAGATAAATGAATCAAATATGTGGACTCATCAGCCGCCACAGCTCCTCTGCTGCTAAAAGGGCGCATCGCGCCAGCCCCTTCCAGGGCAAACATCAAGAACTTTACAACTCATTTCTGACCTTAATTCGATCAATTACAATTCTTTTTTCTCAATATCTCTTTAGATTCAGGTATCCAAAATATAACCACAAGAATCAAACTAAAAGAAACTCTAATAATCAACATTAAACTTTCAAGAACTCCTACATCCCATCCCATATTCAAGAACTAAACTTATTCAAGAATACAACTCGCGAACATTAAATTCTCAATCTTTTTAGGAAAAAAATACATTGAATTACATATTTTTGACACGTGAGAGAACTAACCCAATGTTATGTGATC
Organism: Solanum lycopersicum; assembly: GCF_036512215.1. Lineage (NCBI taxonomy): Eukaryota > Viridiplantae > Streptophyta > Magnoliopsida > Solanales > Solanaceae > Solanum > Solanum lycopersicum. The sequence goes on along the minus strand of NC_090807.1, from coordinate 28,095,584 downwards.
TCACATACCTCATATGGATCAACTCCTTACGAAACCCATTGCTAAAACCTTATGAACGATGATATATTCTCTTTTCTCCTTTATTATGTTGTTGCGTTTTTTAAACTAAAAACCCATGACTCTATTTTTTTAAGGTGTAGAATGACTAAGATCTGTTTAGACCCTAATTAATTGCCAAAAACAAAATAAAGTCATAGTGATTGAAAAGTCCATGATGTCTTTCTAAAAGTTGGATAATACTTTCATTAATTGAACTGTAGAACTAAATAAGAATAACTCACTCATACGAACTCTAGAATCGCGCAAAATCAGCGACAGTCGAAAGATTTCTCCATGAACTTTTATACAATATCTTGAAACATGCCTATATTATCATTATCTACGAGTTATAATTGTTTAAACTTGATCAAAAATCCAACTGAAAAAACTTCATAAAATTTCCAGTTTTTAAAATTTTGTCCAAAAAATAACAATTTTCAGTTTTAATTTCTTTCTGGTTTTTCTATTTATGGTGTGCTAAAACATTATACCCAGAGAGTCCCCAAAAAAGCCACTTAGTATACATCATATAAGATAATAGAAATACATATTTCTATGCTTAACATTTTATACATCAAAAGATTTTGAAAAAATCGGACATGTAACATAAGTTTCCAGGTCAACCAATAGATCATAAGAAAAGTGATGGCGATGTAATTCATACGTCACATACAAAGTCTGTAATGAAAAGACCAAAAGATATAAAGTGTCTCGTTCATAAGAACAAGAGGACTTACAAATAATTTAAGGCACCCAATAGATGTCTAATCATTATTGTGAAAGGTAGGAACGTCCGATCATACATTTATTAGATAATGTAGGCACAAGTATGAATTTATACATCAAATTTTCTAAGTATAATATAGTATGCATTAACATGAACATGATTGTATAAATGGTTTATAACATGTTAACATAATAAATATTTTGAAATTTTAAACATGAAGAAATAAAATTTAAAAATAATTTATAGTGAATATATTTGAAATAGCGGACATAACAAAAGCTCGAATAAAGCATCAATATTTTGAATCTTAGCGTTAAGCGACAATAAGACCATGAGAGCTATATTTGGGAATCTATTATACCCTTTTACCGCAAAAGAGGAATCTATACTTTCCACGATACAATAAGTACATATCATCATTTGCTAAAGTGGATCCACTAGCAAGGTCATTTAAGGCATTCTATATGGGCACATAGTTTGGGAATAGAAGTTGCTATGAGAGACTACCCTATTTAAGCCTCCACCCCAAGCTCTCTTTGTGCTACGTCTAAATCATAGAGGAGTAGATAAAATTCAATTATAAAATTTGAAATAGGAAAGGTAATTACCAATTTGTATCTTTCAAGATCAAAATATAGATGTAGCACCCCATATCTAAAACAGTCCAAAAACCAATTTTTCAGAAAATCTGCAGCTGCATCGACGGTTGCCATCAACAGACCGTAGAGTGACCCACGGTACATCCTGCACATCCGTCGATGGATTAAGAAACACCCAAAATGTTAGACAAGAAATATTGACAATGTGTCGAACGATGGACGGGCATACAATTCGTAGGTCAGACTACTGTCCGTAGTTTGTGTCTTTCGACCAACACACCATTCACCCACTCCTGGACAAGGACCACAATTGACAAGAACGGTCCGTAGATGGACCTACGGACCGTAGGTGGAAACTAATAGACATTTAGGGGGGGGGGAATTAAGTTAGGTAAACTTCAATATATCATAACTCTTAGCACAAAGTGAATTAGGTGTCCCATAACATAGGTGTCCCATTACATACCCACAAATAGATAATTGAATTAGCTTTCCATATCCACCAACCTTGCTAAAATCCGACCCCTTAGTAAAAAGTTAAGAACGTTTTAGTAAAAGCCTGTCGAACATACCCAACCTACAGACCCAAACGACGGACCATCGATTGAACGACGGAGTGTCAGTCCAGGTCATTGTTTGGTCCGACAGCAATTAACTCAGGTGTCTTTATGTATCACCTCGTAGCCAAAATAGACAAAGAAATTACTTTTTTTCAATAAAATTTGCAGGTGCAACCAACGGTGGCAACAATGGTTCATAGGACAGACGACGGTCCGTCCTTCGAAACCATCGATGGGATTAGAAACTCCCAAAAACTAAGCCCAGAAAAATTGGCTAAGTCTTGATCGACGAACCGACCAACGGTCTTTAGGTCAGACGACGGTCAATAGTCCTCGATCGATAATCGAGACCCCTATTCACCCACTCTCTGACAAGAGCTACTGATGACTAGCACGGTCTGTAGGTTGACCTACGGTCCCTAGGTCTTACCATAGGTGGAAAATTTGCAGAAAGTTAAGTGAAATGCAGTTGGGTAAACTTTAAATGATAATAACTCTTATCAAAAAAATGAATTAGGTGTCACATGACCTACCAAGAGATAAAAAATTGAATTATCTTTCTATAGACACCGACCTTGCTAAAATCAGACCTTTGACTAAAATGTTATGCCCATTTTAGTAAAGGTCTATCGAACAGGCCCTGAAGATGGACCAAACAACCGGGCATCGGGCAGACGATAGACCATTAGTCATGGCCATCGTTTAGCCCGACAACAATTTTCCCAGGGATCTTTTGGACCTTTCCCACTTTATTTAAACCCTAACTTACGTCATTTTGACCCTAATTCACTATATTTTAGTCAGTTTAAGCCTAGAAACATAGCTGAAACATATTTAAGTCAGATAATTAAATTAAAACTTATAATGTAGAAGAAAAAAAGGATAAAAAGCTCAAGAACCGTAGTTCAAGAATGAAGCGAGTTTGCAGTAGTTCCAGCTCAGAAATATAAGTGTTTCTCCGTGAATTTCACCACAAGGTATGTGGAATTTCACTAGTTAATTCCTTTCACCAATTGGATCCCTAGTTTTAAGTCATATTCTTGATTCCCATATCATGATTAGATCTAGAGCCTCTAGACTTCAACAGAACTTCATCAGCTTATTAGTTACATATTCCAAATCATATTCTCATGTAATTATTCAGTTTATTTCATTAATTTAAGAACCCTAGCTTTGTATTTCTTTAGCTCTTGAATTCACATGCTAGGTAAGATATTTCTGAAACTTCAGATATACAAGACTCATTTGTAAATGCATAATTACCAGATTAATTGTTGGAGTCTCTGTTTGCATGTTTAGTTTCGAGCTATTCAGTATTTACAGAAACTCAGACATAATCAGTAGATTAATAGAATCCATTAGGAGTAGCATAATATAGAATTGGACTAGGGTTCAGTGTACAAAATAGTCCCAGAAGTACTAGCCAAGTAGGTTGTAATCCTCTCTATGGGCAAACAGTTTAGTGATCACGCCAACATGCCTTTATACCTTTGGCACGTTATATTGGGTCCTCTCGATGGGGAGTATACATCAGACTAAAGATTTAGCTCGTTTGTTTTTATTATCGGTTATTAATAGGTCCCTCATTTTAGTCAGACTCTCCTGCATTGACCATTTATTAGTATATTTCAGTATTTAGTTTCAACATTTTATAAATTGGTCATTGCATCCAGTTAGCTCAGAATTCAGTATATCATTTCAGATTATTATACTTGCTTTTACGCTTGTTTAGTTATGTTTTATTTCAGTTTTTCTCTATCCTACATGCTCAGTACCTTCAAGTACTGATGAATACGTGCGTTACATCTTCTCGTGATGTAGGTTGAGGTCTCAGCATTCAGATGACGCATAGATCGAGTTTCGATCTCAAATTTAGAAGATTCAGTGGTGAGTCCTCATTCTTCGAGGACAATAGTCATGAGTTTATTTCAGTCATTTAGTTTCTATTTTTGCTAGACTTAGCTGGGGCTTGTCTCACTATTTCTAGTCCAATTTAGAGGCTATTTTAAGACATAGTTACTTTCAGCTTAATATTGAGTAGCTATTTTTCTTTGTATTAAACTCATCAATTCTAAAAATATCTCAATTATACAATATGGGTATTCCCCATCTTTTATGATTAAACTATGACTTAGTTTCTGCATTCAGTTTATTATCATTCTAGCAGAAATAGCTTGGGTTCACTTGTGGTCCTAGGTTCCATGTCCGCATCTCGGGGGTAGCTCGAGGCATGCCAAAACATGGTATCAGAGCACTAGTTTTATGAGTACTAGGATGTCTGAAAAGCCGCACTAAGTAGAGTCCTTTTTATGGTTGTGAAATGCAACACATCTAATGAGAGGGAGGCTATGAAGTGCTTAGAGAAACTTCACTTTGTTGTTAGTCTTATCGTGCATAAAGTATGATCTTATTCCATTCTAACTTGTTGTTCTACGTTTCTGCTCATGCCTCCTTGTTGAGCTAACGCTATGAATGCGATTTCCAGAAATGCAAACGCAACTGCTTCAGTACCAGATAAAAAGTCTCCAATGGTGAGTTCAAAAATGCTATGCAGATGTTGGCACTAAGTATGAACAACCAGAACAATTGTGTTCATGCTCCTGCAAATGAAAATTAAGGATAAGCAGCAGCAAGGGTCCATGACTTTCTTAGGATTAATCTGCTTGATTTCTTAGTATCACAAACTAATGAGGATCCTCAAAATTTCTTGGATAAGATCAAAAAAATCATTGAGGTAATGCAAGTCACTAGGAATGATCGAGTTTAGTTGGCATCATACTAGTTGAAGGATGTTTCTCATATTTGGTACGCTTAGTGGACGGAGAAATAGGGGTGGAAATGCAGCTCCTTTTACAAGGGTTTGCTGCAGTGAGACTTTTCTCGACATGTTTTATCCAATAGAGTTGAGAGAAGCAAAGGCTCAGGTTTTCATGAACTTAAGACTGGGAAACATGACAGTCTAAAAGTATGGTTGAGGCTTAACCAACTCTCACGTATGATCCTCACATGTTTGTTGACTCCAGTGCTCAGATAAATAAGTTCTTGTATAAAGTGTCACCAAAAGTTCTCAGCCCCAACCCCTTCATCAGCTAGTGTTCCATCCTCTAAGAACAGGTACGACAATCAATTTAGAGCACCGGGATCTAAGTCTCAGAGGAGTGTTTCAGTAACCAAATTATACCCTACTTTCCCTAAGTGTAGTAAGAACCATACGGGCGAGTGTTTCGCAGGAAAAGAAGGACACTTTGGGTGCGGTCAGTATAGCCACATGTTAAGGGATTGGCCTTCTAGACATGGTTAGGGGGTGGTAATGGTAGAGATCAGTCTAAAACTTCATCAGCATCCGCAATTCAACCGACTCAGCAAGGTAACTCATCTTGTACAGGTAGCGGTCAGCACCAAAACAAGTTGTATTCTCTTCAGGCTCACCAGGATCAGGAAAGTTCTTCTGATGTAGTCAGTGGCACGTTGCTAGTCTTTGACTTTGATGTTCATGCATTGTTAGATCAAGGGGCTACTCTTTATTTTGTAACTACTTCAAAAAACTCTCTCGTAACCTTTCTCAGTCTCTTCTCATGTTGGTGACCTAGTTATAGCTAGAAGGGTATAAAGAAATTACCCTGTCACAGTATCTCAGAAAGTCATCTCAACAGATCTTGTCGAAATAGAAATGGTAGACTTCAATGTCTTTCTTGGTATGTATTGGTTACATTCTATTATGCCTCAGTCAACTGTAGAACTAGGATTGTTTCATTTTGAGTTTCTAGATAAACCAATCATAAAGGGTTATATCTATCATCTAGTTTGAGTTAGAGTTATAACTCTGAAACCTCAATTCTTTAGACAATTCAATTAATTTGTGACTTTGCAGATGTGTTTTAATGAAGATCTTCTTGGAGTCCTTCCCGAAAGGGAGATCAACTTTGTAATTGATCTCCTTCCAGAAACCAAGACTATTTCTATTCCTCCTTACAAAATGTATCCTACAAAGCTTAAGAAAACGAAACAGTATTTGAAAGACCTTCTAGATAAGGGCTTCATCAGACCTAGTATTTCACCATGGGGTGCAACAATGTTGTTCGTAAGATGAAAGATGGTTCGCTCAAGATGTGCATTGATTATAGACAGTTGAACAAGGTCATAATCAAATATGAGTATCCCATCCCCAGAATTGATGACTTGTTTTACCAATTTCAACGTGCTAGACATTTCTCAAAAATATACCTCAGATCGGGTTATTATCATCTTAGAGTCAGAGATAGTTACATTCTGAAAACAACCTTCAAAACTTGGTATGGTCATTACGAATTTTATAGTTATTTCGTTTGGACCTACCAATGCTCCTGCAGATTTCATGGATTTGATGAACAGGGTGTTCAAACAGTACTTGGACTTGTTGGTTTTCATCTTTATTTATGATATCCTCATTTACTCTAGGAATGAGGAAGAACATGTGTGTCGTTTGGGAATTGTTCTACAAACTCTCAAGGATCGCCAGTTATTACCTATGATTAGCAAATGTATGTCCTGGTTGCAATCCGTTGCTTTCCATTGGTACATTGTATCAAGCGAAGGGATCCGAGTGTATTCATAGAAGATATAAGCAGTGAAACAATGACCCTGACCTACCTCTTCTATAGATATTAGAAGTTTCTTCATTGTAGTGTGGTATTATAGAAGGTTCAAGGAAGCGTTCTCATCCATAGTTTCACCATTGACTGGGTTAACTACTAAGATAGTCAAGTTTCAATGGTAGATGATTGTGAGAAAAGATCTGCAGAATTAAAAACTAGATTGACTACATCTCATGTCTTGACTCTACCACAGGGTTCAGAAGGTTATATAATCTTTTGTGATGCATCCAGAGTTGGCCTAGGTTGGGTGTTGATGCAGGGAGATAAGGTTATACCTTATGCCTCAAGACAACTTAAGGTTCATAAGAAGAACTATCCAACTTTTGATCTTGAGCTTGCAGAAGTGGTGTTGGCACGCAAAATATGGAGACACCCCTTGTATGGTGTTCATCTAGATGTTTTCAGTGATCATAAGATCCTTCAATATGCTTTCACTCAAAAAGAGTTAAATCTTCGCTAGAGGAGATGGATTGAGTCCCTTAAGGATTATGACATGACTGTATTACTATCCTTGTAAGGCGAATGTGTAGTGGATTCTCTAAGTAAATTATGTATGGGTAGTGTAGCCCATGTTGAAGAAGAAAGGAAGGAGGTAGTGATGGATGTTCACAGGCTTTGTCACTTAGGAGTTTTCCTTATGATCATATAAGAAAGTGGTGTAACAGTTCAGAAAGGTGTAGAATCGTCTTTAGTAGTGGAGGTTAAGGAAAAGCAAGAGCGTGATCCAATCTTGCTTGAACTTAGGGGTGCAGTCCATAATCAGAGAGTGGAGGTTTTCTCCCAAGGGGGAGATGTTATACTTCGCTACAAGGGTAGATTGTGTGTTCCTGATATGGGTGAGTTAAGAAAGCATATCCTTGCAGAAGCCTATAACTACAGATATTCGATTCATAGTGGTTCCACAAAGATGTACCACGACTTGCGGGATGTCTATGGGGGAATGGCATGAAGAGGGATATAGCAGATTTTATGGGTAAGTGCCCCAATTGCCAGCAAGTTAAGGTAGAACATTAGAAAACAAGAGGTATGACTGAAGAGATCGATATTCCTACTTTGAAGTGGGATGTGATCAATATGAATTTTATCATACGGTAACCTCGTACTCGCAGACAACATGATTCAATTTTTTTGATAGTTGATAGGACGACTAAGTCCTCTCGCTTTTAAGAAGTCAAGACTACAGATTCGGCAGAGGAGTACGTGAAGCTTTGCATTAATGAAATTGTGAGGTTGCATGGGGTTCCTTTGTCTATTATCTCAAATATAGATCATCATTTTACCTCTCATTTCTTGAAGTCATTTAAAAAGGGTCTTGGTACTGAATTTAACTTTAGCACATCATTTCATCCACATACAGATGGACAGGAAGACCGTACCATTCAGACCCTAGAGGATATGTTGAGAGCTTGTGTGATTGATTTAAAGGGTAGTTGGGATGATCACATTCCTCTGATTGAGTTCGCCTACAACAAATATATATCATTCAAGCATTTAGATGGACCTTTATGAAACTTTGTACGGGTGTAGATGTACATCTCCTGTTGGTTGGTTTGAAGAAGTTGAAGCAGCTTTCAAAGGGCCTGATTCAGTCTTTTATGCCATGCAGAAAGTGCAACTCATTAGAGATATACATAAGACAGCCCAAAGTCGCCAGAAATCTTATGCAGACGTGAGAAGAAGGAACTAGAGTTCTAAGTTGATGGTTGGGTTGTTCTAAAAGTTTCACCTATGAAAGGAGTGATGATATTTGGCAAGAAAGGGAAGCTCGATCCTTGATATGTAGGCCCTTTCATGTTCATGAAAAGGTTTGGCAAGGTGGAATTTTATTTAGAGTTGCCAGCAAAATTAGAAGCAGTGCATCCAGTCTTCCATATCTCACTCTTGAAGAAGCGTGTGGCTGAGCTAGCATCTGTAGTCCCATTAGAGAGTTTGATGGTGACATATAGTCTTTATTATGAGGATGTACCAGTTGAGGTTCTTGACCGCCAGGTTAAAATATTTCGAAATAAAGAAGTCGCTTCAGTCAAGGTTTTGTGGAGGAGTTAGTTCGTAGAGGGAGCTACTTGGGAAGCAGAAGCAGACATGAAAACCAAGTATCCTCACCTCTTTTCTTTGGATCCCACTCCATCTTGAGGTAATAGTTCCTCTTTAGTTTTCCAGTCATTCATGCGTGAATTCATCCTTAGAATCATGTTCCCTCAGTTTGTACTTGCATTTTCAGTGTATTTGCATGTTCTCAGAACTCAATTTAGTAGGAGAGACAGTTCTCACTGTTTAGCAGTAGGCTTTGCTACTCTTTCCATCTATTCCATCTAGTGTAGTATTCATTTGAGGAAGAATATTCCAAAGGGGAGATAGTCTAACAGCCAATATATAAAAAATTCGACCAAAAACCAGTTTTTCAAAAAAATTGAAGGTGCATCGATGGTTACCATCGACAGACTGTAGCCTGACCCTATGTCCGTCCTTCACATCCATCAATAGATTCGGAAAACCCCAGAATCTCAGCCAATGAAAATTTCCTAAGTGTCGAATGACGGACGGACCTACGGTGCGTAGGTCAGACTACTGTACCTAATATGTGTCCATTGATCAACCCATTCACACACTCTCTAACAAGAACAATGATTGATCAGCATTGTCTGAAGATGGACCTATGGACCGTAGATCTGACCGTTGATGGAAATTAACACACAGTTAGGGGGGAAACACAGTTCGGTAAATTTCAATTGATCATAACTCTTAGTACAAAATGAATTAGGTGTCCCATGACATACCCACATATTGATATTGAATTAGCTTTCCATTTCCACAAACCTTGCTAAAATAAGACCTCCGACTAAAACATTATGCCCGTTATAGTAAAGGTCATTGGAATAGAGACAACCAACGTACCCCAACGACGGACCGCTGATTAAACGAATGACCGTTAGTTTAGGTCGTCGTTTAGTTCGATAATAGATAATTTAGGGAGGTTTTGGTTTTCCCACTTTATTTAAACCTTAAGATACGTCGTTTTGATCCTAATCATCAGATTTTAGTTAGTTTCCACTTAGAAACATAAAGAAAACTTACCTAAGTCAAATCATAAACAAAGCTTAGAAAATTAGAAGTAAGAAAGGAGAAAAAAGTCAAGAACCCTAGTTCATGAATGCTACAAGTTTCTAGCATTTCCAGCCACCAAATCTAAGTGTTTCTCAGTGAATTTCATTACTAGGTATGTGGGATTTCACCAGGGGATTCCTTTCACCCATTGTGTCCCTAGTTTCATTCATATTCTTGATTTCCATATCATTATTAGACCTAGGGTTTCTAGAACTTCAACAGAACTTCATGATTTTGTTATTTATATGTTCCAAATCAGATAATCATGTTATTACTTTAATTATTGCATGAATTTAAGAACCCTAACTATGTATTTCTTTAATTCTTTAATTACATATGCTAGGCCAGATATTTCAGTTATTCAATTATACATGCCACAATAATTAATGGATCAATATCAGATTAAATGTTTCATTCTCCATTTGCAAATTCAGTTTGAGCTATCAATTATTCAAAGAAAATGCAGTCATCATGTCTTACTCACTTAATTCATTGGGAGTAGCATAATACAGAGTTGGACTAGGGTTCAACATACCCAGTTAGTCCCAAAACTCATATCCAAGTAGGTTGTAAGTCTCCTCTATGGGCAATAAGTTTTGTGATCACGCCAGCATGTCTGTATACCTTTGGCAAGGTATATTGGGTATTCTTGATGGGGCGTATACATCAGACACCACATTTAGCTCATGTGGTTTTATTATCGCTTATTAGTAGCTCCCATAGTTCAATGAGACTCTCTTGCATTGACCATTAATCAATATATTCCGTGTTTAGTTTCAGCATGTTATAAGTTGGTCATCGCATCTTATTAGCTCAGAATTCAGTATATCATGTTCAAATTGTGATACTTGCTCTTGTGCTTTTTCAGTTATGTTTTATTTCAATTTTTCTCTATCCTACATGCTCAATACCTTTAAGTACTGATGCATACATGCACTACATCTTCTCGTGATGTAGGTTGATGTTCTCAACATCTAGATCACGCATAGATCGATTCCCAATCTCCAGTTTAGTAGATTCAGTAGTGAGTCATCATTCTCTAAGGACAATATTCATGAGTTCATTTCAGTGTGTTAGTCATTTAGTTTCTGTTTTTGTTAGACATAGCTGGGGGTTGTCCCACTATTTCTAGTTCAGTTTAGAGGCTATTTTCAGACATAGTTAGTTTGAGCTTAGTACTGAGTTAAAAGTTTTCTTTGTATTAAATTATCAATACTCAAATATCTCAGCTCTAGAATATGGGTATTCCCCATCTTTTCATATCAAAACTATGATTTAGCTTCCGCGTTCAGTTTATTATCTTTAGTATGCTCATGATCATGCAAGTAGGGTTAGCTTATGATCATTTGTGGTCCTAGGTTTCGCGTTCGTATCTCAGGGGAAGCTCGGGGCGTGATAATAGAAAAGTCGTAGACGAGTTCAACATAGAATGATTCACGGTAGGGAATTTTAACCAGAAGTTTGGAATATAAATTCATTTATTTGTAACAATAAAATAAGTGGGTGGGTGATTTGAAAAAATTTAATAAAAATAATTTTTCATCAAAAGTAACAATTAAGCTAATATTTCATAAATTTAAATAGATAACAAGTAATCTAGCGTGCGGCGCTTCAAAATCGATGTCACATAGAGAGAATTGTGTATCTGTTTAATGATAAGTATTGATAGATATGTTGTATCATTGTCAACGACACTAATCATCTTAAGATCTCATAACATCATATCATTGAATATCCTGTCGGTCACTTTGATGTTCTATATTAAATAACCCAATACCTTTCAGTATTCTTTATAAGACAAAAATATCTAACCCATTGTAACAACCCACAAATACACCCTAGGCGGCATATAACTTCATTCGCAGGAGGTAATTTAAAACTTTTCTCTAGGCATACTACGAAAATCAGTGCAGAACAACGGAAGTCTTTCTAACATGTGTCACAAAACAATCTATGAAATACATGAGTAAATATATCTTGGGACTCAACGTACAAAAGTCTAAAACACGGTAAATTACATTAAGGGAAAATAAGGATGTTATGCTCGAATGCTATTAGGACTCACCGGTCTTCAATATTCTCCAAACATAGGAATCTAGCCTCTAGGCAGTCAATCTCCAAAAAGCACCTACATTTGGTTAGAAATGTAGGCAATATGAGTTAGTATAAAAGTACTGAGTATGAAAGCTAACATATGAAACATAAGATATCTCAAAGGCTTAGTCAATGTAAGATATAATCATAAGAGACAAAGACATAATCATAACATTATCCCAGCATAAGCATTCTAACATCGCAAATCAGTATAAAACATACATAATTTCATACTTCAAGTATTTGTCCTTCTTACTCAAGTGAACTGCATCGCAATCCACCTCCTAGCATATTTTTGCATGGCCAAAGTAGAATCTCGTACTACTATCTAAGATAAGTACCTCTCTTTGGTCATTCTTGATCAAAATCCACTTTCATAATTATGACCTATGGTTTTCATGACATAAGAGCACTATTCCTCTACATCACCTCAAGACACAATTGTGCAATGCATGTGGGGAATCCCATTCTACATTACACACTAAGCAAATCATGAAGTTACCCTATTCGTTTTTATTAAATTCTAGGTGTTACTAATTGACCTACTTCGTATTGACATTGATCTATCATCTTAAGTAATTTATATCTTGGAAGGCTACTATAGCAACTATCCAAGCTAAACATACATCACATAAAAGGTCATTTCAAAAATAGATTCAATTCATACTTGTTACATGTATGAATGACATCTCATACTACCATTCATAATATGTACTTCATTACGCTAGCTTAATCTATGCGAACCTATCTTTCCTTATATTCTATTAAGCATAGCATACTTACATAATAGACCTACTACCATTGAAAATATCATAACATACACATGCTAATAATGAAGGGATATAAGAGTACAAACCTAGACATCATGCAACCATTCATGTAGATGCATGCTATCAATAGGGGAGCATAAGTCCTCAACCCTAAGCTATTCATAGGAGTGTATAACATCCCCACCCAAGCTACCATGAAGTGGTCTTTCCCTAACAAAATCAATCTTCCATGAAGGCACTCTATTCATGCTACTCAAATCTAACCCTTGAAGAGTATCGATGATTCTCCATCCTAAGCTACCCTACCTACTACTAATGCAAGCTACCATAACAAGCATTCTACCAATGCAAGACCAAGCTAACCTTATGAGAGCTTATTTCCTCAATTCCAAGATATCACGAGACACTTCATCCAAATCTACCATGAAAACTAGAATCCCAAGTTACATAATTCAACTATCCATGAGAGAATCCATAAGATCAAGCTCAAGCTATTCTATCCTAACAAGCATGATTAATTTTAAGTAATTTACCTTTCACAATGTATATACATGCAATCTACTCATATTATTAGACTCATTCTATTATCCCTAGTAATTAAAAATATGATTTCAAGCCCTACATTCAAACCATACTTCATGATTCTCCTAATAGTCCAGATTTCGACACACATTTGTTCTAAGCCTTAGTCAAAAGATAATTCTAAGCATACTTCATCAAAAAATCCCAAATCTTATCAACCCAATTAACATTCTATCATAGATTAATACATCTAGGATAATTCATGATTTTATAATTCTATTCTTGATTATGTTCTATACATATTAACTATTCAACAGACTTTAACAATAGTCATCATTTTCTCATCCAAAGCCTAAACCCACATAATGTAGAAATTAGGGTTACTAACGAATTCAGCTTACATTCTTAATAAGCACAAGAATCAACATCAATATAATCATTTATGGTTAGAATGCAATCCTTTGGAATCATACCCACCTAATTCCCATGCATTGGAATCCACCCTACCTTTATTAGGGTTCTTCTTCACAAAATAAGGAAATCTATGGGACTATAAGTGTGGAATAACCCATATATAAAGAGATTAACATACCTTTATTAACTTCTTCGAATAAGCCTTAAGCAATAATTCTCCATTGCTCTTGACTCTAGCTTCAACCTTAAGATTCTTCTTTAATAGAGGTTTTGAGAAAATTTGGAAGAGATAAGGGTTTTGGAATTTTGATTTCTAACTGAATTAGTGTGTCTTTGATTGAAGAATGGGTTTATAATGTCATAAAAACCGTGTATATTATACCCTGAAAATTCCCCTACAGTATTTGGACATCAAACTAAAAGCCCAACTTGACTTTAAAACTACGTGACCAAATCTTTGTAGTACTAAGCTATTCTTAGGAGTGTGTAACATCTCCATCCTAAGCTACCATGAAGTGGTCTTGGCCTAACCAAATCAAGCTTCCTAGAAGGAACTCTAGTCATTCTACTCAAATCTAACCCTAGAAAAATATCGAAGATTCTCTATCATAGGCTACCCTGCCTACTTCTAATGCAGGATACCATGACAAGCATTCGACCAATGCAAGGTAAATCTAACCTTATGATAGCTTACTTCATCAATACAAGGCTATCATGAGACACTCCATCCCTAGATACCATGAGAACTACCATACAAAGATACATAATTCAAATATCCATGAGGGACTCCATAAGATCAGGCTTAAGCTATTCTATATTAAAAAGCATGATTCAAACATTACTTCATGTACTAGTTTAAATTTAAAGATATATTTGTTCTGAGCCTTCATTATAAGCCAATTGTAAGCATACGTAATCATAAAATCCCAAATATAATCCATTTCTCATTCAAAGCCTAAACTAACATAATGTAGAAATTAGGGTTAATCAGTCAACATATATTCTTAATAATCAGATGAATCAACATCAATATAATCATATATGGGTAGAATCAAACTCTTTGGAATCAACCCTACCTTTATTAGGGTTCTTCTTCACAAAATAAGGAAATCTAGGGGACTCTATGTGTGGATTAACCCATACATGAAGAGATTAATATACCTTGATAAACTTATTAGAAAAAACATTAAGAAAATTCCCCATTGTTTATGACTCTAGCTTCAACCCTAAGCTTTCTCTTCAATTGAGGTATTCATAGAATTTAGACGAGAGGAGAGTTTTCAAATATTAATTTATAATTGGGTAATTATGTTTTTTATTGGGGAATTGGTATGTAATGACTTCAAAACAGTAAATATTATACCCCCAAAATACCCTAAATTCCCCTATCTATTTGGACTTCAAACGAAAAGTCCAACTTGACTTTAAAACGACGCGATCAAATCTGGAAGCCTCTGCGCGATGCACAGGCACATCCAAATCTTCCTCAAGAATTAATTTTTGAGGAAGAATACTATGTGTAAAGAACGCGTCACGGGTACACATTTCCCCTTTAAGTGTTAGAGAAGCAACGTGACATGGGCCTCAAAAACAGATTGTCTGCACCCTGCTTTGGCAGATCCTTGACAAATGTTTTGGTCCTCTTTGGCACCATAAGGGTTGGCCTGGAGAGTCGTACCTTAATGTTTTGACCCTAAATATGTTCATCTATATATAAGAGTCACGTCCACTGATTTTTGACTCCTAACCACACATAAAAAATATGGACAACATACTAGAACAAACTAACACATAAAAGACTAGTTTCCGAACGTCTTGGTCGTCCCATGATGTTTGGAAACCAGACTCTTTAAAACTTACTCAAAAAGATATCACTCCTTATATTAGCCAATTCTTAAATCATAAAAATCACGTAAAGATCTATCATCGTATATCATTTTAAGGGCCGTTAAACCTATAGCCTCTATTTTAAAGCTAGTTAGATACATCAAATATAAATTGCAAGTATAAAACAAATTATCCACTCCAATCAATTTCTTTCGAGCATTAATAAGATATTGGAAATAGAATTAAGTTTGCAACCTTAACCTGTAAGTTAAATCCAAGATAATTAGACCAAATCCATGTAATAAAAATATAAAAGTAGAGCATAACAAAGTACCCACTACAATAAATCAAGGGTAAAGGGACTAATATACCCCCAAACATTAAATTTTTTTATTTCAATACCCTTCATGATATTTTTCATCCGTTAATTCCCTCATTGCTCAATAATATTTGCACATTTACCCCTCCTCCTAATGGATGACTCGTTTTGTACATGTGGCACAATCCTACCTCAACCCGATTTGATTGAATATTTAGGACAAATATAAAATACCCATTTAACCCTCCTCATTACCCATTTTGCAATCTATTTACAACCTTAAAAAAAGGCCCACTTACTTTCTCTTCTTCTTCCTCGTAGGTCACCGTCTTCACGTCATCCCCTCACCCCCTGCTTATTCTTCTTCTTCTTCTTCTTCTTCTTCTTCTTCTTCTTCTTCTTCTTCTTCTTCTTCTTCTTCTTTTTCTTCTTCTTCTTCTTCTTCTTCTTATTCTTTTATCATTACTTGTACTCTTTCAATCATATTTAAACAAAAGAGAAATTATTGTATTTAACTTGTCAACACAATATTTTTTAATTATAAAAACAATTGAAAAATCAGACTTCTTTTAGTGGGAGGGTAAATATACACTTATTACTTGACGACGAGGGCAAAAATGAACAAAAAGTATAACTGAGGGTATTTACATGCCATTTTCAAAAGCTCGGGGGTATATTTGTCTCTTTTACCTTAAATCAACACTCAACCACATTACTACACTCCTAGATCTTCATATTTTAGCCGCCTATCAAAATAGGATAACAACTATATCTTTTTGAATGTAGCAATGTGTAACATAGAATTAAGCTATTACAAGCAAACCCAGTTTGAATTAAACTTCAATATACCAATTTTAAGAGAAAAGTTGAAAAAAACCCACAAAATTGAAAGTGTTCTTGACAAACTATATTGTTTCTTTCTCTAAGAACAGATTAAGATTTCTCTATTATTTTGTAGGACTCGTAATTTTCGATACCTTAATTTATCTCTTCTTTGTACTATTTATACTAACCCTAAAATTTGGCCAAACTTTAATATGTGATCCAGTAGGAGATATTCGTGGGGCTCACATATCATATAAGGTGACTGGGAAACTGCTATCCAGATCGCCTATTCTTGATTCATGTATTTCAACATCAATTTTTGAGCTCGTTCGAGTTCGCCTTCCACATTGGCATATCATGGACTACTAACATCGTTTACCTTCAATTATTTCATGTATTGTTCTTTTCGGTGATGATCATCATGTTCTCCTTTCTTATTTGGCGAGTTCGAATATCTCTTTTTATTTGCTGACCTTACCCAATTAATTCAAGGGTTATACATTGTCTATTTTTATGAATTCATACCCATTGGGCAATCCACCCTTCTTTGTAGGTGATCCACAATATGGAGTTTACACTTCTTCATATATTTTGTTGTCATTCTTTCATACATTCATCTTTTGTTTGTACTTTAGCCTTCATAGCTGCAAAAACATTAAACATCATTAGAATAGGAAAAAAATAGGTATTGAGATACTAATTATTGAGCTAAATAGTAATTCAATGAGTGCAAATTTTACAATTTATCACATAACATGAGTAACAGGCAAGAAATACTGAGTTTATTCTTTTAACACTAGTGTGTCTCAATTTTTCCTAGAGTTATGCTCTAAGGGGCATGTAAAAAAAATTTAATTTTGAAACATGGTTTTCTGAAAGATATACCATTTACATGAGATCTTTAGATTTTAAAGAGATTTACCCTACAATTCACTAGGTTTGCCATTGTGAAAGATCAAAAACTTTTACGCATGGTTTGCGCTAACTCTACCCTGACTTGTGCGTTGTTTATATTTTTTATGCTTCTAAGACACATTATGGATTTATAGGGGATATTTCAGATTTTTCTTTTCTGTTGTGACTCTGAGGAATCACTCGAGATTTCCCTAGGGGATATTTAACACCTCATAACTTATCAGACCGGAACACCAGATAGATGGGTGAACCACGATAGGGTTCATGGATCGTGAATAGAACCACTGTCCGTTGACCTATTAATGGTTCAATAAATATTGAGTTTTACTAGGGTCAGTCACCCTCGTAGTCCCAGAACTACATTTCCCTATAGGTAACTCTCTTCGGTGGGAATTATACTTAGTGATCATGTTAGTCATGCCTCAATTTCCTTGTCAAGGTATATTGGGTTCTCTCGATAGGGAGTATACATCAGACTCGACATTTAGGTCATGTGGTTTTATGTCAGCTAAGATTCTAGTGTATGGACTAGGTTACCTATTACAGTACAATACTCTGTTTCAGTATTTTATAAATTTGGTCACTACATTAAGTCAGTTCATATTTTACATGTTTAATTTATGCTTCATGTTTATCTTATATCATTGATCTATATGCTCTATTTAAGTAATGTGATGTTGTTCAGCTTTATTTTATACTGCATGATCCATACTCTCCAACTATAGATGCACATTGTATGCTACTTCTTTTTTTGACATAGGTTTCAGTCCTAAACATCCAGATCATATATAGATCGACTCCTGGTACATATCGTGCAGTATCACAGGTGAGTCCTCATTCTTCGTGGACGATAGACATGTTCATTATATTTCAGCCTTTCATTTTAATTTTAATTTTACAAAAGTTAGCTGGGGGCATGTCCCCGCATCTCTAGTAAGTTAGTTTTTTTCATGCGTTGAAAGATTCAACTTGGTATTTGAGTTTTAGTTTAGTATCTTAAACTCTTCTCAGTATTTTTATATTGGTACTTAGATTAGTATTCCCCATTTTTTCATTTATCTCATGTTTAAGATTTCACACTATATTTCTTATACTAGTTTATCTTATTATTATATGATATGTCACTCCAGGTTTAACTTGTGTTCACTCGTGATCCTAGGTCCCGTGTTTACGTCAAGGGGTTAGCTTCCGGGCCTAACATTATGGTCACTATTTTTTGTGAGATGAATTTTTCGTATAGTTTTGGATTTTGTTGTTATTACTATCATGGTTCTTATATAATATAATGTCTACTCATCTCAATCGTCGATGATTCCTACTTAGTACCTCATTTTTTTGCAATTAGACTACACTGTTGCATCTTTTTCTAATGCAATGCCAAGTACAATTCATCCTTGTTGATTTTCTCTCCTTCAAGTCACATTGTTCTTTTTGTTTTTGTTTGTAGTTAGCTATTGGCGTGTAGATTCTTGCTTATTTTCCTTTTTTATTTTTGTCTAAATTTTGTATTCGTTGGAAAATTATATTTTGTATAGTCTTAACCTAGTAGTTTACATTCTTTTATAAGAAAATTATGCGGCTAACCAAACTTATACTATTTAATTACTCATCATAGCTACAGTTTGGTGTAATTACTACTCGCGACTAATATAATTCATTAATTACGTCGGTAGACTTAGAGTTTGTATAATTAGTTATGTTTGTATATGCATAATTCGTCAGTTTGTACAAATATATATGCATAATATACAATTATTTAACCTATATACATATAAAATTCAATTCTCTCCCACTCTCCTCTCTCTTCCTTCTCTCAATCTCGCTCGCCTCTCTCCTCCCTCTTCCATTCTCTCTATCCATATATACAATTTTTTTATGTGTAATATACAATTATATACAACTATATACATATACAATTCACCTCTCTTCCACTCTTTGCCTTTTCTAGCTCCCCTCTCTCCTTCCTCTCTCGATATCGCTTGCATCTCTCCCCCCTCTTCCAGTCTCGCTCTCCTCTTTTTCCCTCTCCCAATCTCTCTAGCAATATATAAAAATACATATGTATAATATACTATAATCTAACTGATATAAAATTCATCTTTCTCCCACTCTTTCCCCTCTCTGTCGCCTCTCTCCTCTCTCTCCAAGTATCTCTCGCCTCCCTCCTCCATATAACATGTAGCTACGAATTGTAACTATCGAACTATAGTTATGGAGAGTAATTAGCCTATTGTTAAGTGACTATATGTGAAAGTTTCCCTTCTTTTATACTTGTTAAACCAGGTTTACGGTATGATGCTTGTGTATATTCATCTTTCTCAGTCTATTTTGGGCCCCTGTTTTATTTTTATGTTGTTTGTATATGTCTATGCTAATTTAATTTTCTTAGCTAATTTTTACTTCAACTTTAGTTATTTCTAATTTATTTATGGTATGTTATCTTGGGTTTGTCTTGCCTTCTAGGATTTATGGTAGCCACTCTCAAGATCGACTTTTGAGTCTTCACAATGAAACTCGATTATCTCTCGACTTGATTTATAATTGAGTAGGAAAAAAAAATATTAATTATAGAACATTCTAAATTTCAAAATAAAAAAAAACACGAATTAAAAACCCTACATAGTTCTGAATAATTCAGCCATATTAACATATGACTCATCTTCTTTCTCTAGGGTAAAAATTATTTTCTTAAAAATGGACATTGGATTCTTCGAGTCAATCAAAAAAAAATTTATTCTTTGATTAACAAGACGCACATTATGGAATAAAGTAATGTATGTTCTCGTCATGTATCTTTATTTTGGTAGACCTTGTCATAGCATTTAAATAATGTTGTTTTCTCCTTTGATGTTTTGTTGCGATAACTTCGTCCAATAACTTCATAACTTTTTACAAGGTCGCTTTTGAAAGGTGGAAATTGTAACCCTAAAGTTATATTCTTTAGGTTGATCTATTAGGGTCTAGTTAGATATCTTTTGACCTTTTGTGGTCATCAAAACTATGTGGCTTTTTAAAAGTTCTAATTGGAGTCATATTCAAAGATTAAAAATATATATGTATAATTTATAAATGTATTGGAAAAACATTATTATTATAAAATAAGAATAAATTTTATTAAGCAGATTATTTTGTTAATACAAAAGGTTCTCAATAATACATTTAATATTTAAGGTAGTTTAATTATATTTTACACCCTGTGCTACCTTGTTGAAAATTATTTTAAATAATATAATTCAAGCTATATAATGACAAGATTTATTACATATTTCATATTAGTAAGTATTCAGTATACAAAAATTTAGTTTATCATAGTTTTACATATAAGAAAATTAAGAAATTGACTATTATATCTCGCATGAAATCTATTTTGAAGGGTCAGAGGCAAATAACATTTGGTTGAAAACGCAACATAAGGTATATTAATGCCTAATTATTCAAATTCGTCTAAACGAACAAACCTAGGTTATATCATCATAAAATAAAAGGAGCCAACAGCCTTACAAAATTTCAATTGATGGTTTTACTTCATGGAATTCTACAGAAGAATCATGGTGGGAAGATACCGACTAAGTGATTTACTATATTCAATCTTAATCCACGTCCCTTAAATTTTTTGGAATAAAACAAGTTGCAATACGGTGCATAATGTCAAGTCAATGGATTTTTCTTTCAACATTGAGGTATGACTCAATTTCAGATCCTCTTATTTAGCCCATTCTAGTGAGCAAAAAATGAGTTTCTTGATTTCGTTTCTTCCAACAAGAAAATATTTAGTATGGTATTCCTTTTCAACAAATTAAAATTTTTAATTTGCTTTCCTATATTCTCTAGTAGAAATTTCTTTAAGATATTGATTTATTGATATATTTTACTACTTTTAATGTTGAATAATTACTCTATACTTTTTACTTAGAGATGCATATGAATTTCCTCAATCTACATATAAGAATACATTGTTAGAAATCTTGCTTTTAGAATATTGCAAATTGAGCCTTTCCAGTAATCTGAACTGGAGTGGTCTCGTTCCTCTTAAATACATTCATGTATTTGATGGAGGGTGTAATAAAAAAGGTATTATTTGATTGTCCTAACTTGAGAGCTTTGAATTGGATGAATCTGGGGTATTTTATCATATGGAAATCAACAATGTTAAATTGAGAAAATTGACCAAACACAACATAAAATTAAATGAATGTGATTTATGTGTTGAAATATCAACCTCATATAATGTAGGGTTTAGTATTTAAAATTCTTGTCGTGGGATATGCTTAAAAAATATTTAGGTGTATGCTGCATTGAGATTTGTTCGTACTCTACATTGTACAAAATTCATGTTGTACATATGTTTTTTTTCAATTTGGGACTTCTTTATTGCAACTAAATATTTTGGTTTATTAACATTAGTAGTGATAATATTTGAAAAAATACGATAACAATTAGGTTAATGTTACAAAATACATTCTTATAGAAATGTAATTGCAAAGTGGAAGGTTGTGTGATTTTTATTGGTGTGTTATTAATGTTTTAGTTACAAAGTGGAAAATAATATAAGTAGGACCTTTTATGCAAACTTAAGGATGATAAAAACTAAGAACCAATATTTTGTAAAATTCAGATTTTTAAACACTAAAGAATTGACATCCATCCTAATATTTGTAATAAAAAGGAGGAAATTGTATCTTTAGGACATGCAAAATGGTTTATAAAGTGTTTTATAAGCCATTTTGGGATATCCAAAAAATGCTTGAATTATTTAAGAATTATCATGTTATTTATTAAGTATGTATAGTATGAAACAAAGGTAGCATTTGATAATTTTTTTGGGCAAGTTTCAAAGTAACCGAATCCCTAAAAAAAATACCTCTATTAAATTTGTCAAAACAAAAAATAGATTATATTGATCCTTAAGCATTCTTCTACTATGTTGTTGGAAGTCATAACATTCATGTAGAACTTGCTAAAACTTCTCTTCCATGATAAATAATTAGTTTGTGTTGGATTAAAAATGGAGAGTGGTAACATGTGAACAAAGCAATTACATGTAGGTTCAAAAACAAAGGGAGATAAGTGATCTTAAAACAATTAATCTATGGAATATGGCATTGCACTAAATATTATTACTTAATCATATGAGATTTTTTAATTTGTGGATTGTTTTGGTAATAGGTTTTTGTGTCGAGGGTCGTAGCAAAAATAAACACTCTATTGCCCAAAAGTAGATCGAAGGTCTGAATACATCCTATCATCTCTATATCGTGATTCAGGGGTTACATTAGGTATATTGTTATTTTTGTTATCTTTCATTTTAAAAGGTATTTTTTTAAAATAAAATATTTTTCAATTATCCTTTTATATGCTATTTCTTTATATTAGTTTTTAATTCAATGCAGTCCTTCTATAGGTCCAGGATACGAGACTTTTTATAATGATCGACACACACCTATAGTATGCCCATAAATCCTGATAAAGCATAGGAGTTATGGGTATAACAGTTGATAATTATGAAGAGTCTCATCGCTAGAACCTGACTGCATGGAAATGATCACAAATTTAAAGGAAGTAACATCCACAACTTAATAAGATCAATGGAAATGTTTGTAGAAGAAACACAACAAAGATAACTACAAACATAGTGCATTCCCACAAACGGAATATGGAGAATGTAGAATGTACGTACACGTTAATCCTAACTTTCTAGTGTAGAGATGATGTTTCAATCACGACACTCGATGCAACTATGTATTATTAAAGATGTCTAGAAATAAAAAATATCACATGATGGAATTATGGTACTTTGGAGTAATGAAAGATTACGTAAATAAATTGCATCAACTACTCTCATCTCCCACTGTTTATGAACCAACAACTCACCCTTTTTGTATCAAACACAAATATATTATTTAACCAATGAAAGGAAATGTTAGAAACTAGTACACTAATGCTATGACTATATAATGTATACTAGCATACTTCACGATCAATTTCCTCTAGTTTTGGGTTTTCCAATTTTAAAAGGGTGAAATGAGTTTGAAACAGTCCCAAATGCTACCTATATTTCATATTTTTGTTCTTTGATTCTGATGGATGGTGGTTCTCACCATAAGGCTAGAAAGCCATACAGATTATCATAGTCTTTGATCAGTTGGATTTCCCTTGATTTTGCAGATCTTTAAAATGTTTATTCGGTCTTGTGACTTTTGTCATGGAAGGATACATTTACAAAAGAAGAGTAGGTTCTCTTTAGACCTTATTTTTTTAACATCATATTATCAATATTAATTAAATATTTATGAAAGAAGAAGACAATAGGTATCCATAAATTTATGATATCAAGTACACTAGCAAGGAAACCAACACACTATTTAAAATTACCTTAGCGGTCTATTTCATAGTTTGTGTATACCAGTTTGTTCGCCACACCCCACATAGCTAGTTGTTTTTACGTAAAAAAATTATACTATTTGCTATGAATTTGTATGTTCATCGAATCAAAAAGTCCATACCTCTTCTTTCAATTAAAAATCAACTTCTTTTGTTTTTTACATTTTTATCAAAAATCACAAAGAACATTTAATGCAGACTATCAAGATTAGGCCATTCCCTAGACAAGGTAGTAATAGTAGTTAAACCTTTGGTAAAAAGTAGATATGCTCTACAATTGATGTTAAAAATTAATGTATGATCAAAAAAAAAATGTCTCTTGATTCTTATTGTCCACAATGGTCTATTTTCCTTTGGGTTGAAGATAGATTCCTTTAATGTAGCCATCAACTCAATATTACAAAAGAACCATAGACCTACATTATCTTCATCGACCATATTTGAATCAATTTCTAGTATTTACTTACTACTTCTGCACAAATGGAACCACGTACTTAATGTCTTTAAATTAATTGTCTTTTCTATGCAATTTTCAAAAAAAGGTGCCCCTATAACACAACTGTGGTTCGTACTTTATACATCAAATCCAATGCAACCATCCTACTAGAAAAGCAGAAATAATTAGAATGTAATGAATTAATCTAAGATTTTGGAAGTACAAAATGTTGATGTGTATCAATTAAATTCAAATAGTAAGAACAATATTAACTTATTGATAATATTAATGACGAGATCTATTATAGCTTCTTCTTATTCTATATCCTCGAAACCTAGAAGATGTAAAAACACATTTATTTTTGTATTGATAAAAAAGTTATGTAGTTTCACACCTTCCCTTAGTCGGGTGACTTTACACCTATACTTATCAAATAAAAATATTCATTCATATCGAAACAAACAATAAAATTACAAAAAAAAAGTTATAGTATATATAACTAAAATAAAAGGTTAAGAATATTTTAGCAAAAACCTTCTATGATGGTTTCAGAAAGAAATAAGGAGATATCAATAAAAAATTGGTCTCGTAGATTTTCAAATTGAAACATGAAGAAGCTACTAGTCATTGTTAATTATATTTAACAAACATCAAGTATTTGTGCTTGCTACCATATAGTGAACCCATTATACTTTCGGTATTCATGCTTATATTGTATGATGATTGCAATGGTTTTGATGTTTATAGTACAAACAAGAGTTTTCTTTGAGCGCACCTTCTTTTTGCAAATTTTTAGGAAAGGCGTATCATTGAAATACGTTTGGGATGTGGATCCACCCTTGTACTAATGTTATAAGGAAATACTATAAATGGATACAAATATGGTTGATGATGATAAACTATGCTTGAAGTTATTTTAAGACATTGATTAGAGATTCTCCACGAAAAAAAATCTAGCTTTGTCTAAATGGTAGAGAGTCCACCATGAATAGTAAGAATTATGACAAAAATATTTTACTTCCGATTCAATATTACATTGTAATATCAATTGCAGAGAAGGTTGCATTTTTTGGAAAATGTGTTTCTTATATTACAACCTCGTCAAGGTACCAATTCTTTTTTTTTGTGTGTGTCTATTGGATGATCTCAACTTAACGCATCATGGTGATTGTGGACTGTTGATAAAATCTTTAAAACCAAAAAGGGTTATTGTGTATAAAATTAAGAGGTGATAAAATTTTAGATTCAATGAAAATATCAATTCTTACCACATCTTGCATAACTTTATTTCTTAAAGTAGTGTATATTTTCATGCAAATGAGAATGAGGCAGGACATGTGAGACACGTAATTTTAACTACTCGCTTCTTCCAGTGAAGACCATCAATATCAATTCTTACTTTTTACCAATATGTAAAAATAAGTCAATATTACCTTTTTGTAAAATATTTTTTCAAGCATGTAATAATTCTATGAAAGTTCGTCTTTCCTACCAAACAAACAATGAAATAGATTTCTATTGATTATATAAGGATGAAAAATATATTTTTTAGCTTTGGAAAGATTTAAGTTATATTTTTAAAAATAGCATCTCAAAGGATTTTTTTTCCGGCAAGCTGCATTTTTTACGAAAGGACATGTTAATTTCATATAAATGGTAACTCTCTTTTATATATATATATATATATATATATATATATATATATATATATATATATATATAAGAATGCTAACTCAAGCAGATATTTTTCTAATTTGTTTACGTTAATTTTATTATAGAATTAGTCGTTTGTTTATGTTCTTGTAAAAAAAATTATATATTGCTTCCTCTTCACTTCACTAATCTTTTTAAATTTTGCATTCATTTTTTGGGCGATTTTAGTGTATTTTATAATTTCCTTTTTTCAGATGTATGACTTTTTGTGTTATGAATTCATGATAGATGCGCATTCTTCAAATTTGTTTTTTCATTACATTGAAATGTTTACTTTTTTTTTTATCATGGTGGGATTTTTAACTTTGTTTAAAAATGATTGAGATGTGTTTTGTTTATTCTACTTTAATAATTTTTTTTACTTCTAAATCTTATATCTAGAAGACTATCACCTTCAATTACTAACTCTTATCCCACTGTCTTAACCAATGGGCTATCTACATGCCAACTAGACCGATTGTTCGCCGTTGAATTCTTTTTCGAATACTTCCTCACACATGAGCATTTAGAATTAACATATCATTATTTACTAACATAAATAAGAGATAATAAAGGGTTTTGGATTGCCTCCCAAAAAACGCCTTAGTTAACGTTGTGGAACGATGCAAGTCAACAACTATTCTTCATCCTCCCAATCGTCCATGGTGTAGTTGGGTGAGTTCTCGAAAAATGGTGTATAATGATGTGTCATTAAATGAGTGATATAACCATCTTGGAACTATATGGTCATGAAGTTTGAAGTGCATGTTTTAGTAAGCATTTCAATGTTTCCTTCATATCCTTCAACCTTTTGTATTGTTATTCAAGTATTTTTTTGAATGATCGAAAAGAATTTATCATCTTGTATGCCTCTATGCTTTTTTTTCTACATTCTTGGAGAGAGAAGTGTTTTTATTTTTCCATGGTGTGCATTTTGAAACTTCTTGACTTAGTTCGCTAGATCATCCAACTGGTAACTAGTGCATTCAACCCTTTCTTCTTCTGGCTTCCTTGTTGACTTCTACCATGCCGTCAAGGATTTTTGCTAGAACTTTGTACGGTTGGTGTAGCGTATCACCCTCACAGAGTTGATTCTCCATACTTTTATTCTCAAGACCAAGACCCCTATGCAAGCAGTCTAGTAGGGCTCTTCTAATCATACCATGAGATAGTCATAGTTAGAGTATTTCTTGAAACTTCCGCCACGTGTCCTGATTGTCTCATCCCCCACTTGTTTGAATGTGAGGACTCTCTCCTAAGGTTTCGTAGTCTCATAAGGGGATGATTGGTGTGGTACCCATAATGACTCTCTATTTTGATTTACTTTTTTAGATATTCAAACAAGCAAACAAAACTTTAAATAATGATAGTAAAGCTACAACTAACGAGAACAAAAATTCAACTTAACTACAAATTTTCTCATAACACCACTCCCCTAGAGCACCACTGTTTTGATGTTTTGCATAATCAATGATACAAATTCCAGTACGAGTGTCTACAATTGTGTAATCATATAGTAACCCAACCTAGGGTTGGGGTTGTATCCTAAGGGAGTGGTAGTGGAGTTTATAAAAAGGTAAAATTATTTTAACTAGTCACAACTTAAAATATTTACGAATAAAAATACTATAGATCAAAGATTGGGTAACACAAGCATCAAATATGAATGGGGGATTTTTTCACTAGTAGTAAAAATAATGAAAATAATAAGAGAACTAAATAAAGGGAGGGCAATTGTTGGGATGTGATAGGAATATGGGTTAAGCTAAACTGTTGGGTGCATACTCTGGATGGAAGATTTAAGAATAATTGTGACTAGGCTAATTTTAAGAGGTAAGCTCTCTCCCAAGCAACCTATCGCGTGCCAAATGCATTCCTCTCGGACAATTGATTGACGTATGAAGAGTAGCTTATCTTTTAATACACTAACTCTCTCGAGATGATTGTTTGGGAATGTGATTATGGGTCACGCTCTCCAGCTGAGCCTCATGTCAATCCACTCACACCGGCCATCAAGTTAGTAGTCCTAGTTTCACGACTTCTATCTCAAAAAATATGAAAACGCATAAATAAACTTGTATTTTTAACTACAAATTAATTATATTTATCCATTACTACTAAACGAAATCATAATCCAACTACCATTAATCTATTAACTAGCAAGACCCAACAACAATCTTAACCCATATTCACAAAGTCACACCCCAAGAATTGGAGTTGTTAGCCACACATCAAGAGATAGAAATTTATACATAAATGATCTTGCATTATAATGGGTATAAATATTTATGTCTTGTTATAGGCAATGAATGGAGAAATTAAAAGACCCAAGTTTAATCCTTAGAGTTAAAGCCCTTTTGGTCTTCAAGTTCTCTCCAAAAACCCTTAAAAACATTCAATAAAAATTGGAAAAATATGATAGTTCTATATACCAAAAATAAGAGTTTGATATGTAAGCTAAAGCGCTCATCAAGTATTATAGGTATCAAAGATTAGTGTTGTGGTGTGATGTTCAGCGGCATTACTCACTATCGCCAAACAAATTGGAGATCCACCTTTTAATAACGTCATTCTCGTATTTTTGCGTAGTCTAAGTATCTCCCTGTTCTAGATCATTGGGAGACAAGGCACTACTTTACGGAGCTTCTCCGCGAGGCGCCGAGTGCTCCATTCTTCCCCCTATGTGATCCTTTCCTTCAGACCTCAACACTCTAGAATAGATGGTGATCCTCAGTCCTGTCGACGAGTCTTCAATTCACTAGGTGATCCTCATTCCTTCATTTCATCGTTCTTTTCATCCTTTTTTTGTTCTTTTTGCTATGTAATGTATGTTTTGCCTCAAACTCAAAATACCTGAAACTCAAGGTTATTCTATAGTAATTGAGACAAAATGAACAATTCAGGACATTACTTATATAAAAATATAGCCTTAAATAAGTCAAATTTATGGACTTATCAGCCGCCCCAACCCCTCTGTCACTATAAGGGCGCGTCGCGCCAACCCCTTCCAAGGCAAACCTGACAAACTTTTCAACTCATTTTTTGACCTTCATTCGATCAATTGTAATTCTTTTTCTCAATATCTCTTTAGATTAAGGTACCCAAAACATAAACACAAGAAGCTAACTAAAAGCAACTCTAATAATCAATATTAAACTCTCAACAACTCTTAGATCCCATCCCACATTCAAGAAGTAATCTTATTCAAGAATACAACTAAAATACATAAAATTCTCAATATTTTTAGGACAAAAATACAACGAACTAAGCATATTTCGCACGTGAGTGAACTAACCTAATGCTGTATGATCTCACATACCTCATATGGATCACCTCTTGATGAATTCCACAGCTAAATCCTTACGAATGTTGATCGTGGCTGTTTTCGCGTTTATTATTCTATTGGGTTATTTCTACAAAAAAAAACCTACCTCTATTTTCCAAAATTTTAAACTGAATAAGATCATCTTAGACCCCTATTAATTGCCAAAAATTAAATTAAGTCACGGTGATGGAAAAGTATACGATTTCCTTCTAAAATCTTGATAATACTTTCGTTAATTGAACACTCCAACTTTAATTGATCCTAACTCACTTATACGAACACTAAAATCGCCCAAAATCAGCGGCATTGAGAAGATTCTGCCATAAACTTTTATACAATATCTTGAAACACGCCTAAATTATCCTGAGGTAGGAGTTATGGTTGTTTTAAGTTAATCGAAAATCAAACTTAATACTTAACAAACATGCCAGTATTTAAAATTCTTCCCAAAAATGACTATATCCAATTTAAATTTCTTTCTAGTTTTTCTATTTATGGTGTGCTACAGTATGATACCCCGAGAGGCCCCACACAAGCCACTTAGCAGACATCATATAAGATAATATAAATAAAGAGTTCAAAGGATAACATTTTATACATCAAAATATTTTGACAAAAGCGGACATGTAACATATGTTTTAAAGTCAACTAATACTTTATAAGAAAAGTGATTGTAATGTAACTCATACATCAAATACAAAGTCTGTAATGAGAACACCAAAAGCTATAAATTGTCTCGGTTATCAGAACATGAGGACTTAAAAATCACATAAGTCACCCATTAGATTTCTAGTCATGAGTGTGCGAGGTAGGAACATAAGATCCTACATTAATGAGATTACTTAGGCACAAGTATGCATTTATACATGAAATGTACTAAGTATGATATAGAATGCGTTAACATGAACATGATTGTATAAATGGTTTAGAACATGTAAACATACATTAATTTGGACATTTTAACTTGATGAAGTAAAACTTGAAAATAATAAGATATAGTAAATGCATTTAAAATAATTGATGTAACAAAAGCTTGAAGAAATCATCAATGTGTGGAATCTTAGCCTTAGGCGACAATATGACCATGAGAGCTATATTATGGAATCTACAATAACCTCATGTCTCAAGAAGAGGAGTCTATACTTTCTAGGTACAATAAGTACAAATCATCATTTACTAAAGTGGACCCACTAGCAAGGTCATTTAAGACATTCTATAGGGGCACATGGTTTGGGAATAAAGGTTGCTGCGAGAGACTACCCTATTTAAGCCTCCATTTCAATCCCTTTTGGTGCTAAGTCTAAATCCCAGCAGAGTAGACAATATTCAAGTATAAAATTTCAAATAGGAAAGGTAATTACCAATCCGTATCTTTCAAGATCAAAACATAGAATAGTCGGAGACGAAGTCAACATAGAATGATACAAGGAAAGGAATTCTAACAAGAAATTTGGAATATAATTCATTAATTTGCAACAATAAAATAAGTGTGTGGACGATTTTACAAAATTTGATAAAAATAATTCGTCATCAAAATTAACAATTAAGCTAATATTTCAAAAATTGAAATAGGTAACAAGTAATCTGGGGTGCGAGGCTTTAAAATCGATGTCACATAGAGAGAATTGTTTTTCTCTATAATGATAAATATTTATAGATATGTTGCATCTTTGTTAATGATACTAATCTTCTTAAGATCTCATAACATCATTTCATAGATTATCCTGTTAGTCATTTCGATGACCCATATTAAATAACCCAATACATTACTCTATTCTCTATAAGACAAAATATCTAACCTATTGTTACGACTTGGGAATACCGCTTTGGTGTAACACAGCGTACTTGACCTCTTTGAAGTATTATACAAGCCTCTTAGCTTCATTACATATATCATATAAAAATGGAGGGAATTTAAAACATTTCTTTAGGCATAGTATGAAAATTATTTCATAACTGTGAAAGTCTTTCTAACATGTGTCTCAAAACCATCTACAAAATACATGAGTAAAAATATCTTGGGACTCAACCCACAAAAGTCTAAAACATAGTAAACGGCATAAAGGGAACATAAGGATGTTGTCCTCGAATGATATAAGGACTAACCAATCTTCAATATTCTCCAAACTAAGGAACCTAGACTCCATGCACTCAATCTCCCAAAAGCACCTACATTTGGTTAGAAATGTAGGCAATATGCATTCGTACAAAGTATTAAGTCTGAAAGCTAACATATAGAGAATAAGATATCTCAAAGGGTTAGTCAATTTAAGATATAATCATCAGAGAAAAAGGCATAATCATAACATAATTTCAACATAAGCATTCTAACATCGCAATTAAACTTAAGATATACATAATTTCATACTTCAAGTACTTGGCCTTCTTATCAACTGAAATGCATCACAAGGCACCTCCTAGTATACCGGTACAAGGCAGAGGTAGCATCCCATACCACTATCAAAGCTAACGTCCTCCCTTTGATTATTCTTGATCATAATCCACTTCATAATTAAGACCTAAGTTATTCATGAAATAATATAACTATACACCTAGATCACCTCAACGCACACTTGTTTAATGCACGTGTTTCATCCCATTCTACCTCACACACTAAGCATATCTTGAAGTCGCCCTATTCGTTTTCATTAACTCTAGGTGTCACTAATAGACCTACTTCATTTTGAAAATGAACTATCATCTTAACTTATTCATATCATTGAAGGCTTCTATAGAAATTATCCATGGTAGGCATACATCACATAAGAGGTCATTTCATATTTGTTTAAATCATACTTGTGCAATGTATGAATGACACCCATAATACCATACATACTAAGTACTTCTTTATTCTAACCTAAACTATGCTAACCTATCTTTCGTTCTAGTCTATTAGCTTAGCATACTGATATAATAGACCTACTACCATGAAAAACATCATAACATACATCAAAGCTAATAAAGAAAGGATATAAGAATACAAAGCTAGACATGATGCAACTATTCATGCATATGCAAGCTATCCATAGGGGAGCATAAGTCCTCAACCCTAAGCTATTCTTAGGAGTGTGTAACATGTCCATCCTAATCTACCATGAAGTGGTCTTTGCCTAACGAAATAAAAGTTCCATGCAGAACTCTAGTCATGCTACTCAAATCTAACCCTAAAAGTGTATCGGCGATTCTCCATCCTAGGATACAATGGTTAGTACTAATACAAGCTACCATGACAAGCATTCTACCAATGCAAGATCAAGCAAACCTTAGAGAGCTTCCTTTCTTAATACAGAGCTATCATAAGACACTCCATCCCAAGCTACCATGAGAATTTTCATCCCAAGCTACCATGCGAACTTCCATCCCAAACTACATTATTCAACTATCCATGATGGAATGCATAGGATCTAGATCAAGCTATTCTATTCTAACATGCATTATTATTTTAGGTGATTTACCTTTCATAATATATATACATGCAAGCTATTCAACATAATAGACTCATTCTATTAGCCCTAGTGATCAAAATTATGACTTCAAGCCCTTCATTCAAACTTTACTTCATCATTCTCATAGTAGTCTAGATTTTAAGACACATGTGTTCTAAGCCTTAGTCATAAGACAATTCTAAGAATAGTTCCTCATAAAATCCCAAATCTAATCGACCCAATTAACTTTTGATTATACATTCATAAATCTAGGTTAATTAATGATTTCATAATTCTATTCTTGATTAAGTCTTATATATAACTCTTTTTGTTATTTAAAATAATTACTCAAAAATCAACCTAAAGGATATCTAGGAATTATGTGTTTCCTCTCTTGCTTAAACATGAAAGATTTTACTCTTTACGGAAAAACAAACTGAAAGGCTCTGTTCGACATCAATGTTTTGCTTTCCTGTTTAAATATGAAAACAATTATTCGTTGAGAATACATTGTACCCATAATCTCTCTTGAGAAATACAATTTCACTCTTTAATCTTTACTCATTAGTCAACTAAAAACTCAAGTCTTAAAATAAGTTTAAAGCATTTGTTTAAGACTTCTTAAAATAGGGTTCATGCCAAAATTACAATGACCATAGGTAGAATTCAATACTTGGAACTAGAGAACTTCATTAATACTACTCATTTCATGAATTCTCAACTCAAAGGGTTCATGTGGAGTTAAGAGCATCAACTACTCAACTCAATAACTTAAGGATGCTTCTCATCTCAAAAAGGCTTGACTGACAAGTTTCATGCAGAGTTATGGGCATGAACTACTTAACTCAATAACTTCATGGATAACATGTAACAGCTCCATAATTACGAATATACTGTCAAAAGGATTATGAACTCAATGTTCAAAACATAGAACTTGAAGATACCACTCGTCTCAAATATATCCATCTTAAGGAGTTCATGCGGAATTTATGGGCATGAATAACTCAACTCAAAGGTCTAGATAAAGATATGGAACTTGTGTATACGACTCTTCTTATCCACAGACTTACCTCCTCAAAACGTATCTCGAACTAATAGTTACCCTCAAAGGATTAATAATTAAAATCAATGACTTACTTGAGCTCACTCTTAAATCTCTCTTTAATTTTGATAATGAATTGAAGAGTTATGACTAATGATATGAAGGATATCTTAATGATAAGGAAGACTCAGGAATACATTCTCCCCGCTCTCATACTCACTTTATCGAGTCATAAAACAAGTTACTAGAAATTGTAGAGGAATCCTAAAAAAGAATCAAAGGGACTTCCCCAAAAATGTTCGAAATAACTCTCAAGACTTGACTCACAATTATACATTGAATTTGATTTATGAATTAAAAGTTTTGATTTGTGATAGGAAAAATCTTATGATGTTTAAGTGTGATTTCAGATTATTAAACATGAGACACAATCAACAAATCATTGTCTAGAAGCAAGTCCCCGATGAAGAGATTATCATGCCCCCGAGGCTACCCTTTAGACGTGGGACATTGGACCTTGACTACAGGTGACCCCAAACTAAACCTACTGGCATAATCATGACCATACTAGAGACATTAAACTTATGTAGAAGCTTAAAACATGAATTAAATCTTAAATGATGGGGAAAACTCATATACTAACCTTAATATATGAATCTAAGAATTTTAATAAAAAAAGACATGAAACTCAAATACTAAGATGAATCTAATTATGTCTGGAATAAGACTCTGTATTGACTAGAAGTGTTGGGACATGCCCCAACTAAATCTAGCAAAACTTAAACTAAATACTAAAAGGTACTTAAAAAAGTAGTCATGTCATTAATCCTCGAAAAATGAGGACTCACCACTGATACTTCTAAACTGAAGAAGTTGAATTGATTTGTGCATGATCTCACTGCCGAGGAGCTGAACTTATATCACAAGAAGATGTAGTGTAGAGTATGTGTCCGTTCTTGAAAGGTATTGAGCATGAGGTAAAGAGTAAAGCTAAATATCATATAACTGAACAAAGCAATAAATCAATAATATAATCTAAAACTGATAAGGATAGTGAAAAACTGAACATAACTAAATGGAACGCAACGACAAAGTTATAATATGCTGAGACTAAATAATGAAACTTGGTAAATTTAATAGAGTGTGAGTAAATTGTGGGATATGCTAATAATTGACATACATGTGTCAAATGTGGATTCTAATGTATATTCCGCATTGCAAGGACCTAATATGCCTGGCCAAAGGTACAAAGTCATGCTAGCGTGATCACTAAACCTATGTCCACAGAGTGGACTTACGACGTACGAGCATCATAGTTCTAGGATTATATGGGTGATCATCCCTAGTCAAACTAGGTATTATTCTTCTTGGAACCTAGGAATGACTTTAATGAATTCTCTATAATTCTTCTTAGAACTGAAGGTGCAACATTAAGTAAAATTAACACCTGGGGAAACTTTAATTTCATTGGTGAAATCGCACTCAAAATGAAGGATGCTTCGAGTCTTAGCTCAAAAAATTTTGGGGTGTTAAAAAAAATGCTCTAGTTAATAATGTTTCACTTTCAATACATTAATGTTGCATTTTTAGTTAGTAGATCAGAATATCGAGATGTAATGTTTGTTTAGAGTTATGTTTTATTGCATATGTTCTATTGGGAATAGGTCAAATACTAACATACATGTGTCAAATGTTGATTCTTATGTATATGCCCCATCAAGAGGACCCAATATACCTTGCCAAAGGTATAAATGCATGCTAGCGTGATCACTAAACATATGACCACAGAGGGGACTTACAACCTACGTGGATCATAACTATAGGATTATATGGGTGACTGACCCTAGTCCAACTCGATATTATGATACTTGGAACCTAGGAATTATTGGAATGAACTTGATATAGTTCTTCTTGGAACTAAAGGTGCAACCTAAAGTAACCTTAACACTTGGGGAAAATTTAATTTCATTGGTGAAATCCCACTCAAAATGAAGGATGGTTCGAGTCCTAGATCAAAAAATTTTGGGGTGTTACAAATATACATGCTCCAGTTAATAATGTTTCATTTTCCATAACTTAATGTTGAATTTTTAGTTAGTATTTCAGAATATCGAGATGTAAAGTTTATTTTGAGTTATGTTTTATTGCATACGCTCTATTGGGAGTAGGTCAAATATTGATTTTTACTAGGGTCAGTCACCCTCATACTCCTAGAACTACGTTCCCCCATAGCTAAGTCTCCTCATACTTAATGATCACGTCAGTCATGCCTTAATATCCTTGACAAGGTATAATGGGTCCTCTCGATAGGGTGTAGTCATCAGACTCAAAATTTATCTCATGTGATTTTATGTCAGTTATTAGTAGCTCCAACACTAAGATTCTAGTGTATTGACTAAGTTACAACATACAGTTCAGTACTCCGTTTCAATATGTAATGAATTTGGCCATTACATTAAGTTAGTTCATATTCAATATGTTTAGTTTATTCTTCATGCTTATCTTATATAATTGATATGTATGCTCTAGTTAAGTTATGTTATGTTGTTCATGCTTCTTATATTATATAATGTCTACTCATCTCGATCGTCGATGATTCCTACTTAGTACCTCGTATTTTGGTACTTACACTACAGTTCTACATCTTTTTGTAACGTAATACCTAGTTCAAATCATCCTTGTTGATCTTCTCTCATTCAAGCCACATTGTTCTTTTTCTTCTTGTTTGTAGTTAGCTATATGGCATATAGATGATCGCTTCTTTTTCTTTTGTATATTTTGTCTATATTTTTTATTCGTTGGAAAATTATATTTTGTATACTCTTATGCTCGTAATTGACGTGCTTTTATACTTGTAAAAATAGTTTTACATCATGGTGCTTGTGTATGTTTATCTTCTCAGTCTATTTTGGTGCCCTGTTTTATTTTTATATTGTTTGTATATATCTATGCTAAGTTCATTTTCTTATCTTATTATTCCTTCTACTTCAGTTATTTCTAATTTTATTTAGGGTATGTTATCTTGGGTTTGTCTTTCCTACTAGGGTTTATGGTAGCCGCTCTCATGATTGATTTTTATTCTTTAAAATTAAACTCGATTAAATCTCGACTTGATTTATAATTGAGTAGGAAAAATAAAATATTAATTATAGAACATGCTAAATTCCAAAAAAAAAAACAAGAATTGAAAACCCCAGATAGTTCTGAAAAGGTCACCCCCATGAACATTTGATTCGTCTTCTTTATGTGGGGTAATATTATTCTCTTACAAATGGACATTGGATTCTTTTAGTCAATGAAATTAATTTTTTTCGTCTTTGATTAACAAGATGCCCATTATGGAATAAAATAAAGTATGTGCTTGTTATCTATCTTTAATCTAGTTGACCTTGTCATAACATTTAAATCATGTTGTTTACTCCATTGATTTTTTGTTGCGACAACTTCTTCCATTAACTCCATAACTTTTTATGAGGTCACTTTTGAAAGGTTCAAATTGTATTCCTACAGTTCAATTGTTTAGGTTGATATATAGGTCTATTTGGATATCTTTTGACCTTTTGTGGTCATAAAATCTATGTGGCTTTTTCAAAGTTCTAATGAGAGTTATATTAAAATATTAGAAGTTTATATGTATAACTTATATATGTATAGGCAAAACTTTATTATTATAAAATAAAAAATAATTTACGAAATAGATTATTTTGTTTTCTCAAAGGTTATGAATATTAAAATTAATATTTAAGGTAGTAATAAAATTATATTTTACACACTGTGCTATTAGGTTTTATTTGCCCTAAATTTCTTACCATAAATAGGTTTTCCTTTTAGGAAAAGGTTTTGAATTGAGTAATCCATTTTCTGGTAGGAAAAAGGTTTAGGACTCTATAAATAGAGGAATATTCCTTCTAACTTAATCAGCATTCACAATGTAGTCTTAAGGGTTTTGAGAGTTTTGGTTAGAAGGAGAATTTGTGGTTCACAAGCTTGATACATTATCACTTGTGTGAACCTCCCATGTATTCCGAGTGAATTGGTTGAGGTTGTTTCTCTCTTTATTTTGTGCTCTCATATTTATAGTGGATTGCTCATCACCTTTGTGGACGTAGGTCGATTGACCGAACCACATTAAATCTTTGTGTTTTTTGGTATATTTCTCGTTATCTTCTTACTCGTGGTCTTTCGAGATTTTCTTTGTCCGCGTTTACACCTCCTCATTTTCGGTCCTAACATGTGCTACCTTGTTGAAAATCATTTTATATGATATAGATGATACTATATAATGGTAAGATTTCTTATATATTTCATATAAGGAAGCATTTAGTATACAAAGATTTAGTTTATTTTATAGTTCTACAAATAAGAAAAATAAGAATATGACTATTATGTCTAGCGTGGAATCTATTTTTGAAGTGTGAAAGAGGTAAATAACATTTGGCTGAAAACCCAACATTAGGTATATTAATGCCTAATTTTCTAATTTGTCTTAACAGAACAAATCTAGGTTATACCATCATAAACTAAAAGGAGCCGCCAGCCTTACAAAACTTCAATAGATCTTTTTACTTCAAGGAATTCCACAGAAAAATCATGATGGGAAGATGCCGACTTAGTGATTTACCAGATTCAATCTTAATCCACATCCCCTAAACGTTTCCAGAAGCAAAACAAGTTGCGAGAAGATTCATTATATCAAGTCAATAGAAGTTTATTTCATTGTTGGGGTATCACTCAATTTCAGTTTCTCTTATTTAGCCCATTCTAGTGAGCAAAAATCAGTTTCAAGATTTTGTGTCTTCCAACCAGAAAATCTTCAGTACAGTTTGTCTTTTTAGAAAATTCAAAATTTTATTTTGATTTCCTATATTCTCTAGTAGAAATTTCTTTAAGATATTGATATATTTTACTGCTTTTAATGTTGAAGAATTACTCAATACATTTTACTTAGAGATGCATATGAATTTCCTCAATCTGCATATAAGAATACATTGTTGAAAATCTTGGTTTTAGAGTATTGCAAATTGAGCGCTTCCACTAATCTGAACTGCTATGGTCTTGTTCCTCTTCAATAGATTCATGTATTTGATTGAGGGTGTAATGGAAAAGATATTATTTGAGTGCCCTAACTTCAGAGCGTGCAATTAAATCAATTTAATGTATTTTAATATATGTAATCAACAATGTGAAATTGAGAAAACTGACCATAGACAACATAAAATTAAATGAATGTTATGTATGACTTGAAATGTCTACCACATATATCGTATGATTTAATATTTAAAAGTCTTGTCGTGGGATATGCCTGAAAATATTTCGGTCCATGCTGCATTGACATTTTTTTACACTCTTCCCATTAAAAATTTCATGTTATACATATGTTTTTTTTTCAGTTTGGGACTTCTTTATTGCTACGAAATATTTTGATTTATTAACATTAGTAGTGATAATATTTATAAAAATATGACAACAATTTGGTTAATGTTACAAAAATACTTTCTTATAGAAATGTAATTGCAAAATGGAAGGTTGTGGGGTTTTAATTGGTATGTTATTGTTGTTTTAATTGCAATTGGAAAATAATTTAAGTAAGACATTTAATGGAAAATTTAGAATGATAAACACTAAGAACAAATAATTTGTAAAATTCAAATTTCATTATCAATAATGAATTGACTTCAACCCTAATATTTGTAATAAAAATGAGAGAATTCTATCTTTAGGAAATTCAAATGGTTTTATATTTTATATGTTCTTTTGATAATAGGTTGTTGTATCGATGGTCTTAGCAAAAACAAACTCTCTATCGCCCAAAACTAGAACTAAGGTCTACATACATTCTATCTTCTCCATATCCCGCTTCGGGGGGTGACATTGGTATGTTGTTATTGTTGGTTTGTTTCTTCTTAAAAGTTATTTTTTAAAAATAAAATCTGCTTCGATTACCCATTTTATTATATTTCTATAAAATTAGTTTCTATTCAATGTAGTCCTTGTATGGTTCTGGGATACGAGACTTAAAATAATTGAGACACAACTATAGTATACCCATAACTCGTATAAAAGCATAGGAGTTATGGGTATACCAGTTGATAATTTTGAAGAGTCTCATCTGAAGAGCATGACAGCGTGTATATAAACACTAATATAAAAGAAGTAAAATCCACAACTTAAATAAGATCTATTGAAATGTTTTTAGAAGAAACAAAACAATTAAAATAACAAACACAGTGTAATCCCACTAGCGGGATATGGGGAATGTAGAATGTACGCAGACTTTAATCCTAACTTTCTAGGGTAGAGATGATGTTACAATCACGACGCTCAATGCAACGACGTATTATCAAAGCTGGCTAGAAAAAAAATCACAAGATAGAATTGTCGTACTTTTGAGTAATGAAGAATTGTGTAAATAAATTGCTTCAACAACTCTAATTTCTCATTGTTTATGAACCAACAACTCTCCCTTTTTGTATCAAACAGAAACATATTATTTAATCAAGGTAAGGAAATGTAAGAAACTAGTACACTAATGCTATGACTATATATTGTATAGTAGCATACTTTAGGATCAATTTCCTCTAGTTTTGGGTTTTGCAGTTTAAAAGGGTTGAAATGAGGTTTAAACTGGTCCAATAAACTATCAAATGCTAGATATGTTTCATATTTTTGTTGTTGGATTTTGGCAGATGGTGTTTTCCAACATATGCCTAGAAATCGTTACATACTTTCATAGTCTTTGATCAATTAGACTTCCTTGGATTTTGCAGATCTTTAAAATATTTATTGGATCTTTAGACTTTTTTCATTGACGAATGCAGTTACGAAAGAAGAGTAGGTTGTCTTTGGACCATATTTTTGTTACTTCATATTATCAATAGTAACTAACTACTAATGAAAGTAGAAGACAATCCATATCCATAAATTTATGATATTTAGTACACCATCAAAGAAATCATAACACTATTTTAAAATTAGCTTAGCGGTATATTTCATAGTTTGTGTATACCAATTTGTTCGCCACACCCGACATGGGTAGCTTTTGTACACGTAAAAATTTATATTATTTTCTTTCAATTTTATATGTTCATTGAATCAAAAAGTTCATACATCTTCTTTCATGTGAAAATCAAATTCTTTGCTTTTTTACATTTTTATTAAAAATCACAAAAAAACATTAAAGGAATATTATAGAGATAAGGTCACCCCTAGACAAGGTGATAATATTAGTTAAACCTTTGGTAATAAAAAGATATTCTCTACAATTGATGTCACAAAGTAATGTATGATTAGAATATAAATATATGTCTCTTGATTGTAGTTGTCCGCAATGGTCTATTTCCTTTTTGGGTATAGCTCGGTCCCTTTCATGTAGACATCAACTCAATATCACTTAAGAGCCACAGCTCAAGATTATCATCATTGACCACATTTGGATCAATTTCTATTACTCCCTTACCACTTCTGCACAAATGGAACTACATCCTTAATGTCTTTAAATGATATGTTTTTTCTATGTAATTTCCAAAAAAAAAGTGCTACTATAAAACTAGTGCGGTTCATACTTTATTCAAATCCAACGTAATCATCCTACTAGAGAAGAAGAAATAATTAGTTTGTAATGAATTAATATACGATTTTTTAAGTACAAATTGTTGATGTGTAATGATTAAATTGAAACAATAAGAACTATATGAACTTATTCATAATATTAATGACGAGATCTATTATAGCTTCTTCTTCTTCTTCTATATCCCGAAATCTAGAAGATATAAAAACACATTTATTTTTTATTGATAAGAAAGTTATGTAGTTGCACACCTTCCTTTAGTCATGTGACTTTACACCTATACATATCAAAAAAAATATTCATTCATATCGAAAATAACAACAAATTTACAAAAAAAAAAATTAAGTACATATAAATTAAATAAAAGGTTAAAAATATTTTAGCAACAACCTTCTATGATGGTTTCAGAAAGCAAAAACGAGAGTTTAATAAACAATTGGTCTCGTAGATTTTCAAATTCAAACATGAAGAAGCAACTTGTCATTGTTAAAATATATTTAACAAACATCAAGTATTTGTGCTTCCTACATCATGGTGAATCCATTACACTTTAGTTATTTATGCTTCTATTGTATAATGATTGCAATGGTTTTGATGTTTAAAGTACAAACTAGAGTTGTGTTTGATCGCACATTCTTTATGCAATTTTCTAGGAAAGACATATCATTGGGAGACGTCAGAGATGTGGATCCACCCTTGTACTAAAGTTGTAAGGAAATACTAGAAATGGATCCAAATTTGGTCGATGATGATAAACTATGCTTGAAGTTCTTTTGGAACTTTGATTACAGATGCTCCATGAAAAGAATCTAGCTTTGTCTCAATTTTCCAAAGACCACCGTGAATAGTTATATGTATCTTCTAATTCAATAATACTTTGTAATATCAATTGTAGAGAAGGTTGCATATTTTGGAAAATGTGTTTTTTATATTACAACCTCATCAAGGTACCAATCCTTTTTTTGGGTGTCTTTATTTGAATGATCTTAACTTAACGCTTGATGGTGATTTTTGGATTGTTGATAAAATCATTAAAATCAAAAAGGGTTATTGTGTATAGAATTAAGAGGTGATGAAATTTTAGGTTCCATGAACATATCAAGTCGTACAACATCTTGTATAACTTTAATTCTAAAAGTATCGTATATTTTTATGCAAATGAGAATGAAAACTGTCAATATGAATTCTTACTTTTGAACAATACGTAAAAATAAGTCAATATTAACATTTTATTAAATGTTTTCTCAGGCATGCAATCATTCTAGGAAAGTTCGTCATTTCTGCCAATTAAAAAAAGAATGAGGTTTCTATTGATTATATAAGGATGAAAAATAAATTTCTTAGCTTAGGAAATATTAAAGTTATATTTTTAAAAGTAGCATCTCAAAGGATTCTTTTTTTTCCAGCAAGCTGCATTTCTAATTAAAGGAAATGTTAATTTCATAAGAATGGTATCTCTTATATATATATATATATATATATATATATATATATATATATATATATATATATATATATATATATCATATTATATTAAAATCATAAAGCTCCATTATAGAAAGTTGAATTACAAAAATATCCCTAATCATATTAAAAATAACCACTTTGTCCTTATCATTTAACTAATGTATCAAGCTTTTCATATTACTGCATTTATATCTTTTAACTTTTAAACGTCAATCAGTTAAATATTTTATACCCTTTTCATATTCTTTGAACTTTATAAAGTTACCACCCTGTCAAATTTCTTTATCATTTTATTCTTACTCCTCTTCTGTTAGACTACAGAAAATCTACTATTACTATCGCCCTCTTATTTGTTGAATTTTGTCTAGCATAAGGTAATACTATTTTTCTCCCATTTATCATTTTATTCTTACTCCTCTTCTGTTAGACTAAAGAAAGACTATTATTACTATCGCCCTCTTATTTGTTAAATTTTGTCCAGCATAAGGCAATACTATCTTTTCCCTATCAAATAATTTCCGTTTCTGTTTACTGCTTAATTATGACTTGTGTTTACAAAATAATGTGTATAGATAATATTTTTTATTTTATTTATTTCACACTTTGTATTTTTAGTTTGCTACAAAAAATATCACTTTGGGAGTAGCTACTGAACCAAATTTATAAGTATGTATATATTTCATGAGTCTTATTTTAAATTCAACATTATTGGTTTCATTTAATGTCACTTTTGGATGCTTTGTGACCTCCCACTTCTAATTTAGTATAGGTATTTATTTATAAAACATCATTAGTATCATACTTAAAAGTTGTGTCTTCGTGAAGAAATAGAAAAACTTTCAAGCATGTATCTCATTCTATTACATGACAGATGAATAATATTACATTACAAATATATGTTGCATTTGAATCTACTATTCAACTGAATTACTGTCAATTGCTCCGTATATGCAAATTTAAGTAGAGTATTATATACTTAATTTTAGGAAGTTTATTAATTAG
Source organism: Solanum lycopersicum (assembly GCF_036512215.1). Lineage (NCBI taxonomy): Eukaryota > Viridiplantae > Streptophyta > Magnoliopsida > Solanales > Solanaceae > Solanum > Solanum lycopersicum. The sequence continues at coordinate 28,051,897 of NC_090807.1, read as the reverse complement.
CACGAGACACGTGTCTAGTAATTAGTTCAACTATAACGAAGAAGAATCTAAGTCAAAATAAAAATATCCCTTTAACTATTATTTTATTATCTACAAATTATTTAAAATAGGTTTTTTATTAAATATTTATTTTGGTATTGATGAATTTTGACTCTTCTTATTATAATAATTAACACTCCTATATATAGATAGACTTACAATTCAATACTCATGATTAAATTGTAAGTTATTATTAGCAAGAAAACAAAACAAAAAAATCTAAAAACCTTACATCTTTCACGTACTAATAGTAATGATTTTTCATAATGATAGTTGCTATGAATTTCTTAATAATTAGTTATAATGACATTCCATTACACATTTAATATTTTAAATTTATTTTAAACGTATTTTGTCCTTAGTTTTTTACTCTATCCGATTTAAATGTTATAAATTATAAAGTTAATCAAATATTCAATAATAAATAGCAAATCATCATATTAATACACATAATTTTTATTATAACTAATTTTTCATTATGTAAATATATGTAACTCCCTAATTATATTTATTATGATTTTGCTCCTATCTTTCTCCATAATCTAAAATGGACTAATCTCATATAAATAGTATCATATAAATACCTATATTTACTTTAATCAATTACAAAAAAAAATATGTATGCTCTCTTCTCCCATCTCCTGTTATTTGCTTACTTTAATTTTTACGTTAATTTTTTGTTTGTTGTTATTGTACATATTTTTCAATGTTGTTTTGTTATTATTATTGAAAATTTATCATGGTTTGTTATTTCGTATACATTGTGGTATTTTAATATCCTCATTTGAATATCAATAGTTTGTTAATTTTTACTTCATACACTTTTAGTCAATTTTTTTTTAATATATATATATATATGTATATATATATATATTATTATTATTATTATTATTATTATTTCAAAAGTATGGTTTTGTTTTAGTAAATATCATAGATTCAAAGGGGATAAAAAATGTCATTTGCATTACAAAGACGCACGTTCCCTAGAGAGTATATAGTTAAAGATAGTAAGAGGGAAGTAAATTAACTAATAAGTAGATGTAACTCTGTAGTTTAACCTCATGATCATTTCCTTGAGCCCCGCTTTGGTTATCACATTATTTTGTTCTTGTTATGGTTCTTTTTTCCTGAATGGTTTGTAATGCTTCATCTTGGGAAACTCCTACTTAAAAGTTGAATTATCATTTTGCCCTTATTTATTCCTATACTAAAATAAGTATTAATACATAATTAATTTAAAATTAAATAATCATATTTAAATACATGCATCTAGATACAGTGGTTCAAATTCTAATTATTAAAATACTAAGTAATAATTAGTGGCAGAGCCACATGTAGTGAAGAGGTGTTGACCGACACCCCTTTGTCGAAAAATTACATTATGTAGCTAGAACAAAAATATTTTTTATGCATACATATATTACATATTGACACTCCTTGGCTTTTACATGATTTAATTTCTTTAGATTTTGACACCCCTTAGACAAAATTATATTATATTATACTAAATACTAAAATAAGAAGATGTAAAGTCAAACTTTGAAAGGCAAAAATATTTCATAAAAAATTATTAGAAATTATTTCATAGAAAATTGTTGGGAATTACTTTTTTTTAAAAAAAATAAAAATTCTCTATTCTTTCTCTATAATTAGTGAGGTTAAATTGATCAAACTTGTTATCCTTTCTCTATAATTAGTATAATTAAATGTATTGAATTATTAGTAAAACAATCAACCTTTCCTCTCCCCCATGTCTAAGATCACTAACTTCTAAAAATTATCTTAAATAAATCTTCACCTTTTCATCTTACTATATAAATTTTTAGCTATATATATGTATCATGAAAAAGTAATTTTTCTTTGTCACTTACCTCTTTTTGATGTGAATCATTAGGCAAATTTCATGTTCTTTTTTTGTTTTAAATACTAATATTTGTTTCATGCTAACTAGAATGATATTTTGTATCATAGTTTTATCTTTATCATTTTAGATGGTTTTTTTTTGTTACGGGAGAAGGTATCATCAAGAACTTTACTCCTTACTTATTTCTTTTTACTATCTATATGGTTATAATTAATGTCTTAAGAAGGGTGTGAATGTTGTATTTGTTCTTATTTGTTTATTTTTTTTATTCTTTACCGATTTATACTTCATTAATTTAATCTACTATGAAATTATGAATGTTATGTATATTTTTATTAGTGCTGAAATTACTAGTTTATAACTTTTAAATTCATTTTTAAATGTACTTTTATAATATTTTTTTCTTTTATCCTTTCCTTACTGATATAGTTTCTTTAAGTAGATACATATCTGTGTACTTAGTATATGGAGCGTAATGAGAGATTATTAAGGATAAATCATATAAATATATTCATATTATTAGATGCTAAAGTAATATTTTTATTTTTTCATATTTCTTGCTTGATGGTCAATATAATATTCGATTATTATGAATTTTATTTAATGAATAAAATATAAATTGATAAAACTAATATTTTTAAATTCAACATTTTTTATATAATAACTATATGGAATAAACGTGCAATGCACATTACGAAAACTAGTATACATATATATATATATATATAAGAATGCTAACTTAAGCACATATTTGTCTAATTTTTTCACGTTAATTTTTTTATAGAATTAGTCACTTTTTTAAGTTCTTTCATAAAAAAATTATGCATTACTTCTTGTTGACTTGACAAATCTTTTTTAATTTTGCATTAATATTATGGAAGGTTACTATAGCTACTATGATTGCTAGGGATACATCACATAAGAGGTCATTTAATATGTAGCTTCAAGTCATACTTGTGTCATGTATGAATAGTATCCCATACTACCATTCATACTATGTACTTCTTTAGGCTAACCTAATCTATGCAAACCTATTTTTCATTCTAGTTTATTAAGCTTAACATACTGACATAAAATACATACTACCATTGAAAACATCATAACATACGATCCAAGATAATAAGAAAGGATATAAGAATACCAAACTAGACACCGTGCAACTATTCATGTTAATGCAAGCTATCCATAGGGGAGAATAAGTCCTCAACCCTAAGCTATTCTTAGGAGTGTGTAACATCTCCATCCTAAGATACCATGAAGTGGTCTTGGCCTAACCAAATCAAACTTCCATGAAGGCACTCTAGTCATGCTACTCAAATCTAACCTTAGAAGAGTAGCGACGATTCTCCATCCAAGGCTATCCTACCTACTACTAATGCAAGCTACCATGACAAGAATTCTACCAATGCAAGATCAAGCTTACCTTAGGAGAGCTTACTTCCTCAATACATGAGACACTCCATCCCAATCCACCATGAGAATTACCATCCAAGTTACATAATTCAAATATCCATGAGGGAATCTAAAGGATCACGCTCAAGCTATTCTATTCAAACAACCATGATTCATTTTAGGTGATTTACCTTTCACAATATATATACATACAATCTACTCAACATATTAAAATCATTCTATTAGCCCTAGTGATCAACATCATGACTTTAAGCCCTACATTCAAACTTTACTTCGTGATCGTCATACTAGTCTAGATTTGAAGACACATTTATTCTAAGCCTTAGTCATAAAGCAATTCTAAGCATACTTCATCATAAAATCCCAAATCTAATCAACCCAATTAACTTTCTACCATACATTCATACATCTAGGTTAATTCATATTTCATAATTCTACTCTTGATTAAGTCTTGTACATATTAACAATTCAAAAGACTCTAACAAGAGTCATCAATTTATCATCCAAAGCCTAATCCCACATAACGTAAAAATTAGGGTTAATCATGAATTCACTATAAGTTATTAAAATTCACATGAATGAACATAAATATGATCATATATGGTCAGAATCCAACCCTTTGGAATCATACACACCTAATTCCCATGCGTTGGAATCAACCCTACCGTTATTAGGGTTCTTCTTCAAAAAATAAGGAACTCTAGGGGACTCTATCTGTAACAACCTGTCTAGTAGGTTCGAGCAGTAGAATTATTTTTTATAAAAATTGACTGGGTCGACGGATCACGCAATGGAACGTCATGATTACAACGGACCGTGATGGACTCCGTCGTTCCATACTTGCGTAACTTTTTCTGCTGCTCTCCTCATTACCATTGACGACAGGTAGGACGAACCGTCATAGGCATGAAGGTCCGTCGAGGGTATTCGTTCCAAAACACTTCAACTCTGAAATCCGGGTACAGGGATCAACTCTCTGACCTTCACGACGAAACTGCATCACGGACCGTCATAGATACGGCAGGCCGTCACAAGCTGCTTAACCCCGACTGGGTCGGATTTCCGCTAAAATTTAAATGAGTGTTTTGGACTATTCATGATTATAATTATGAAATTAGTGGGGTAAGTTTAATAACTTATTTAATTGAGGGTTAAAGAAGATAATAGGGGAATAAATAGTGGGTTACTTTTATCATAATGGATTATATGATAATTAGGGTAAAAGAGAAAGAATCGGGAGAAGAAAAACAAAAAGAACAGAAAGGGAGAACTTGCGAGAGAGAAAGAACGAAGAGGTCAACAAAGGCATTGGGGAAGTAGCTTTCTTGATCACGATTCTTCGATGGAGGCAGGTTATAATTTACTTCTATGTGATAGATAAACTCTAAATAGCGATTGATATGTATTGGGCGGTATTGTAAAGTCTTCTATGTGCTTGATTGTGTGTTTCAATATTTTTGATTGTGTAATTGTGGTGGGTAAGAATGATGAGACTGTTGAATCTTAAATCCTCTCTATTAAAATTGATGCCTTGACATAAAGAAGACTAGATGAAATAAAATAATGAGATAAATGGATCAGAGTGTCACATTCCGACATGGTAATATTGGATTGGAGTGTCACGTTCCGACATGTATTAGGGGATCGGTGTGTCACATTCCGACACGGTATATAGGATTGGAGTGTCACTTTCTGACATGATAATAATAAATAGAAGGAATCTTGAATTATGTTAATATACTCAAATTCGAAGAACCTATTTCCCAAATGAATATAGTGTGGAGGTTTGAGTCCTCATAGGTGTGCTTGGTGTTGTTGACAATGGTTCTTGTACTTGTTGCTTGTCACCTCTTAAGTATTGTGGTTGATTTTATGTTATTATTCATTATATATTATTTTCTATTTTGAGTTGGCCGATGATACCTACTCTGTACGTGCTCCTTGTACTGACCCCTACTTGTAATTTTCTTCTTTGTTACTTGTGGAGTGCAGCAAGCGTGCCATCAACTTCGACTCGTCCTCAGCTCTAGCCAGTCTTCAGCATATCAGAGTTCAGGGTGAGCTATTATTCCTAGCTCGTGCTTGATTCTCTCCTTCACGTCTTGATGTCTTAATATACTCAAATTCGAAGAACCTATTTCCCAAATGAATATAGTGTGGAGGCTTGAGTCCTCATAGATGTTCTTGGTGTGATAACTTCTAGATTTTGGGAATAATAAGTATTAAACTTTAGAAGTTTATTTAATTGATTACATTAATATGTTTTGGATCTTCCGCATTAATTTTACTATTCATAATTTATATACTGGTAAATGATGGGGTTTAGATTTGTTGGTTCGCTCACATAAGAGGATAAGTGTGGGTGCCACTCGCCGCTCGTTTTGGGTTGTGAAAAACTTGGTATCAGAGTGTTAGGTTTGTTTGTCTCATCACACAAGAACGAGTCTGGTAGAGTCTTGAGTAACGGTAGGGGGACGCCCTTACTTTTCTTTGAGAGGCTATAGGACTTTAGGAAAATTCCATTCTTTCTTTCTTTCGTGCTATTACTTGGATCCAATTGGTATCTAGGTGATACAAATTGGTATCTGACATCCTCACTCTATTTCGCAGATGGTTAGAACTAGAGCAACATATGTGGAAACACCAACACTAGCAAGACAGGGTGCATCTGAGCCAATCATTGGGGCTGTAGCTCGAGGAGGAGCAGTGGAAATAGGCCGTGGTAGAGGTTGCAGGAGGACGCCCTCTAGAGGTGTCACGACCCAAATCGAGCCGTCAGTGGCACCAACATTTATCCTCCAATGTGAGTGAACCAACCAATATAAACCCCAACATTTCAAACATAATAAATAGAAAAACAATGCGGAAGACTTAAAACTCATTAACAAAATCAATAATCAACTTCTAAAACTCAAACTTATCATTATCCCCAAAATCTGGAAGTCATCATCACAAGAACATCTATCCTTAAATTACTAAAGCTAACAGTATCTGAGAAACTAAAAATAAATAATGGCTAGTCTATTCCACAACTTCAAGGCATCAAGACATGAAGAAGAAGATCTAATCAAAGCTAGAAGCTTTAGCTCACCCTGAAATCTGGTGTGTTGAAGATTGGCTAGAGTTGCGGTTGGGTTGAAGACGACCGTACGTTTGCTGCACTCCACAATGAACAAAAATAAAACATACAAGTAGGGGTCAGTAGAAAACACGAGTACTGAGTAGATATCATTGGCCAACTCAAAATAGAAAACAATATATATCAGATAATAACATAAAATAATCCATATTTCTCAACAGGTGAAAGCAACAAGTTCACAAATTATGTGTAACCACATCAAACACACCTATGAGAACTCAATTCTCCACACGATACTCATTTGGGATAAAGGTTATTTTCATTCGAATTTATTAACATAATTTCAAGATTCATTATGTTTATTCCTCTTGTGTCGGTACGTGACACTCCGCTCCCCTACTACTATGTGCAGGAACATGACAGTCTGATCCGCTAATTCTACGTGTCGGTTCGTGACACCCGATCCCCTAATTTTATGTGTCGGTTCGTGACACCCGATCCCCTAATTCTACGTGTCGATTGGTGACACCCGCTCCACTAATCTCATTCTATTAATTCATCAAGCCTTCTTTTATACCAAGGCATCATTAATCTCATTACTTTAGTTCATCAAGCCTTCTCTTATAGCAAGGCATCATCAATCTCATTACTTTAGTTCATCAAGCCTTCTCTTATACCAAGACATCATCATTAACAAGGTAAATTTAGGATTAGAGATTCAATAGACTCATCATGCTTATTAATCACAATTATATAATCACATCATGTAAGCACACAATTAAGCATATAGAAGGTTTTATAATACTATCCAACACATATCATTCGCTATTAAAAGTCTACTACGAATAGCATAAAAACCATAACCTACCTCCACCGAAGATTCGTGATCAAGCAAGCAATTTCCCAAAGCTTTGTTTCCTCTTTGTTTCCCTCTTCTTTCGATCGTTCTCTTTCCCTCTCCTTGTTCTTTCTATTTTTCATATTCAAACCCTCTTTCATTTACCCTAATTAACATATAATTAAGTATAAAAGATGATGAATTAACCCATTAATTGATTCAAGGTTATCTCCTTTAACCCTCAAGTAGTTAAATTATTAACATTAACCCACTAAATTTATAATTATAGCAGGAATAGTCCAAAACGTCCCTTAAAAAATTTAAAGAAATCCGACTCAGCCTGGGATTATGCAGCCTGTGACGGTCCGTCGTGCCTACGACGGTCCGTCCTGCTGTTTCCGTCGCAGAGTTCAGAGACTCCATTCCGTGAAGAGTCTGTGACGGACCGTCGGACCTGCCATGTCGTCACAAAGTTCAAAGAGTCAATTTCAGTACCCAAATTTCAGAATTCTAAGTGTTTTGGAATGAGACCCCCTCGACGGTCCGTCATGCCCATGACGGTCCGTCGTGGGATCCGTCAACCAAGACAGTTTTTCCAGAAATAAAATCTGCAGCTCAAAACGACTAAACAGGTCATTACAATCGATACCAATTTACCCATCGTTCGTCCTCGAACAATCATTAGAAGAAAAACAAGGGCGAAAAGGATTACCTGAATCTGTAAACAAGTGTGGGTATCTTTCTTGCATATCTGCCTCCTTCTCCCAAGTGGCTTCTTCAACGGGTCGATTCTTTCATTGAACTTTGATGGATGCAATCTCCCTTGACCTCAGCTTGCGAACTTCTCTAACTAAAATAGAAACAGGCTCCTCCTTATAAGACAAATTCTCATTAAGCAGAACTGAATCCCAACCAGTAATGTAGTTTCCATCCCCATGGTATCTTTTCAACATAGACACATGAAATACCGGATGCACTCTTGACAGTCCTGGGGGCAAGGCTAATTCATAAGCCACCTCCCCTACTCGCTTAAGTACTTCGAATGGTCCAATATACCTAGGGCTTAGCTTAACTCTTTTCCCAAACCGCATCACCCCTTTCATGGGCGAAACCTTCAGCAAGACTTGTTCACCCTCCATGAACTCCAAGTCTCTAACCTTTTGATCTGCATATTTCTTTTGCCTGCTTTGAGCCTCTAAAAGCTTTTCTTGAATAGATTTTACTTTCTCTAATGAATCCCTCAAAAGATCAGTACCCCAAGGTGTAAACTCAAATGCATCAAACCAACCAATGAGAGACCTACATCTTCTCCCATACAATGCCTTGAATGGGGCCATATAAATACTTGAGTGATATCTATTGTTGTATGAGAACTCTGCTAAGGGTAAGAAGTTATCCCAATGAACCCCAAATTCTGTCACACATGCACGAAGCATTCTTCCAACACCTGAATTGTTCGCTCAGACTGACCATCGGTCTGAGGGTGAAATGCAGTACTAAGGTCCAACATAGTAACTAATTAAGAATGCAATATTCTCCAAAACTTAGAAGTAAATTGCGTACCTCTATCTGATATGATAGAACTTGGAACTCCATGCAATCGAACAATTTCTGAGATGTAGAGTCTGGCTAACTTCGCTGCATTGTAGGTCACCTTGACCGGGATGAAGTGAGCAGACTTAGTTAATCTTTCCACAATTACCCAAATAGAGTCAAACTTCCCCAACGTCCTTGGAAGACCCACCACATAGTCTATTGCAATTCTCTCCCACTTCCATTCAGGAATGGGCATTCTCTGAAGTGTTCTTCTGGGCCTCTGGTGTTCATACTTTACTTGCTGACAATTTGGACATTTGGCAACAAAATCAACAATGTCGCGCTTCATTCTACTCCACCAAAAGTGTTGCTTTAGGTCACGGTACATCTTGGTTGCACCAGGATGTATAGAATATCCGGAACTATGAGCCTCTGTCAGAATAGTGTTGATCAAATCATCAACGCGGGGTACACATACCCTTCCCTTGATTCTCAAAACACCTTCCTCATCGATTTGTGCTTCCTTAGCCTCTCCTCGCAATACTTTATCTTGGATCCGGATCAGTTTCTCATCGGTAAACTGCTTTCCTTTAATCTTGTCAAGAAAAGAAGATCTTGCCTCCACACAAGCCAACAATCCTCCTTTCTCATTTACTTGGAACCTCATAAAGTTGTTAGACAGAGTCTGAACTCTCTAGCCAATAGACGTCTAGAAACTTGCAAGTGAGCTAGACTTCCCGTGCTCCCTGCCTTTCTACTTAAGGCGCCTGCCACAACATTAGCCTTTTCCGGATGATACAAGATAGTGATATCGTAGTCCTTCAGTAGTTCCATCCGTCTCCTCTGTCTCAAATTCAAATCTTTTTGAGTAAAGACATACTGTAGGCTACGATGATCCGTGTATACTTCACACTTAAATCCATATAGATAGTGTCTCCATTGCTTTATGGCAAACACTACCGTAGCCAATTCCAAATCATGGGTGGGGTAATTACGTTCGTGCACCTTTAATTGCCTTGAAGCATAAGCAATTACGTTCCTCTCTTGCATTAGCACTACACCCAAACTCGAATCGGATGCATCACAATAGACAATGAAATTCTTACCTTCCACTGGCAGGGTAAGGATTGGTGCAGTAGTCAACAAGGTCTTGAGTTTGTGAAAGCTTTCCTCACATTCGTCCGACCATACAAATGGAACATTCTGCTTAGTCAAGTTCGTCAATTGGGAAGCAATGAAAGAGAATCCCTTGACAAATCGATGGTAATAGCTAGCTAAACCAACAAAGCTTCTTATTTCTGACACATTAGTAGGTCTTACCCAATTCTTCACTATCTCAATCTTAGAAGGATCCACCATCACCCCATCCTTAGAAACCACATGCCCCAAGAAGGACACTGCATCTAGACAAAACTCACACTTGGAGAATTTGGCATAAAGCTTTTCTCCCTCAACATTTCCAACACGATTCTCAAGTGCTCCTCATGTTCGTTCTTGCTCTTTGAGTATACCAATATATCATCAATAAATACGATCACAAAGAGATCCAGATATGGCTTAAAAATCCCATTCATTAAGCTCATGAAAGCGGTAAGGGCATTCGTAAGCCCAAAAGACATTACTAAGAACTCATAATACTCATACCTGGTCCGAAAAGCAGTCTTGGGCACATGTGCTGCCCGTATTTTCAATTGATGATAGCCAGATCTCAAGTTGATTTTTGAGAAGGTACAAGCACCTTGTAACTGATCGAACAAATCATCTATGCGAGGAATAGGATACTTGTTCTTAACCGTTACATTATTTAGTTGTCTGTAGTCTATGCACATCCGAAAGCTTCCATCCTTCTTCTTCATAAACAAAACAGGAGCACCCCAAGGGGATGCACTTGGTCTAATGAAGCCTTTGCTCAACAACTCTTGAAGTTGGGCCTTTAACTCCCTTAACTCAGTGGGAGCCATTCTATAAGGGGGTATAGAAATTGGTCAAGTACCCAGTTTAAGATCGATGCAGAAGTCAATATCTCTATCCGGTGGCATACCAGGAAGGTCTGCAGGAAACACATCTAAAAACTCGCGGACTATCAACCGACTCAATTGAAGGTACTTGGGTAGTATCATCCCGGAGTTGTGCCAAGAAAGCTAAACAACCCTTACTAACCATTCTCTTAGCACGAAGAAAAGAGACGATACGAATCGGATTGGAAGTGTAGTCACCCTCCCACACTAACGGATCTGTCCCAGGCTTGGCTAATGTCACAGTTTTAGCATTACAATCCAAGATTGCAAAATTTGGAGAGAGCCAAGTCATACACAGAATTACATCGAAGTCAACTAACATAACCAAGTCTAAATGAGTATTGCTCCCCACAAAAGTCACAAGACAAGACCTATACACCTTTTCAACTATCACAGACTCACCCATCAGAGTAGAAACACGAATAGGCATGTCAAGCAATTCACAATGTAAATTAAGACCATTAGCAAATGAGGAAGATAAATAGGAAAACGTGGATCCGGGATCAAACAATACAGAAGCAATGCAATCACAAACCAAAATATTACTTGTGATGATAGCATCAGATGTCTCTGCTTCAGATCTCCCAGGGAAAGCATAACAATAGGCCCTATCACTTGTCTGCCCGTTGCCCCTACCATGTTGTGTTGTAGTGGCTCCAGTTTGCCAGTTACCCCGGCCGTTTTGGTGACTACTATTACCTCGGCCACCACGTCCTCCAGAATAACGGCCTCTACCATGACCACCTCTACCTCTAGCTATTGGGGGTCTATAACTCTGTTTTGGACAATTCCTCCTAATATGTCCAGTCTCCCCACATCCATAACACTCTCTGAGTCAACCATAGGTCTCTCAGAGAAGTGTTGACCAGTCTGAGGTGGACCCCCAACTATAGTCTGTAGTGAAGACTGAATTGGTCGGACTGAGTAACCTCCTGAACCCTGTCCTCTATAGTAAGAACCATTAAACTCACCTCTCTTTCGAAACCTTTTTGATGTCGATGCCATGGTTAAGTCATCTGGCTTCACTCCTTCCACCTCTATCACGAAGTCTACCACTTCTTGAAAGGATTTTGCCATAGCCGCTGCCTGTAAGGCTGAAATCCGCAATTCTGACCTCAACCCCTTCACAAAACGGCGAATCCTCTCTTGTGGACTGAAACAAAGTTGGGTGGCATACCTGGATAATGCACGAAACATAGTCTCATATGCAGTAACCGACATCCTACCTTGCTCTAGACTCAAGAACTCATCTCTTTTCCTATCCCTCAAAGTCCAGGGAATATACTTCTCCAGAATGATGCCCAAGTCATAGCTGGTGCCTCTGTTGGTTGACACTCAACATGTGACCGCCACCACATTTTGGCGTTCCCTTCAAACTGATAAGTCATAAACTCAACACCAAACCGTTCTACTATACCCATCTTGTGTAGTATCTCATGACAGTCAACCAGAATATCATAGGCATCCTCAGATTAAGCACCCTTGAAGATTGGAGGTTTCAATTTCAAGAACTTACTGAAAAGTTCATGTTGATCATTTGTCATTATAGGCCCTGTAGTCAGACGAGGAAACGTGCCTATTTCGAATGAGGCATCCATGCGGGGAGCCACAGTAGCTGCATGTTGTACCTCCGGAACCTGAGGTGCTGGTGCAGAAAACACTGGAGGTGTCTGGCCCTGATCAGATAACCCGCTAAGATAAGCAAGAACCTGATTGATCATCTCTGGGGTAGGTTTGGGTGGCAATCCCTCATTCTGTACTTGTTCATTCTCCCCTTCCTCACCCTCTCTTACCACTTCCTCAGTCGGTGGAGGAGTCACCGCCCTAGTATAAGATGGGCTAGGTGTTTGTCCTCTTCCTCTAGAGGACGTCCTCCCACGACCTCTTCCACGGCCTCTTGCCACTACTCCTCTTCGAGCTACAGCCCCAGTGGTTGGCTCAGACGCTTCTTGTCTTGCCGGAGTTGGTGTTGGCGTAGTCGTTGCTCTAGTTCTAACCATCTGCGAAATAGAGTGAAGATGGTCAGATACCAATTTGTATCACGTAGATACCAATTGGACCCAAGTAATAGCATGAAAGAAAGAAAGAAAGAATGGAATTTTCCTGAAGTTTTATAGCCTCTCAAAGAAAAATAAAGGCGTCCCCCTACCGTTTCTTAAGACTCTACTAGACTCGTTCTTGTGTGATGAGACCAACGAACCTAAAGCTCTAATACCAAGTTTGTCACGACCCAAATCAAGCCGGGAGTGGCACCCACATTTATCCTCCTATGTGAGCGAACCAACAAATCTAAACCCAACATTTAAAACATAATAAATAGAAAAACAATGCGGAAGATTTAAAACTCATTAACAAAATCAATAACAAACTTCTAAAACTCAAACTTATCATTATCACCAAAATCTGGAAGTCATCATCACAAGAACATCTATCCTTAAATTACTAAAGGTAAGCGTATCTAAGAAACTAAACATAAATAATGGCTAGTCTATGCCAGAACTTCAAGGCATCAAGACATGAAGAAGAAGATCCAGTCCAAGCTAGAAGCTTTAGCTCACCCTGAAATCTTGTGTGTTAAAGATTGGCTAGAGTTGCGGTTGGGTTGAAGGCGACGATACGTTTGCTGCACTCCACAATGAACAAAAATAAAACATACAAGTAGGGGTCAGTACAAAACACGAGTACTGAGTAGATATTATCGGGCAACTCAAAATAGAAAACAATATATATCAGATAATAACATAAAATCAACCATATTCCTCAACAGGTGAAAGCAACAAGTTCACAAATCATGTTTAACCACATCAAACACACCTATGAGAACTCAAGTCTCCACAGCATACTCATTTGGGATATAGTTTCTTTTCGTTCGAATTTATTAACATAATTTCAAGATTCATTATCTTTATTCCTCTTGTGTCGGTACGTGACACTCTGCTCCCCTACTACTATGTGCCGGAACGTGACACTTTGATCTCCTAATTCTACGTGTCTGTTCGTGACACCCGATCCCCTAATTCTACGTGTCGGTTTGTGACACTTGATCCCCTAATTCTACGTGTCGGTTCGTGACACCGGATCCCCTAATTCTACATGTCGGTTCGTGACACCCGCTCCACTAATCTCATTCTATTAATTCATCAAGCCTTCTTTTATACCAAGGCATCATCAATCTCATTACTTTAGTTCATCAAGCCTTCTCTTATACCAAGGCATCATCAATCTCATTACTTTAGTTCATCAAGCCTTCTGTTATACCAAGTCATCATCATTAACAAGGTAAATTTAGGATTAGAGATTCAATAGACTGATCTTGCTTATTCATCACAATTATATAATCACATCATGTAAGCACACAATTAACCATAAAGAAGGTTTTATAATACTACCCAACACATATCATTCTCTATTAAGAGTCTACTACGAATAGCATAAAAACCATAACCTACCTCCACCGAATATTCGTGATCAAGCAAGCAATTTCCCAAAGCTTTGTTTCCTCTTCGTTTCCCTCTTCTCTCGATCGTTCTCTTTCCCTCTCCTTATTCTTTCTATTTTTCTTATTCAAACCCTCTTTCTTTTACCCTTATTAACATATATTTAAGTATAAAAGATGATGAATTAACCCATTAATTAATTCAAGATTGTCTCCTTTAACCCTCAAGTAGTTAAATTATTAACATTAACCCACTAAATTTATAATTATAGCAGGAATAGTCCAAAACGTCCCTTAAAACATATAAAGAAATCCGACTTAGCCTGGGATTACGCAGCCTGTGACGGTCCGTCGTGCCTAAGACGGTTCGTCCTGCTGCTTCCGTCAAAGAGTTCAGAGACTCAATTCCTTGAAGAGTCTTTGACGGTCCGTCCTGCCATGTCGTCACAAAGTTCAGAGAGTCGATTTCAGTACCCAAATTTCAGAATTCTAAGTGTTTTGGAACGAGACCCCCTCGACGGTCCGTCGTGCCTATGACAGTCCGTCGTGGGATCCGTCGACCAAGACAATTTTTCCAGAAATAAAATCTGCTGCCCAAAACGACTAAACAGGTCGTTACAAGAGGTAGAGGACAAATACCCGGTCCAGCTAGTAATAGACGGTGAATCCTCCACTGACTGATGAGGTAATGAGAGAGGGTGAAGAAGGGGATAACGAGCAGGTTCAAAATGAGGAATTACCACCCCAGCCTACCCCAGAGATAATTAACCAGGTTCTTACTTATCTTAGCGGGTTATCTGATAAGGGCCAGACACCTCCAGTGTTTTCTGCACCAGCACCTCAGGTTCCAGGAGTACAACATGTAGCTGCTGTGGCTCCCCGCATGGATGCCTCATTGGAAGTAGGCACTTTTCCTCGATTGACTACAGGGTCTATAATGACGAGTGATCAGCATGAACTTTTCACTAAATTCTTAAAGTTGAAACCTCCAGTCTTCAAGGGTACTGAATCAGAGGATTCCTACTATTTTTCTAGTTGATTGTCATGAGCTGCTACATAAGATGGACATAGTAGAATGATTCGGTGTTGAGTTTGTGACCTATCAGTTTTAGGGGAATGTCAAAATGTGGTGGCGGTCGTATGTTGAGTGTCAACCAGCACAGGCACCACCTATGACTTGGGCATCATTCTCTAGCTTATTTATGGATAAGTATATACCCCGGACATTGAGGGACAAGAGGAGAGATGAGTTCCTAAGCCTAGAGCAAGGAAGGATGTCTGTTACTGCTTATAAGGCTAAATTTCATGCACTATCCAGGTATGCCACCCAACTTTACTTCAGTCCACAAGAGTGGATTCGCCGTTTTGTGAAAGGATTGAGGTCAGATTTGCAGATTTCAGCCTTACAGGTAGCTTCTGCAGCAAAATCCTTTCAGGAAGTGGTTGATTTTGTGATAGAGGTGGAGGGGGTGAAGCCAGACGACTTCACCATGGGTCGAAATCTAAGAAGTTCTGTAAGGGAGGTGAGTTTAGTGGTTCTTATTCCAGAGGGCAGAGTTTCGGAGGTTACCCAGCCCGACCTATTCAGTCTTCACTGCAGGCTGTAGCTGGGGGTCCATCGCAGAGCAGTCAGCATTTCTCTGAGTTTAGAGGTTATCCCCAGACTTCATCATTCTCATAGAGACGTACGCTTTACTCTAGAAATTCTTATGGATGTGGAGAGACTGGACATATTAGGAAATATTGTCCAAAACAGAGTTACATACCCCCAATAGATAGAGGTAGATGTGGTCATGGGAGAGGCCGCCATTCTGGAGGACGTGGTGGCCAAGGTAATTGTAGTCACCAAATCAGCTGGTGTGGCGGGCAAGCTGGAGCTACTGCAGCGCAACATGGTAGGAGCAACGGGCAGACAGGTGATAGGGCCCATTGTTATGCTTTCTCCGGGAGGTCTGAAGCAGACACATCTGATGCTGTTATCACTGGTAATCTTTTGGTCTGTGATTGCATGGCTTCTTTATTATTTGATCCTGGATCCACATTTTCATATGTATCTTCCTCATTTGTACTGGTCTTGATTTATATTGTGATTTGCTTGACATGCCTATTCGTGTCTCTACTCCTGTGAGTGAGTTTGTGATAGTTGAGAACATGTATAGGTCTTGCCTTGTGACTTTTGTGGGGAGCAATACTCATGTAGATTTAATTATTCTAGAGATGGTTGATTTTGATGTAATTCTGGGTATGACTTGGCTTCTCTAAATTTTGCAATCTTAGATAGTAATCCTAAAACTGTTACATTGGCCAAGCCTGGGACAGATCCGCTAGTATGGAAGGGTGACTATATTTCCACTCCAGTTCATATCATCTCCTTTCTTCGTGCTAAGAGAATGGTTAGTAAGGGTTGTTTAGCTTTCTTGGCACATCTCAGGGATGATACTTCCAAAGTACCTTCGATTGAGTCTGTTTTGATAGTCTGTGAGTTTCGGGATGTGTTTCCTGCAGACCTGCCTGGTATGCCACCGGATAGGGATATTGATTTTTGTATTGATTTGGAGCCGGGTACTCACCCCATTTCCATTACCCCTTATAGAATGGCTCCAGCAGAGTTAAGGGAGTTAAAGGCCCAACATCAGGACTTTTTAGGTAAAGGTTTTATTAGACCAAGTGCATCCCCTTGGGGTGCTCTTGTTTTATTTGTGAAGAAGAAGGATGGAAGTTTCAGATGTGCATAGACTACAGGAAACTGAATAAGGTAACTATTAAGAACAGGTATCTTATTCTTCGCATTGCTGATTTGTTCGATCAGTTACAAGGTGCTTGTACCTTCTCAAAAATTGATTTGAGATCTGGTTATCATCAATTGAAAATATAGGCAGTAGATGTATTAAAGACTGCTTTTCGAACCAGGTATGGGCATTATGAATTTTTAGTAATTTCTTTTGGGCTTATGAATGCCCCTGCTACTTTCATGAGCCTGAAGAACGTGATTTTTAAGCCATATCAGGATCTCTTTGTTATTGTATTTATTGATGAT
The DNA here is from genome assembly GCF_036512215.1 of Solanum lycopersicum. Lineage (NCBI taxonomy): Eukaryota > Viridiplantae > Streptophyta > Magnoliopsida > Solanales > Solanaceae > Solanum > Solanum lycopersicum. The sequence continues at coordinate 28,034,637 of NC_090807.1, read as the reverse complement.
ATACTGATATACCCAAAGAGCAGGAAAGAAATGAGGAGCATTTGAGAATTGTATTGGAAGTGTTGAGGGGGAAAAGGCTTTATGCCGAATTCTCCAAGTGTGAGTTTTGGCTAGATTCAGTGTCCGTCTTGGGGCACGTGGTTTCTAAGGATGGAGTGATGGTGGATCCATCTATGATTGAAGTAGTAAAGAGTTGGGTAAGACCTACTAATGTTACAAAGGTAAGGCGCTTTGTTGGTTTTGCTAGCTACTACCGTCGATTTGTCAAAGGATTTTCTTCTGTTCAATTGACAAATTTGACTAAGCAGAATGTTCCATTTGTATGGTCAGACGAATGTGAAGAATGCTTCCAGAACCTCAAGACCTTGTTGACTACTGCACCAATTCTTACCTTGCCAGTGGAAGGTAAGAATTTCATTGTTCATTGTGATGAATCTTATTCTGGTTTGGGTGCAGTGCTAATGCATGAGAGGAATTTAATTGCTTATGCTTTGAGGCAATTAAAAGTGCATGAACGTAACTATCCGACCCATGATTTGGAGTTGGCTGCAGTTGTGTTTGCATTAAAGTAATGGAGACATTATCTATATGGGGTCAAGTGTGAAGTCTACACAGATTATCGTAGTTTACAGTATGTCTTTACTCAGAAAGATTTGAATTTGAGGCAGAGGAGGTGGATGGAACTAGTGAAGGACTATGATATTACTATTTTTTATCACCCAAGAAAAGCTAATGTTCTGGCAGATGCTTTAAGTAGAAAAGCAGGGAGCATGGAAAGTCTAGCCCACTTACAGGTTTCTGGACGCCCATTGGCTAGAGGTTCAGACTCTGGCTAATGACTTTATGAGGCTGGAAGTACTAGAGAAGGGAGGATTTTTGGCTTGTGTGGAGGCAAGATCTTATTTTCTTGACAAGATTAAGGGAAAACAGTTTACTGATGAGAAAATGATCCGAATTCAAGATATGGTATTACGAGGAGAGGCTAGAGAGGCAATAATTGATGAGGAATGTGTTTTGAGAATTAAGGGAAGGGTATGTGTGCCCCGTGTTGATAATTTGATTCACACTATTCTTACAGAGGCTCATAGATCAAGGTATTCTATACATTTTGTTGCAACCAAGATGTATCGTGACCTAAAGCAACATTTTTGGTGGAGTAGAATAAAGCAAGACATTGTTGATTTTGTTGCCCAATGCCCGAATTGTCAGCAGGTAAAGTATAAACACTAGAGGCCCAGAGGAACACTTCAGAAAATGTCATTCCTGAATGGAAATGGAAAAGAAATTCAATGGATTTTGTGGTTGGTCTTCTAAAGACATTGGGTAAGTTTGACTCTATTTGGGTAATTGTTGACAGATTAACTAAGTCTGCTCACTTCATTCCGATCAAGGTGACTTACAATGCAGAGAAGTTAGCCAAACTCTATATCTCATAAATTGTTCGATTGCATGTAGTTCCACTTTCCATCATATCAGATAGAGGTACGCAATTTACTTCTATGTTTTGGAGAACATTGCATGATGAATTAGGTACTAGGTTTGATCTTAGTACAGCATTTCACCCTCAGATCGATGGTCAGTCTGAGCGAACGATTCAGGTGTTGGAGGATATGCTTCGTGCATGTGTGATAGAGTTTGGTGGTCATTGGGATTAACTTCTTACCCTTAGAAGAGTTTTCATACAGTAATAGCTATCACTTATGTATTGATATGGCCCCATTTGTGGCACTGTATGGGAGGAGATGTAGGTCTCCCATTGGTTGGTTTAATGCATTTGAGGTGAGACCATGGGGTACCGATCTTTTAAGGGAATCATTAGATAAAGTAAAATTCATTCAGGAGAAGCTTCTAGCAACTCATAATAGGCAGAAAGAATATGCAGATCGAAAGGTTAGGAACATGGACTTTATGGAGGGTGAGCAAGTCTTGCTGAAGGTTTCGCCCATGAAAGGGGTGATGCAGTTTGGTAAGCGAGGTAAGCTTAGTCCGAGATATATTGGTCCATTTGAAGTTCTGAACCGCGTGGGGAGGTTGATTATGAATTGGCATTGCCTCAAGGACTCTCAGGGGTACACCCGCTATTTCATGTGTCTATGCTGAAAAAATACCATGGGGATGGAAACTACATTATTCGTTAGGATTCAGCTCTTCTTGATGAGAATTTGTCTTATGAGGAGGAGCCTGTTGCTATTTTAGATAGAGAGGCCCGCAGGTTGAGATCAAAGGAGATTGCATCTATCAAGGTTCAGTGGAAGAATCGGCCAGTTGAAAAGTCCACTTGGGAGAATGAGGCTGATACGCAAGAAAGATATCCACATCTTTTTACAGATTCAGGTACTCTTTCTCGCCCTTGTTTTTCTTCCTGTGATCGTTCGAGGACGAACGATGGGTAAATTGGTATCTATGGTAACAACATGTCTAGTAGGTTCGAGCAATATAATTATTTTTGATAAAAACTGACTGGGTTGATGGATCACGCGACGGACCGTCATGGTTACGACGGACCGTGATAGACTCCGTCGTTCAATACTTGTGTAATTTTTTAAGCTGCTCTCCTCACTACCCTCGACGACAGGTAGGACGAAACATCATAGGCAGGACGGTCCGTCGAGGGTCTTCGTTCCAAAACACTTCAACTCTAAAATCTGGGTACTGGGATCGTATCTTTGAACTTCACGACAGAACTGCAGCACGGCCCGTCGTAGATACGATGGGCCATCACAAGATGCGTAACCCCGACTAGGTCGAATTTCTGCTAAAATTTAAATGGGTGTTTTGGACTATTCATGATTATAATTATGAAATTAGTGGGATAAGATTAATGATTTATTTACTTGGGGGTTAAAGAAGATAATAGGGAAATAAATAGTGGGTTACTTTTATCATAATGGATTATATGATAATTAGGGTAAAAGAGAAAGAATCGGGAGAAGAAAAAGGAAAAGAACAGAAAGGGAGAACGAGCGAGAGAGAGAGAACGAAGAGGACATCAAAGGCATTGGGGAAGTAGCTTGCTTGATCACGATTATTCGGTGGACGTAGGTTATGGTTTACTTCTATGTGATAGATAAACTCTAGATAGCGATCGATATGTATTGGGTGGTATTGTAAAGTCTTCTATGTGCTTGATTGTGTGTTTGTATGTTTTTTATTGTGTAATTGTGGTGGGTTAGAATGATGAGACTGTTGAATCTTCAATACTCTCTATTAAGATGACGCCTTGACGTAAAGAAGACTGGATGAAATAAAATAATGAGATAAATGGATCGGAGTGTCACGTTCCGACACGTATTAGGGGATCGGTGTGTCACGTTCCGACACGGTATATGGGATCGGAGTGTTACGTTCGTACATGATAATAATAAAGAGAAGGATTATTGAATTATGTTAATATACTCAAATTCGAAGAACCTATTTCCCAAATGAGTATAGTCTGGAGGCTTGAGTCCTCATAGGTGTGCTTGGTGTTGTTGCCAATGGTTCTTGTACTTGTTGCTTGTCACCTGTTAAGTATTGTGGTTGATTTTATATTATTATTCCGTATATATTGTTTTCTATTTTGAGTTGGCCGATGATACCTATTCAGTACGTGCTCCTTGTACTGACCCCTACTTGTAATTTTCTTCTTTGTTATTTGTGGAGTACAGCAAGCGTGCCATCGACTTCGACTAGTCCTCAGCTCTATCCAGTCTTCAGCACATTAGAGTTCAGGGTGAGATATTATTCCTAGCTCGTGCTGGATTTTCCCCTTCACATCTTAATGTCTTGAAGTTTGTACATGGACAATCTTATTACTTGTTTTAGCTTCTTAAATACTCTTAGATTTAGAAATTCTAGTATAGATGTTCTTGGTGTGATGACTTCCATATTTTGGGAATAATAAGTATTAAACTTTAGAAGTTTATTTAATTGATTACGTTAATAAGTTTTGGATCTTCCGCATTATTTTTACTATTCATAATTGATATACTGGTAAATGTTGGGGTTTAGATTTGTTGGTTCACTCACATAGGAGGATAAGTGTGGGTGCCACTCGCGGCTCATTTTGGGTCGTGACATTATCGGTTGAAGAACCGATATACGAAGAGATTAACATACCTTGAATAAATTCTAGAATAAGACTTAAGATATTTTCCTATTGTTCTTGACTCTAGCTTCAACCCTAAGTTTCTTCTTTAATGGAGGTTTTGAGAGAATTTGGAAGAGAGAAGGGTTTTTAAATTTTAATTTCTAATTGGGTAATTGTGTTTTTTATTGGGGAATAGGTGTATAATGACTTAAAAATGTATATATTATACCCCCAAAATAACCAAAATGCCCCTACACTTTCGACTTCAAACTAAAAGTACAACTTGTCTTTAAAACGACGCGGCCAAATCTAGGCACCCACTGCATGACGCACAGGCAAATCAAAATCTGCCTCATGAATTAATTTTAGTGGCATAGAACTCTATGTCAAAATTGAGTCGTGGGTAAACTTCTCCCCTTAAATGTTAGAGGCGCAACATGCATTGGGCCTCAAAAAAAGGTTGTCTGCATGCTGCCCTGGCATATCCTTGACAAAATTTTTGGTCCTCCTTAGGCACCCGTCGGGTTGTCTTAGGGAGTCGCACCTTAACGTTTTTACCCTAAATATGTTTATATAGACACTAGAGTTACGTACACTGATTTTTGACTCCTAGCAACACGTAAAAACAAGAACAACATACTAGAACACACAAACACGTAAAAGACTAGTTTTCAAATGTCTTGGTCGTCCCTTGATGTTTGACCAACAAACTCTTTAAAACTTACTCTAAAATATATTCCTCATTATTTTAAATATTTATTAACTCATAACACTCACGTCAAGCTGTAGTTCATCCTATTTCATTTTGAGGGTCCTTACACTGATAACCTCTATTTTAAAGCAAGTTACATTCCTCAAACATAAATTGCAAGTATGAAAATAATTATTCACTCTAATAAATTTATTTTGAGGATAAATAAAAGATTGGAAATAGAATTAAGCTTCAAATCTTAACCCGTATGTTAAATCCATGATAGTTAGACCAAATCAATGTAATAAAAATATAAAGTATAACATAATACAATACTTACTACATTAAATCAAGGCAAAAGGGATAAATATAACCCAAAACTTTTAAAAAATGTATGTCAATACCCGTCCTCATACTTTTCGTCCATTAATGCCCTCATCGCTCAATAATAATCTTCTTCTTCTTCTTCTTCTTCTTCTTCTTCTTCTTCTTCTTCTTCTTCTTTTATATTGCCTTGTTCTCTTTCAATCATCATTAAGAAAAATATAAAACATTGGATTTAAATTTTCATCATTAAGCAAAATATAAAACACTGGATTTCTTCACAAACTATAATATTTCTTTTTCTAAAAATAGACTAAGTGTTCTCTACTATTCTTTTGGGACTCAATTTTTTTTACATCTTAATTTCTCTCTTCTTTGTACTATTTATAATATCCCTAATATTTTGCAAAAATTTCAATGTGTGATCCACTAAGAGATGTTAGTGGGGCTCACAGATCAAGTAAGGTGAATGGCAATTGCTTTCCAGATCATCGTTCTATTGATCCATGTATTTCAACCTCAGTTTGTGAGATCCTTTGAGTCCGTCATTCATATTTTGTGTATTACCGAGTGCCACCATCTTTCGCCTTCAATGTTTTCATGTATTGTTCCTTTTAGTGATGATCATCATGTTCTGCTTTCTTATTTGGCGAGTTCGAATTTTCCTTTGTATTTTCTGACTTTTACCAATTAATTCAAGGGTTATGCATTGTCTATTTTTATGAGTTCTTACCCATTACGCGATCAACCTTTTTTACTAAGTGATCAACAATATGGATTTTACACTTCTTCATATAATTTTGGTCATTTTTTCATACATTCATGCTTTTTGTTTGTTCTTTAGCCTTCATAGCTGCAAAACTAATGAGAGCTTTAGGTTTTAATAATATTTACCCTTAATTTTATTAAGTTTTCCATTTTGAAAGATCTAATACTTTTAAATATGGTTTGCGCTAACTCTACACCGACTTTTACATTGTTTATTTTATTTATGATTCCAAGACATATTTTTTATTTCTATGGGATCTTTCTTATTTTTCTATTGTTAGTCTGAGGAATCATTCTGTATTTCCGTAGGGGATCTGTAACACATCATAACATATCTAAAAGGAACACATGAAAGATGAGTGAACAACAACAGGGTTCATAGATCTTGAATTGAACCACTGTTTGTTGACCTATAAATGGTTCAAACCCTACATAGGAATTGTGGTCCACAAAAACCTTCATAGGTTTTGTACAACCACAAGAGTCGTATGCTTGCTCGTTGTAAGACATAACCTCTGAGGACCTGACATCAGACAACGTAGCCCTTCACGGGTCGCGGTCTTGATGACAGGCAATGGGAGAGTCCGTGGAACTCAGCAAAGCCAACCCAAGTGAGGGACCATGATGACCTTCACGGTTTGTGGTCCTCCACATGTTCCTAGGTAGGGCTCATTTACACGATCCCAGAACTAGTAGCTACTACTAGTAGACCAGCAACCATTCGATGGGTTGTGGTTCTTATATCGGTCCTTCACTGGGGCAGTGGTTCACCTCAACATAATTTAAGTCAAAAGTCGTTTAATCTTTTCCCCTATGCGTTGGAAACCTAAACTATGTTGTTTGACCCCTAACCTACTTATTTTTGTAAGTTTGAGCCTGGCACTTTGCCACAACTTACCTAAATAAATCATTCACAAAATATTCATCAAACTTAAAGCAAAAGGGGAGAAATCAGGAAATATCTTTCTCAAGAATACATGGAGAGGATTTTCCAGCTGCAGCTTCGTAGAGACCCTAGGGCACTTGAACTTTTTGCTCAGATACTATGTTAGTTACAACCCAATTCTACACCCTCATCGTGGCAGACTAAAAGAAGAAGACTAATTTAAGCATGCAAAAGCTTAAAACTAATTAAATTCAAAAACTAAACTTTATGATAATATGATTAATATTGAATAGATAACTATGACTAAAAATAATATATTAAATTCACCATAAATAAGAAACTTAAGTCCTTAAAAGTGAAGAAAAATAAATGAAAAGACTTTTGAAACTCTATCGCTCATCTATGAAGGCACTTACTGACAAATAAGTCAGTCAGGTGGAACATTTTTGAAGAAAGAAGGCAAACCAAAGCTAACTAAAACTGAATGTTGTATCAACGAAGTGTCTATTGATTATCCTAATTACCTGTATCTGCATCATTAAACCATACAGGTCAAATGAACAATATATGAAATGTAAGAGCATGTAAGGGGAATTTTAAAGAATAACATAAGCATGCACTAAATAAAAAATAAACATACATACATCTTCTCTACGCACTCAACTCAGAAATATGATACTAAACTATGGATCAGATATTCAAGTCACTGAGATAATGGTCAACATAATAATAGGATACTCGACTCATGGTACTCAAACTCTTGATACTAAACATATTATAAGGTAACAATAAGAGACTCAACATTGGAAAGATTTTAAAAAATAAAAATGAGTTCCGTGTATTTAGGAACACAACATACTTAGTTTGTATGCAAGGACACAATATAAAATTTGTTGATATACAAAAATACAAAAGAGATGTAAAACTCAAATACTAAGATGAATCATATTATGTCTGGAATAAGCCTTTGTATGGACTGGAAGTTTTGGGACATGCCCCAACTATTTCTAGCAAAACTGAAACTAAAGACTAAAAGAGATAAAAAAAAAAGTCATTTAACTAGTCCTCAAATAATGAAAAATCACAAATGATACTGCTAAACTAATGATAGGGAACCGATCTACGCGTGATCTCACTGCTTAGGACTTGAACCTCTATCAGGAGAAGATTTAGCGCATTGTATGCGTCAGTACTTGAAAGGTACTGAGCATGAGGTACAAAGTAAAGTTTAAATATCATATAAATGAACAAACCGATTGAGAAACAATATAATCTAAACATGAATAGGATATTGAGATATTGAACATAACTCAATTGTATGCCTAGTACAAGTCATCCTTGTTGATATTCTCTCATTCAAGCCACATTGTTCTTTTTGTTCTTGTTTGTAATTAGCTATTGGCATATAGATGCTTACTTTTTTTCCTTTTATATTTTTTGTGCATATTTTGTATTCGTTAGAAAATTATATTTTGTATAGTCTTTACCTCATAGTTTACGTGCTTTTATACCTGTAAAACTAGGTTTACAGTTTGGTGCTTACGTATATTCATCTTTATCAGTCTATTTTGGTCACCTGTTTTATTTTTATACTATTTGTATATGTCTACGCTAAGTTAATTTTTTTATATAATTATTCCTTCCACTTTAGTTATTTCAAATTTTATTAAGGGTATGTTATCTTGGGTTTGTCTTGCCTACTAGGGTTTGTGGAAGCTACTCTCATGATCGATTTTGTAGTCTTCACAATGAAACTCGATTATCTCTCTACTTGATTTATAATTGTGTAGGAAATATAAAATATTAATGATATACACATGGTAATTTTCAAAAGAAATAAAACACAAATTGAAAACCCCACATAGTTCTCAAAAAGTCCCCCATATGAACATTTGAATTTTCTTACAAATGGACATTGAATTCTTCGAGTCAATCAAATAAATTTTCTTATTTGATAATCAAGATGCACATTATGGAATAAAATAAAGTATGTTCTTTTCATATATCTTTATCATAGTACACTTTGTCATAACATTTAATTCATCTTGTTTTCTCTATTGCTTTTTTGTTGCAATAACTTCTTCCATTAACTCCAGGACTTTCTAAAAGGTCACTTCTGAAAGGTTCAAATTGTATTCCTAAAGTTATATTCTTTAGGTTGATCTATTAGGGGTCTAGTTAGATATCCTTGACCTTTTGTGTTCTTCAAAACTATGTGGCTTTTTTCAATATTCTAATTAGAATCATATTCAAAGATTAAAAGGATATATGTATAATTTATATATGTATAGGCAAAACTTTATTATTATAAAATAAGAATAAAATTTAATAAATAGATAATTTTTTTAATTCAAAGGTTCTCAATGGTAATATTTCTTACATATTTCATGTAAGGAAGTATTTAGTATACAAAAATATAGTTTATTTCATAGTTCTCAATATATGAAAAATAAGAAAATGACTATTATGTCTAGCGTGAAATCTATTTTTGAAGGGTCAAAGAGGTAAATAACATTTGCTTGAAAAACCTACGTTAGGTATAATAATGCCTAATTTTTACCACTTGGTCTTACAAGAACAAACCTAGGTGATATCATCATAAACTTAAAGGAGCCGCCAGCCTTACAAAACTTCAATTGATGGTTTTAGATTATGGAATTCCACAAAAGAATCATTGTGGGAGGATACCGACTTAGTGATTTAACATGTTCAATCTTAATCCACATCGCCTAAATGTTATCAGAAGCAAAACAAGTTACGAGAAGGTGCTTACTATCAAGTCGGTTGAATTTTATTTCAACGTTGAGGTATCACTAAATTTCAGATCCTTTTATTTATCCATTCTAGTGAGGTAAAAAATGAGTTTCTAGATTTCGTGTGTTCTGACTAGAGAATCTTTTGTATTGAATGTCTTTTGAGAAAATTCAAATTTTAGTTTGATTTCCTCTATTCTCTAGTAGAAATTTCTTTAAGATATTGATTTATTCATATATTTTACTACTTTTACTGTTGAAGAACTACTCTATACTTTTTACTTAGAGATGCATATGAATTTCCTCAATCTGCATATAAGAATACATTGTTGAAAATCTTGGTTTTAGAATATTGCACATTCAGCCCTTCCACTAATATGAACTGGAGTGTTCTCATTCCTCTTTAATAGATTTATGTATTTGATGGAGGGTGTAATGGAAAAGGTATTATTTGAATGCCCTACCTTAAGAGCAGTGAATTAGATCAATTCGGGGTATTTTAATCTATGGAAATCAACAATGTTAAATTAAGAGAATTGACCATAGACAACATAAAATTAAATGAATGTGACGTACGGCTGGAAATATCAACCACATATAATGTAGGGTTTCATATTTAAAAAGTCTTGTTGTGGGATATACTTGAAAAATATATTGGTCCATGCTGCATTGAGATTTGTTCATACTCTACCCTATATAAAATTCCTGTTATACAGATGTGTTTTTTTAATTTGGGACTTCTTAATTGCTACTTAATATTTTGGTTTATTAACATTTGTAGTGTAATATTTTAAAAAAATATGATAACAATTTGGTTAATGTTACAAAAAATACATTCTTATGGAAATGTAATTGCAAAGGGGAAGGTTCTGGGATTTGTACTGGTGTGTTATTATTGTTTTAGTTTCAAAGTGGAAATTAATTTGAATATGAACTTTTATGCAAAATTTAGGATGATAAACACTGAGAACAAATAATTTGTAAAATTTCGATTTCTTTAGCACTAAAAATTGGCTTCCACCCTAATATTTGTAACAAAAAGGAGGAAATTCTATCTTTAAGACATGCAAATGGTTTTTAAAGTGTTTGATAGTCTATTCTAAGATATCCAAAAAAACCTTGAATTGTTCAACAATTATCATGTTATATATTCAGTATGTATAGTACGAAACAGAGGTAGCATTTGATAATTTTCTTGGTTAAGTTTCAAATTCACTTGATCCCTCAAAAGAAAAAAAAAATACCCCCATTAAGTTTTTCAAACCCAAAAATAAAGTATATTGATCCTAAAGCATGCTACTGTGTTGCTGATAGTCATAGCATTAGTGTAGAACATTCTAAAACGTCTCTTCCATGATAATTTATTAGTTTGTGTTTGATTGAAAATGGAGAGTTGTAGCATATGAAGAAATAAATGACATGGAGGTTCTAAAACAAAGGGAGATAAGTGTTCTTGAAGCAATTTATATGTAATATAGAACTCCACCAAACATTATTACTTCAATGTTGTGGGATTTTTTTTATCTTGTGGCTTGTTTTGATAATAGGTTGTTGTGTCGAGGGTCTTAGAAAATACTAACTCTCTATCTCCCATAAGTAGAACAAAAGTCTGCATACATACTACCCTCTTCATTTTCAACTTTGGGGGTTACATACTACCCTCTTCATTTCCAACTTTTTATAATGATTGACACACACCTATAGTATACCCATAACTCATGTTACAGCATAGGAGTTATGAGTATAACATGGTATAAAAGTTGATAATCATGAAGAGTCTCGTCTCTAGAACTTGACTGCATTGACATGATCACCAATTCAAAAGAAGTAACATCCACCACTTAATTAAGATCAATAGAAATGTTTTTAGAAGAAATAAAACAATAATAACGACAATCACATTGTAATGCCACAAGCGGGATATGGGGAATGTAGAATGTACGTACCTTAATCCTAAATTTCTAGGGTAGAGATGATGTTACAATCAAGACACTCGATGCAACAAAATATTATCAAAGCTTGCTAGAAATAAAAAAAATCACAAGATAGAATTATCACACTTTGGAGTTATGAAGGATTATGTAAATAAATTGCTTCAACAACTCTCATCTCCCCTTATTTATGCACCAACAACTCGCCCTTTTTGTATAAAAAAAAACATATTTTATAATCATGGAAAGGAAATGTTACCACCTAGTACACTATTGCTATGATTATACATTGTATAGAAGCATACTTCAGGATCAATTTCCTCTAGTTTTGTGTTTTGCAGTTTTAAAGGGTAAAATGAGTTTTAAACTGGCAAGAATGCTATCGATGTTTTTGATGTTTTGGTTGTTGGAATTTGACGAATTGTGGTTTCCACCATCAAGATAGAAATCCTTAAATATTATCATAGTCTTTGAGCAACTGGATTTTCCTTGATTTTGAAAATATTTAAAATGTTATTTGGATCTTGAGACTTTTGTCAGGGACGGATGCGGTTACCAAAGAAGAGTAGGTTCTCTTTGGACCTTATTTTTGTTATATCATATTATCAATATTAATTAACAATTAATGAAAGAAGAAGACAATGCATACTCATAAATTTATGATATCAGTACACTAGCAAAGAAATCATAACACTACTATAAAATTAGCTTACCGATATATTTCATAGTTTGTGCAAACGAATTTTTTCGCCACAACCCACCAGGGTAGCTGTTGTTCACGTACAAATTTATATTATTTGCTATGAGTTTTATATGTTCATTGAATTGAAATGTTCATACCTCTTCTTCTAATTAAAAATCAACTTCTTTGCTTTTATACATTTTTATAAAAAATCACAAAAGCATTATAGGAAGATAATGAAGATTAGCTCACCCCCCAGACATGGTGGTTATACGTGTTAAACCTCTGGTAAAAAAAAGATACGCTCTACAATTGATGCTATAAAGTAATGTATAATTAGAATATAAATATTTGTCTCTTGTTGTTCATTGTCCGTAATAGTCTATTTTTTATTGGAGTAAAGCTCGATCTCTTTCATGTAGTCGTAAACTCAATATCATAAAAGAACCACAGACCTAGATTGTCTTCATCGACAACATTTGGATGAATTTCTAGTATTTCCTTACCATTTTTGTGCAAATTCAACCAAGTACTTAATAACTTTAAATGATACGTCTTTTCTATGCAATTTCCAAAAAAAGATGTCGCGATAACACAACTGCGGTTAAAAGTTTATACATCAAATTCAAAGCAATCATCCTGCTAGAGAAGAAGAAATAATTATGGTATAATGAATTAATCTATGATTTTGCAAGTACAAATTGTTGATCTGGATAAATTAAATTCAAATAGTAAGAAAAATATTAACTTATTGATAATATTAATGACGAGATCTATTATAGCTTCTTCTTCTTCTTCTTTTATATCCTCGAAATCTAGAAGATGTAGAAAGACATTTATTTTTTTATTGATAAGAAAGTTACGTAGTAGCACACCTTCCTGTAGTCGGGTGACTTTACACCTATAGTTATCAAAAAAAGTATTCAGTCATTTTGAAAAAACAACAAAATTAGGAAAACAAAAAGTTATAGTGTATACAAATTGAATAAAAGGTTAAGAATATTTTAGCAAAAACCTTCTATCATGGTTTTAGAAAGCACCAAAGAGAGTTTAATAAACAATTGGTCTCGTAGATTTTCAAATTCAAACAAGATGAAGCTACTGGTCATTATTAAGATATATTTAACAAATATCAGGCATTTGTTCTTGCTATATTATTGTGAATCCATTGCACTTTACTTTTTATGCATCTATTGTATGATGATTGCAATGGTTTTAATGCTTAAAGTAAAAACTAGAGTTGTGTTTGATCGTCCGTTCTTTTTGCAAATTTCTAGGAAAGACATATCATTGAAAGACGTCAGAGATGTAAGTCCATCCTTGTACTAAATTTGTAAGGAAATACTAGAATGTATCCAACTATGGTCGATGATGATAAACTATGGTTGAAGCTCTTTTGGGGCGTTGATTAGAAATGCTCCATCAAAAGAATCTAGATTTCTCTCAATGGTAAGGAGTCTACCATGAACAGTAAGAATTAGGAAAAATATATTTATCTTCTAATTCAATATTACTTTATAGTATTAATTGCAGAGAATGTTGCGCGTCTTGGAAAATTTGTTTCTTATATTACAACCTCATCAAGGTACCAATCCTTTTTTTTTTGGTATCTTAATTTGGATGATCTCAACTTAACGCTTGATGGTGATTGTTGATTGTTGATAAGATGTTTAAAACCAAAAAGGGTTATTCTGTATAAAATTTATAGGTAATGAAATTTTAGATTCAATGAACATATCAATTCATACAACATCTTGCATAACTTTATATCTAAAAGTAGTGTACATTTTCATGCCAATGAGTATGAGGTAGGAGATTTGAGACACATAATTTTTTCTACTCGTTTTTTCTAGTGAAGACCATGAATATCAACTCTTACTTTTGAACAATATGTAAAAATAAGTCAATTTTTGTCACTTTGTAGATATTTTCTCAAGCATGTAATCATTCAAGGAAAGTCGTCATTACTGCAAAAATAAAAAATGAATGAGTTTTCTATTGATTATATAAGTATGAAAAAAATTGTTAGCTTTCAAATATTAATGTTATATTTTTAAAAATAGTGTCTCAAAGGATTCTTTTTTTCTGGCAAGCTGCATTCCTTACGACAGGAAATGATATATATATATATATATATATATATATATATATATATATATATATTTAAGGATGCTAACTCAAGCAAATATTTGTCTAATTTTTTCACATTAATTTTATTATAGAATTAGTCATTTGATTATGTTCTTGTAAAAAAAATTCTATATTGCTTCTTGTTGACTTGATTATTCTTTTTTTATTTTGCATTCATTTTTTTTGGCGATTTTAGTCTAATTTTATAATATCCTTTTTTCAAATGTATGACTTTTTGTGTTTACTAATTCATGATAAACACACATTTTTCAAATTTTGTTTTGCATTACATTGAAATATTTACATTTTTTATCATGCTGGGATATGTAACTTTTTTGAGAAATGATTAAGATGTGTTTTTTATTCTACTTTAATATTTTTTTACTTCTAAATCTTATATCTGCAAGACTATCAGCTTCAATAACAAACACTTAGCCTACAATATTAACCAATGGGATATCATGTGGAAGTTAATCAATAAGACAAAAATAAGCTAAGGACAATGAGAATTTCACGATCCAAAGTACACCGTTGACGTGACAAGAGGTATTATACCTCGAGAGGTGCTACAAAAGACACTACTCATACATAATACAATATAATAGAAATAAAGAGTTCAAAGGATAACACTTTATACATCAAAAGATTTTACAAAAGCGGAAGTGTAACATATGTTTCAAAGTCATCTAATACATAAAAAGAAAAGTGATTGGGACATAAATAATACCACACATACAAAGTATGAAATGCAAAAAAAAAAACAATAAATTGGCTCAGTCCTCGAAAGAAGATGCTAGCAAATATCTTAAGGAACCGAATAGATGCCTAGCCATGAGTGTGCGAGGTAAGAATGTCGGATCCTTCATTCATGAGTTGGTAAAACTTCTCTTCCTTGATAATTAATAAGAATATGTTGGATTCAAAATGGAGATTGGTAGAATATGAAGAAAGAAATACATAGAGATTTTGAAACAATGAGAGATTAGTGTTCTTGAAGCAATTTATCTACGGAATATAGAATTCCACAAAACTATGTTACTTCAATCTTGGGTGATTCTTTTAATTTCATGTTTTTTTATAATAGGTTGTTGTATCGAGAGACTTAGCAAAAACAAACTCCCTATCGCCCAAAAGTTGGACAAAGGTCTACATAAATCCTTTTCGCCACATATCCCGCCTTGCGGGTTACATTGGATGCTGTTATTGTTGGTTTGTTTCTTCTTAAATGATATTTTTTAAAAATAAAATATTTTCCTATTATCCTTTTTATGCAATTTCTTTAAATAAGTTTTCATTTCAATGAAATCCTTCTATTGGTCCGGGATACGAGACTTTTTATAATGATCGACACATGGAACCTGACAATTATGAAGAGTCTCATCTCTAGAACCTGACTACATTGAAATAAACACAACTTAAATAACATCAATGGAAATGTTTTTAGAAGAAACAAAATAATGATAACAACATTCATAGTGTTATCCCACAAGTGGGATATAGAGAATGTAGAATGTACGCAGACCTTAGAGATGATGTTACAATCAAGACACTGATGCAACAATGTATTATCAAAGCTGGCTAGAAATAAAAAAAATCACAACATAGAATTATCGTATTTTCGTACTTTGGAGTATGTAAATAAATTGCTTCAACAACTCTCATCTCCCATTGTTTATGAACCAACAACTCACCCTTTTTGTATCAAATACAAACATATTATATAATCAAGGAATGGAAATGTTAGTAACTAGTACCCTAATACTATGGCTATATACTGTATAGTATCATACTTCAGGATCAATTACCTCTAGTTTTTTGTTTTGCAGGTTTAAAGGGGGGAAAGGAGTTTGAAGCTGGCCCAATAAATATCAAATGATAACTATGTTTCATATTTTGGTTGTTGGATTTTGATGGAAGGTGGTTTACACCATGACAGACTATCATAGTATTTAGTTAGTTGGATTTCCCTAGATTTTGCAGATCTTTAGAAAGTTTATTGGATCTTCGGACTTTTGTCATCGACGGATGCAGTTACCAAAGAAGAGTAGGTTCTCTTTGGATCTTATTTTAGTTACTTCATATTATCAATATTAATTAACTATTAATTAAAGAAGAAGACAATACATATCTATAAATTTAAGATATCAAGTACAGAAGCCAAGAAATTATAACACTACTTCAAAATTATTTTGGCGGTATATTTCATAGTTTGTTTATACCAATTTGTTCGCCACACACCACCTGGGTAGCTGTTGTTCACGTAAAAATTTACATTATTTGCTCTGAAATTGATATATTCATTGAATAAAAAATTTCATACCTCTTATTTCAATTAAAAATCAAATTCTGTGCTTTTTTAATTTTTTATTAAACACAAAAAGACCCACACTTATAAACAAAATCACACCCCAGGAATTAGCATTTTTAGCCACAGAAAGAGATATTAGTTTCTACCTAAATGATTTTGCATTCAACGAGTGTACGAAGATTTATGTCGTTTTACATGCGAAGAATTAATAAAAATCAAAAGACCCAGGTTCAAATCCTTAGATTTGAAACTGTTTTGGTCTTCAAGTTCTTCTCCCAAAAACCCTCATTGACTTAGAGATCAAAAACATTGATAAAATAGGAAAAATATGATAATTATATATTCAAACAATAACGCTTCGATATATAAGCTAAAAAAATCATCAAGTATTTATAGTTATAAAACATTAGTGCTTTAATGGTATTCTCAGTGGCATTAGTCTGTATCGCCGAACACATTGGTGATTTGTACTGTGATCACTTCATATACGTCTTGCGCATAGTCCAAGCATCTCCATGTTCATGATCATTTGGTGACAACACAGTACTTTACGAAACATATCGGTGATGAGCCCATTGCTCCTTTAACTCTGATTTGATCTTTCCCTTCAGTGATAAGCACACTATAGCAGAAGGCGATCCTCAAACTTATTTGGGAGTCCCACAGTTGACTCGGTGATCCTCTTGCCTTTATTTCTTCATTCTTTTCATCCTTTTTGTTAAGTAGTGTCATTCTTTGGATCAAGCTCAAAATACATGAAACTCAAGGTTATTCATGAGTAATTGAGCCCAAAACAAGTCATTAAAGACACAATTTATATCAAAATATAGCACTAAACGACTCCAATCAGTGGACTCATCAACACGACTATTTAAACTTTTGTTTGTCCTTATGTAAAACTCAGGTTCAGCAGTTCAAAAATGATGGCTGAAACAGTACTACACGAGATTCAATCATGAATGTACACAACAATACTCAATTTAGTTTTGCAAGGACCAATTTTGCTCCTAAGGAATCAAGCCAAGTTGTGACACACCATTAGCAAAAATCCGCACCCACATGATGTGGAATAATTTAAGGTTTGGGAATAAGATACAACACTCACTTTCACAAAGAAAAACACAACTCATCCTTTCACCCATAGGTTTGCCTGTATTTTCCTATCGACACTTGTTTTATCTTTCTCAAGATCAATTTTTCATAACATCTTGTGAAGGGTAG
Organism: Solanum lycopersicum; assembly: GCF_036512215.1. Classification (NCBI taxonomy): domain Eukaryota; kingdom Viridiplantae; phylum Streptophyta; class Magnoliopsida; order Solanales; family Solanaceae; genus Solanum; species Solanum lycopersicum. Next base: position 28,016,874 of record NC_090807.1, on the reverse strand, counting down.
TGCAAAGGTATGTCCATTTAGGATCAGTGACTATGATCCTCATAAAATGTGGTGCTCACAACACTTCTGTTCCATTGGTCCTATCACATTCATTCGTGCTTACAATTTATCAATTTATTTACTTACAATAATGTGTTGGGAACCCCCTTTTTCTTTTTCTAACTTTCAAGTTTCTTCATCAAATTTCTTTTTCATTATTTTCTCTTTCCCTTTTAACATTTTTTATATGGAAGGATTCCATTTTTCTCAACACAATGGGTAGATGGGATATTTCTTGCACTTTCTTAACTTGCTTTCTCTTTTCACCATACCCCCAATTTAGGCTTTTGGCCTAAGTTGGCTATGCAACTAAGAACAAATCTGGAGGATTATGGGTAGAGGGTTAAGAGAGGTTATGTTATTGTCATGTTTCTTCCAAAGAAAGGTAAGTCTCAAGGGGTGTTAAAGAGACTTTTACACACTCATAAGGTAGGTATCAAAATAGGTATATGTCAAATTTGTTTTGTACTCTTCAAAATTGCCCAATATCATATGAAGAGAAAGGTTTACTTAAACATGGAAAATTGTAGGTATTGTCATGCATGGTTAAAGGTAAGCTTATCACAGAAGGCATTTTCACTAAAGTCAAACAAGAATCCAATCTTCTAGTGTGCAACGGTCATTACAAGGAGACTTGATTTGACAATTGGCAAGTCACAACGAGATGAAAAAAGTTCACATATTTAATAGGCAACTTCATTTGTCCTTTTTGTAATTGTACATTCATGGTTGTTTGATTGCAAGCACTATTCAAGTCATTAGTATTATTTGAAATTGAAACATAAATTTTTCCTAGAACAACCACGGTTTTAACATATACACGAGATGGCGAAAATTTATGACAAAAATTAAATATTTTTGGAAGGGTCGAAATCATTTTGCAATTACATTGAAAATGAATGCATAATCTCAATAATCCTTAAAAAGTAGATAAAACACAATTTAAAACTAAATTGAGCAAATATAAAAAAACACAAATCAGTATTTCATTCGCACACAAGAGGTTGTGGGGCTCACCCCACCACAATAAAAATAATATGTCCTAAAATTCAAATATAATAACAATCCAAAGGTTAAATAAGAAAGAGGTAGAGATAGGGCTAGAGAATAATTCTTATTAAGCAGGTTCTTCGAGTTGGAGTCCTTCAATAAATTTAACATGAATTAAAAGGTGAGGTGGGGACGTTAGGTGGACTACCGAGTGATTTAAAAATTTCTATATAGCTTCTCTCAGTAATCCAATGCACTTATTTTTAATCCAATGTTCTCGAGTGGTTCATAGACGCCCTAATTTGACTTTTGCACCGAACAGTTCAAAGTTGATCAGTTGGGAAGCAAAAGAATCTCATGTTCTCTGCACCAATCTATGACTAAAACACATAATAATAAAGAAACATATTGAATATAATGTCCAAAAGAGTAGTTGGAGGAATGTAAGCGTGTAAAAGTGAACAAATTTGAAGATTTAAATTATTTGCTTGCGAACTGTCCAAGCTTATGCCCATTCGGAAACACTGGTCGTGAGTGCAAAGCCGTTTGGCATTCTTCTAAGCAATCATGTACTATAATTTCCTCGGCTCGCCGAGTTTTACAGAAATCCCATTGAGTTTTGTAATTCAAACGGTTGTAAAAATTAGAATTTTCCGATAGATTTAGTGATTCACCAACAATTTATGAGGCTCGTTGAGTTTTATAGGTTCTAGTGTTTAGAATATCTTGAGTCTAACTGTGGATAATGTATGGTTGGCCATCTTATTTGGTGACACGCCGACTGGACTTGTTGCTCGCCACTAAAATCTTTCTCTAACACTTCCTCAGACATGAGCCTGTAGAATCAACATAACATTATTTTACTAACATAAAGAAGAGATACTAAAGGGTATTGGGTTGCCCCCAAACAACGCCTTACTTACCATTGTGGCACGACGCAACTCCTCAATTATTATTCATCCTCCAAATCGTCTAAGGTGTAGTTGGGTGAGTCCTCGAGGAATGGCGTATAATGACCTATCACTAAATCTGTGATCTGAGCATCTTGGAATTGAATGGGCATGGAGTTTGAAGTACACGTTTCACTAAGTATTTCAATGTTTTCCTTCGTATACTTCAAGTTTTTGTCTTGTTATTCAAGTGTCTGCTTAATGATCAAAAGGACTTCATCATCTTTTATGCCTTTATTCTCTTTATTTTGTATACATTCTTGGAGAGAGAAGTGTTTTTATTTTTCCATGGTGTGCGCTTAAAACTTAGGCGACTTAGTTCGCTAGATCATCCACCTGGGTAACTAGTGCATTCCACTTATACTTTTTTTTGGCTTCCCTGTTGACTTCTAGCATGCCGTAAAGGATTTTTGCAAGAACTTCGTAGGGCTGGCGTAGCACATCAGCCTCGCAGAGTTGATAGTCAATACTCCCATTCTCAGGACCAAGACACATATAAAATCATTCTAGTAGCGCTCTGCTAGTCATACCATGAGATGGGCACAATTGTAGTATTTCACGCAACATAAGCCACATATCTTGAACTTTCTCGTCCCCCACTTGTTTTGATGTAAGGAGGCTCTCATGAGGTTTCATAGTTTCAAAAACGGATTACTGGTGTGTTACCCATAACAACTATATATTTTAATTAACTTTTTACATATTCAAACAAGAAAAACAAAACTATAAATAACGATAGTAAACCTACAACTAACGACAACGAAAATTCAATTTAACTAAAAATTTTAATGTAATACCACTCCCCCAGAACTACACCATTTTGATGTTTTGTGTAATCAATGAAACAAATTCTAGTACGAGTGTCTACAATAGTGTAAGAATATAGTTACCCAACCAAGGGTTGCAGTTTGTGTCCTAAACGAGTGGTAGTGAGAGTTTAAAAAAGGTAAAATTATTTTATCTAGTCGCATCTTAAAATATTTATGAATAAAAACATTATAAATGAAAGATAGGGTAATACAAACATCTAATATGAATGGGAGATTTTTTTCACTAGTAGTAAAAATAATTAAAATAACAAGAGAACTAAATCAAGGAAGGGGAAATTCTTGGGATGTGATAGGAATATGGGTTAACCTAAATTGTTGGGTGCATACTTTGGATGAAAGATTTATTGGAAAATTATGAGTAGGCTAATTTTAAGAGGTAAGCTCTCTCTAGAGCAACCTACCATGTGTCAAATGCTTTCCTCTCAGACAACCGATTGCCGCATGAAGAGCAGCTTACCCTTTCATGTACTAACTCTCTCGATATGAGTGTGTGGGAATGAGACTATGGCTCAATCTCGTGAGTTGATGCTTATGTCGGTAAACTCCCACCGACCATCAATTTAGTAGCCCTAGTTTCACAACTTCTATCTGAAGAAATCCAAAAACGTATAAATAAACTTGTATTTGTATCTAGAAATTCATTATATTTATCTATAACTTCTATTAAAAATTACATTAAAACTACAATTAATCTATTAGCTAGCAAGACCCAACAACAATCTTAACCCATCTTCACAAAATCACACCCAAGAATTGGGGTTGTTATCCACACATTAAGATATAGAAATTTATAAGTAAATGATCTTTCATTCAAATTGGTATAAGTACTTTAGTCTTATTACAGGCCAAGAATGAAGAAATCAAAAGGCCCAAGTCTGAATCCTTAGAGTTGAAACCCTTTTAGTCGTGAAGTTCTTCTCAAAAAACCCTAAAAAACATTAGATAAAAAATGGGAAAATATGATAGTTCAAGATACTAACAATAATAGTTTGATATATAAGCTAAAGAACTCATCAAGTATTTGTAGTTATAAAAGATTAGTGCTGCGGTGGGATGCTCTACGTCGTTACTTGGTATCACCAAACGAATTGTCGTATTTGTGGGTAGTCTAAGCATCTCCCTGTTCTGGATCATTGGGAGAAAAGGCACTCCTTCACTGAAATTCTCGGCAATGTGCCAAGTTCTCCATTATTTAGAATCATGTACCCAAAATATTAACACAAGAATCTAACTCAGAGCAACTCTAATAATAAACATTAAAATCTCAAGAACTCTTAAGTTCATAATCTTTTTAAGAAAAAAATACATTGAAGTAAACATGTTTGGCATGTGAGTGAAGTAACCCAATGCTATATGATCTCACATACCTCATATGGATTACCCGTTGATGAAATCCACATCTAAATCCATAAGAATAATGATTTTGTCTCTTTTATCCTTTATTATCCTGTTGCGTTCTTTCTACCAAAAAACCCTAACTCTATTTTTCAAAAGTGTAATCTGACTAAGATCTATTTAGACCCCAATTAATTGCCAAAGATGAAATTAAGTCACGGGGATGGAGAAGTCCATAATGACCTTCTAAAATCTAGATAATATTTTCATTAATTTAACAGTCCAACTAAATAAGCATAACTCACTCATACGAACTCTAAAATCGTGCAAACTCAGTGGCATTCAAAAGATTCCTCCATGAACTTTTATACAATATCTTGAAGCACGCCAAAATTATCCTGAGGTAGTATTTATGGTTGTTTAAACTTGATCGAAAGTCCAACATAAAATACTTAACAAACTTTCTAGTTTTTTTAAATATTTTTAATAAATGACTATTTACAGTTTTAGTTTCTTTCTAGTTTTTCTAGTTATGGTATGCTACAGTATTATACCTAGAGAGGCCCCACACAAGCCACTTAATATAAAACATATAACATAATAGAAATACATATTTCAAAGGATTACATTTTATACATCAAAAGATTTTGCCCAAAGCGGACATGTAACATAAGTTTCCAGGTCAAATAATAGATCATAGGAAAAGTGATTGTGATGTAATTCATACATCACATACAAAGTTTGTAATGAAAAGACCAAAAGCTAAAAAGTGTCTCATTCATCAGAACAACATGACTTACAAATAACTTAAGGCATCCAATAGATGTCTAATCATGAGTGTGCAAGTTAGGAACGCCAGATCCTACATTAATGATATAATGGAGGCACAAGTATACATTTATACATGAAAATTACTAAGTATGATATAGTATGTATTAACATGAACATGATTGTATAAATGGTTTAGAACATGTAGACATAATAAATATTTTGACATTTTAAACACGAGGAAATAAAACTTATAAATAATATATAGTGAATATATTTGAAATAATGGACATAACACAAGCTTGAATACAACTTCAATCTGTGGAATCTTAGCTTTAAGCGACAATAAGACCATGAGATCTATATTATGGAATCTATTATACCCTCATACAGTAAGAAGAGGAATCTATACTTTCCACGGTATCATAAGTACATATCATCATTTGCTCAATTTTATCCACTAGCAAGGTCATTTAAGACATTATGTAGGGGAACATTCTTTGGGAATTAAAGTTGCTATGAGAGACTACCCTATTTAAGCCTCGACCTCAAGCCCTCTTAGTGCTACGTTTAAATCCCAACGGAAGAGATAAAATTCAAATATAAAATATGAAATAGGAAAGGTAATTACCAATCCATATCTTTCAAGATCAAAATATAGATGTAACACCCGTATCAAAAATAGACCAAAAACCAATTCTTTAGAAAATCTGCAGGTGCATCGACGGTTGCAATCGACGTACCATAGCGTGACCCACAGTTCGTCCTGCATATCTATCTATGGAGTAAGAAACCCCCAAAATTTTAGCCAAGGAAAATTAACTAATTGTCGAATGAAGGACGGGACTACAGTACATAGATTAGACTATGGTCCGTAGGCTGTGTCTGTCGATCGAGACCTCATGCACCCACTCTTTGACAAGAACCACGATTGACCAGCACGGTCCGTAGATGGACCTACGGATCGTAGGTAGAAACTAACAGACATTTAGGGGGAAATGAAGTTAGGTCAAATTCAATTGATAATAATTCTTAGCAGAAAAAGAACTAGGTGTCTCATGACAAACCCATAGATAGATGATTTAATTAGATTTCTATATCGACGAACCTTTCTAAAATCAGACCTCCAAGTAAAAATTTAAGCCCGTTTTAGTAAAATCCAACTGAATATACCCAACCTACGGACCATCGATTGAACGATGGATTGTCAGTCCAGGTCATCATTTGGTCCGACAGCAATTGACTCAGGGGTCTTTTTTAAACCCCATAGTAAAAATAGACCAAAAATCAATTTTTTTAAAAAATCTGTAGGTTCAACCAACAGTGGCATCGACAGTTCGTAGGATAGACAACGGTCCATATTGCAAAATCATTGATGGGATTAGAAACTCCATAAAATTCATCCTGGAAAAATTGGCTAAGTCTTGATCGATGGATAGATTGACAGTCCGTAGGTCAGACGACTGTCCGTAGGTTAGACGACGGTCCTTAGTCCGAGATCATCGATCGATACCCCTAATCACCCATTCTTTGACAAGAGATACAGATGACCAACACGGTTTGTAGGCTAGCCTACGGTCCTTAAGTCTAACTGTAGGTGGAAAATATGCAGACAGTTTAGAGAAATGTTGTTGGGTCAACTTCAATTGATAATAACTCTTAACACAAAATGAATTAGGTGTGCCATGACCTACCCACATATAGATAACTTAATTATTTTTCCATATCAACCAATCTTGCTAATATCATACACTCAAGTAAAAAGTTATGCCCATTATAGTAAAGACTTATCGAACTGGCCTTGACGATAGACCGTCCGTCATGGCCGTCATTTGGCCCGACAACAACTTTCCCAAGGGCTTTTAGACCTTTCCCACATCTATTAAACCCTAAGTTACGTCGTTTTGACCCTAAATAAATATATTTTAGTCAGTTTAAGACTAGAAACATAACTAAAACATATTTAAGTCACATCATTAAATCAAAACTTAAAAAACATAGAGAAAAAAAGGAGAAAAAGATTAAGAACCCTAGTTCAAGAATGAAGAAAGTTTCCAGCAGTTCCAGCCAAGATATCTAAGCGTTTCTTCGTGAATTTCATCACCAGGTATGTGAGATTTCACTAGTGGGTTCCTTTCACCCATTAGGTCCCTAATTTTCAATCAAATTCTTGATTCCCATATCATGATTAGATCTAGGGCTTCTAGAACTTCAAGAGAAGTTCTTGAACTTATTAGATATATGTTCCAAATCAGATTATCATGTTATTATTAAGTTTATTGCATGTATTTTAGAGCCCTAGCTTTGCATTTCTTTAGTTCTTGAATTACACATTCTAGGTCATATATTTCTGACACTTGAGATATATATGCCTTAGTTATGAATGCATAATTACAAGATTAATTGTTGCATTCTCAGTTTGCATATTCAGTTTTAAGCTATTCAGTATTTACAAAAATTTAGATAGAATCAGTCAATTCACAGAATTCATTGGAAGTAGCTTAATACAGAGTTGTACTAGGGTTTAGCGTACCTAATAGTCAAAGAACTACTATCCAAGTTGGTTGTAAGTCCCCTCTGTGGGCAATCAATTTAGTGATCACGCCAGCATGCCTTTAGACATTTGGCAGGGTATATTGGATCCTCTCGATGAGGCGTATATATCGGACTCCACATTTAGCTCATGCGGTTTTATTATCGGTTATTAGAAGCTCCCACAATTCAATCAGTCTCTACACTGAACATTTATCAGTATATTCAGTATACAGTTTCAGCATGCTATAAATTGGTCACTGCATCCAGTTAGCTCAGAATTTAGTTTATCATGTCTGATTATTATACATGTTTTATTCTTGTTAAGTTATGTTTTATTTCAGCTTTACTCTATCCTACATGCTCAGTACCTTTCAAGTACTGACGCATATGTGCGCTACATCTTCTCGTGATGTCGGTTATGGTTCTCAGCATCTACATCACGCACAGATCGATTTCTAATCTCCAATTCAGCAGATTCAATGGTGAGTCCTAATTTTGTAGGACAACAGTCATGAGTTTAATATCATTCTTTAGTTATATAGTTTCAGTTTTGGTAGATTTAGATGGGGCTTATCCTGGTATTTCTTGTTAAGTTTAGAGTCTTATTCAGACTTAGTTAAATTCAACATAGTATTGATTAAATATTTCCTTTGTATTAAACTCATTGTTTTTCAAATATTTCAGTTATATAATATGGGTATTCCCCATCTTTTCAGATTTAATTATAATTTTGCTTCCGCATCATCTTATTATCTTTAGTATGCTCATGATCATGCCATGAGGGTTATCTTGGCATCACTTGTGTTTCAAAGTTACGCGTTTCCATCTCGAGGGTAACTTGGGGTGTGTCACAACTTTCTATCAGAGACCTAGGTTTATGTATCCTAGGATGTCTAAAAAGCTGCACTAAGAAGAGTCCTTTTAATGGGTGTGAAGTGCACCACATCTAATGAGAGGGAGGCTATATAGTGTTTTAGAAAAAAATTCACCTTCTTATTACTGTTATCGTGCGTAAGATATGATCTAATTCCATTCTAACTCGATGTTGAGCGCCTGAGATCATGCCATATCGTAGAGCTTAGGAATGGAATACTAATGGACGCAATGCTAATACAATTCCTCTAGTACCAAATAAGGATGTTTTAAGGCAGAGTTTCAGAATGACAATTCATCTTTCGCTCAAAGTATGACCAACAAGAACAATGCAGAGTTTGTGATTTCTTTAGGATGAATCTACCTATGTTTTTAGGGTCGCAATTTGTTAAGTACCCACAGAAGTTCATTGATAAGGTCAAGAAAATATTTCGTGTGATGTCAGTAACTCATAGTGATAGGTGAGATTGGCATCCTACAAACGCAACGATATGACTCACATATGGTTCACTCAGTGGAAATACAACATACATGACTTTGTCTTTTATAACTCAGTTTAGCAGTCCAATTCAATGTCAGTCCAGAAACTCTCTCAGAACCTTTGTCAATGTCTACTCCAGTCGGTGACCTAGTTATACCTAGACGAGTATACAGAAATTGCCCTGTCAAAGTCTCTTAGAAAGTCCCCTCAGAAGATCTAGTAGAGTTAGAAATTGTAGACTTTGATGTCATTCTAGGTATGGATTGGCTACACTCATGTGATGCCTCAGTCGATTGTAAAACTAGGATTTTTCGTTTTCAGTTTCCACACGAACCAATTTTAGAATGTAAAGGTAGTATCTTAGCGTCTATGGGTCAATTTATTTCTTCCTTAAGGCTAGAAAGATGATATCTAAGGGTTATCTCTATCATCTAGTTCGAGTAAATGATTGTAGTCTTGAAACACCAACTCTTGAGTAAGTTCTAGTAGTTTGTGAATTTCTTGAAGTATTTCGAGAAGATCTTCCTGGAGTCCCTCCCTAATAGGAAATCGACTTTGGAATTGATCTCCTTGTAGATATGCAGCCTATTTCTATTCCTTCTTAACAGAATAGCTCCAGCAGAGCTTATGGAATTGAAAGAGCAGTTTAAAGACCCTTTAGATAAGGGATTCATCATACCTAGTATTTTACTATGGGGTGCGCCAGTATTGTTCGTAAAGAAGAAAGATGATTCTCTCAGAATATGCATTTACTAGGGACAGTAGAACAAGGTCACAATCAAGAATATGTATCCCATCCCAATGATTAAGGACTTATTTGACCAACTTCAGGGTGAAATCCATTTCTCAAAGATAGACTTCAGATCGGGTCATCATCATCTCAAAGTTAGAGATAGTGACATTATGAAGACAACCTTCAGAACTCGGTATGGTCATTATGAATTTTTAGTTATTTCATTTGGACTAACTAATTCTCCTGCAACTTTCATGGATTTGATTAACAGAGTGTTC